>NC_062545.1:257297714-257609857 GCF_016906955.1 Phacochoerus africanus | reverse complement strand
GGCTTCTGTCAGACCATGCACTGGCTCTGTGACCTTAAGCAAGTCCCTGGACTCGCCTCACCTGTAATATGGGGGAAGCTGAGGTGTGAGAAGTGACTTAATGTCACTGCTTTGCAACGTTGCTAGTAACATAAGCAAGGTGCCACCACTCCTGCTATCGCTATCGGAAGGCTGTGGGGCAGGAAAGAATGCAGATAAGACTGCTCAGTCAGGACCCGAGGAACTCCCCAAGGAGGAAAGGGATTCCCATGGCTCTGGGTCAGCAGTGCATCAACCTCTAGGCCCTGCTGGGGGAGCTTCTGGCAATACCGAGCAGCTGATTCGAACAGAGGAGAATTTTCCAGCACCAGCTGAAGACACAGAATGGGTGAAGACTTGAAAAACAATGGGAGAACGAGCCCTTAAAGCTGCTATTAAATGGAAAGGCAAATATAGTTCTACTTTTCAAAGGAAGCAAATAAAATTTTCTCCCAGCTAAATAATCTCTCAGACCAAAACTGAACCTACCCTCAAGAAAAGACTCATCTCAGTGGGTTTCTGTGTCTGTGTGTCTCTGTGTTGCACGTGCATAGAAGGATGGAGGGGACACTATGAAGGATGCTGGAGTGAACAGAGTAACCAGTCCACTCTGTTTGGTCAACCTGGGAATCAGAAGGCCTGTAACTAAAGGTGCTGCATATTTTTTTATTTTTTATTTTTGTCTTTTGTAGGGCCGCACCCACAGCATAGGGAGGTTCCCAGGCTAGGGGTCAAAATGGAGCTGTAGTGCCAGCCTACACCACAGCCACAGCAATGCCAGATCCAAGCCGGGTCTGTGACCTACACGACAGCTCACAGCAACACCAGACCTTTAATCCACTGAGTGAGGCCAGGGATCGAACCTGCGACCTCATGGATACTAGTCAGATTCGCTTCCACTGAGCCGAGAAGGGAACTCCATATGTATTTTTTATATGCTCACACATTTTTTTCCTTAACTCTTTTTACTAAAGTGAGCACATTTCTGGAACATACTTCTGAGGTTATCTTTTCCATCATTTAAAGCTGAGAAAATAAAGGCCCAGAATAGAAAAATGATTTGCCGAGAACAGCCAATAGCCATCATCCTGAGATTATTTGAGTGTCGTAAGCATAAACATTTGTTAAGTGTATTTCTTTTAATCCTGAGAATAACTCTAAGAAGTGCCAGTTATTAGTGTATCTATTTGACAAATGAGGGGTCTATTACCAAGAAGTTAAATAATTTGTTCAAGGCCCCACTCCTTTTCCTAACTAATGAGTGCTTGAATTAGGATGAGAACCAAATCCATGCCAGAGACTTGCACAATTCCAGCATCTGCACAGACAGATGTAGACGTCTCTCTGCATCCCGCTATCACAGAACCTGAAGAAACACAAGCAAAGCCCATCTAGCTCATTAGACTGCGATGCACAGACTCCATAATCACTCCCGGTGGTCCAGCTCAGTCCAAGAATGTCATTTTTGCCTTCGAGTAACTGTTAAATTAAATACACCCCCACCCACAGGACACTGGGGATTGAGTCCGCAGCCTGGGCTTGGACCTTCTTGCTGACATGTGTTACTCATGCGTCTTGGACAATTTCCTCAAGCTCGCTGGTCTTCACAGCTCCCATCTGCAAAATGGGAATAATGATAGTATCTTCCCAATAGGCTCACTGTAAAGATCACTGAACTTAATACATGGAAACTACTTAAAAGGTGCCTACCTAACAGGAACTACTCCATCAGTGTGACCCACTGTTATCCGTCATTGCTCACAAAAGAAATCGAAGGGAAAGCCAAGGAGATAAGTAAGGAAAATGGGCAAATGAAACATCCTCCCAAGTATCCAACCCATAAATCAAAGCAACCCAATCTGCATTGACTTCAAAGCGGCATACTCCCCCCGTAACCTGCGTTAAGTCTTGAGATGGTTTGACGCACCTGTATTCATCACTTCATCATTCACGGTGTTTACAGGACCAAAACCAGCGCCCCCTGTCCTTCAACAGCTACAGACCTTCCAGCTTAGCCTTGGCTACACTGGTCTTTTGAATCCTCTCCTGCTTCCTCTTTTGCCTCTAGCCAAGAGGTTGTCTTTAGAAAGTGTTGGGAGACAAAGCAGTGCCTGGTGCCTTTAACTCCCTTCTCTCCCCTGCCAACCCCTGAGGAACCCAGAAAAAACTTCAGGGAGAAGCAGGATTCATGCACAATACAGCTGCGCCAAGTGTGAGCTTTAGACTGGAATTTGAGGGTTGGAGACGAAATCATTCATCACAAAAAAAAAAAAAATCTGCATAGGGCATCACAGTTTACTGAGCACTTTCTCTTCCACTCTTGTTCTTGGTCTTCACACCTATTCTGGGCAGTACTGGGCGGGGTGTGTCTTTTTTCTCTGTCTCATTGATGAGGAATCTGAGAGTCAGAGAAGAGACACGATTGTCTCAGGATGATTCACCTTGTAAAGGGTCAAGAAGATGGGAGCCCCAACTGCTGGTGCCGATCTTATGCCTTTTCCATCTTGCCCATCATTCAGCCAATCATGCAGTCATTTCCTGGGAACACCAGTCATGGACTTCCCGATGCTGTGAGATGGAAAGCACAGGTCTTCTCCCCAGGGAACACTTAACGGTCTCTTTGGGGATCGGAATGAGTAAATCAGTGATAACAATAAAGTCTCTAATCATCTAATAAAGCATTTCAAGGAAGTCTGAGGGTTTACCTAAAAATTCTGCCACAGATCACATGCCCGTCTAAACACCATGATCTGCAGGAACAACATTCAAAATAATTAACTAGTGATAATAATAACCCAACAATAAACAGATGCTGGCTATAAACAGATCTGTTAGTAAGCACATGAAAATCTATGGTGTCTCCTCTCAAAGCATTCAGGGTCCAATGAGCTAAAAAGGCAGGTATATAATGTGCTAGGAAAAAAAAAAAAAGGAAGTCTGGATGAGGTGCCCCCCTCTCTGAATGTAAGGTCATGGAAACTGTCTTAGTTGTAATTCTTGAAAAATAAATAGGAATTTGCCATGTGGATAAAGTCAGAAGAAGGTTATCCTAGGGGCTGAGAATGTGCAAAGGCTTAGAGACCTCTGAATTATCTTTTGGAATTTTTTACTTAGAATTTTTAAGTTGCTAGGATCCTTAATGATCACTCATTTGGTAACCAGTACACTAAGAGCCAGAGAAGAGAGGAGATTTGCCCAAAGTCACATGGTAAGTTACGCAGCCTCAGGACTCAAGCCTGCTCTTGAGCTTTGGACTCAACCAAAGCTCTTCCCACTTTGCCATGCTGAGCAGGCAGCCTGCTTACTCGTTGCTTCTCCCTAGTCCATCAGGCCAGGACGTTCTCCTCTATCTTGCCACTAATCCAATGACCGATGACATTTTTCAGCTTTCTTGTCCTTTGTTGTCTAAGGAGAAGTGAAGTGAGAAGAGATGGAGAAGAAGAGCACTGAACAGAGCCTCGCAGACAGCAAGTCGGGCAACCTTGACCTTAAACCAATGCATCTAGCTGAATGACTAGCCCATTGTGTTGGGCCAGAGCTCCTCATTGCTTTTGGAGAGATTTCTGGCAAATATAGAGTCACATGGGACTTTTGGCCGGAGTTAGCACACTAGATGAATTCCAAGAAGAGGAAGAGGTTGGGAGCAGAAGGGGTGGGTAGTGGGAGTGGGAGGCAAGGGGTCCCGTGAGAAGTGAATGCTAGACTTCTCAAGAAATGGGTGCTCAGCTTCCTTGGACAGTGCTGGTCCTGGCCATAACTCCACTCATTGGCTGATCTAGCTCGGAAAAAAAATGTATTACATTAGATCCTGCTGTGTAGCACTGGGAACTATGTCTAGTCGCTTATGATGGAGCATGATAATGTGAGAAAACAGAATGTGTACATGTATGTGTAACTGGGTCACCATGCTGTACAGTAGAAAAAAAATTGCATTGCATAAATAATTTAAAAAATAAAATTAAATTTAAAAAAATGTATTACATCTATCGGACCTTCAAGGAAATGAGAATGACCTCACCTGAGGTGAACCCCCACCCTCCCTCTGGCCTCCAAACCAGAGCCTCCACCAGGGCAACACGTGAATGAGGACGGCACACGAGCAACAACAAAATCAGTCTTTGGCTGAGAACTCCATGCAGAGGTGGTGTTGACAAGCATTCACTCTGCCCTGCTCATGTGGGAAAACCGTGCTTACGGTACCTAGAAGAACGCGACCGGAAGAGATCAGGTGCCAAGAGGTGCAGCCTCCGCCCAACAGAAGGATGACTGGTCATAATTCCATACGCATCCTCTGCTGTAATGTCTAATGGGGTTTGGTTGCTCAGTTCTGACTCTGAGGGCCGTCTGCATGGAAAGCAGCCAAGGCGACCTTGGGTAAGTCATTTCTCCACTCCAGGGGCCCTCTCCTCATCTGTGAGGTGAATGTGCTGGGAAATCTAGTTTCCCTCATGTTCTATGGGTGAAAAAAGATGAATTATAGAACACAGCATGTCAAACATTCACTTGTTCTTCCACTACTTCTTTCATTCAATAAACACTTACAACATGGTGTCAGGCTCTGGGGCCTTGGGAGGCTCGGCAAGGCTGCAGTGGCTTAGGGGATCTTTCCATGGGCCTGTCCTGGCGGTGACCCTCCCTCTCCTCCTCCCCCCTCCTCCCCGTGGTGGGGGCACAGGATCAGAGTTCTCACTGGAGAGCATCCTTGAGGGGGTCACCAGCCTCTGGAGCATGAACTCCTGGCTTTGCTCCCTGAAAGCCTCCTGCAGCGCCAGTAGCCTCTGGGGCCCCGGCTGCTCCACTGGGCCTCATTGGGCAGGTGTGAACTGTGTTTAGTGGCCACGAGGTGGCTACTGGGCCTCCTTTCCTTCCCTCAGGAGCAAAACCTCCTGATCACTGAGGGCTGCCTTCCGAGGAAGCAGGGGAGTCACTGAGCTTGTGGTCCACACGTTATGTGACAGGTGGCACAGCAGAAACAGCAAAGATCTTCCTGCCCCGGGGGCCGTGGACAGCGGCCAGCCCGCCTGTGGCATGACTGGGAAACCACCGTCTCTCAGGATGCCCCTTGTTCATGAACTGCTCTCAGGGTCAGTTGTTGTTTTAAAGAAAAGGCCTTTTTCTGGATCTGAAATACCATTTATAAAGAAAAAAAAATCATCTTTCATTCAATAAACACCTACAACACCCAAGGCTCAGTGCTACGCCAGGAAAAGCAGGCGTGATCACTGCCCTCTGGAAGCCTAGAGTATGTAGGAGGAAAAACCAGACACGCATACATATAATCATATCATGCAGAGGCGACAAATGTCCTAACAGAGGTACAGAATGCCACGGTGTGCGGAAGCCTTCCTTGTGGGAGACATCTGGGAAGCTCCATGGGTACGTTTGATCAGAACTGGAGGCCAAGCACATGTGAAGAAGCGGGGGTGAGGATTCTAGACAGAGCACGGCATTAGCAAAGGTGCCGGTATTGCAGAGCCCATGGTGCAGGCAGACCCTTTTGCCTGGAAGCAAGGAGGCAAAGGTCCAGGGATGGATGGAAACAGGTGCCTTAACTGAGCTCCTCTGACTCAACAGCAAAGGTGTGACTTAAGATGCCACACAGGTTTTTTTGGAGAAAACTCCTTTTATAAAATGCCTCTTCTAAAGATACACAAATAAAGCTAATCATCTCTCTGCTACTGGAGCATACTTCTAGGATAATTAATTTAATGCTTAATAATATTCTTGTTCGTTTCTTCCACTGGCCTGGTTCCCGTTTTAAGGACCAGCCTGATCATAGTTGGCTATGTTTTCCCTGGGACTGGCTTAAGCCACTTGTTGTGTAGGGTTGAGGGTGTGGGATGGATTGGTCCCTAATCAATGACCGTGGAATACTATGAGGGCAGGGGGCTGGGTTTGGGACGTTCCCAGAAGCAGCCATGTGTACCACCCCGTTTTCCCACATTCTCTCTTATCCCATTGAAATATACATACAGTTGCAATTATGTGCTGATTATATATTCTCTGTCCATGTAGTCACTCTGCCATATGACATGCATTATATACTTTTCCAACACTCCATTCCCTACCCGGGAGATGAACTCAGCAGACTTTGGAAAGCCAAGAGAAATGGAAGCATTCGCTACTGGTAAAAGGACATGGCCTCATGCTACTACAATATGCTTTGGCTAAAAAAAACAGAATTAAAAACTTCCAAAACAACCAATATTTTAAACAGCCAAAATGGTTCAAAAGTTCAAATGAGCTGTTTTCTGACATGACTATTTATGGGCTCTCTCGCTGTCTGGGACGGTCGCTTAAGGAGAGAATCCTGGCATACCAGAGCCAGGGAGACCACAGGAATGACATCTCCTTGTCCCACGTTTCGTCAGATGGGGAAACTGAGGCCCCGTCAATAATAATTACAAATGTGGTGGTGACAGCATTCAGTGCTGAAGACAGATGGATAATTGTAACCTCCATTATTAGTACTTAAGAAAAAAAGATCTCAGAATTGGCTCTATGGAACAAAGAACTACATCTTCCACTTACAAATATGGCAGTGATTATTACGGAAGCAGTGTAATAATATAACAGGGCTTGAACTTGTTCAAATATCATCTTAAAATCATGGACTTGGAGAACGACTTGTGGTTGCCAAGGGGGAGGGGGAGGGAGTGGGATGGACTGGGAATTTGGGGTTAATCGATGCAAACTATTGCCTTTGGAGTGGATAAGCAATGAGAGCCTGCTGTAGAGCACTGGGAATTATTTCTGGTCACTTATGACAGAGAATGATAATGTAAGAAAAAAAAGAATGTGTATATGGATAGGTGACTAGGTCACCTTGCTATTTTTCACCAATAGAAAATCGACAGAACACTGCAAACCAGCTATAATGGAAAAAAATAAAAATCATTAAAATTAAGAAAAAAAATACATATATATCCCCAAATCCCAGGAACACTGTAAGATGATATATAAACTAAAAATATATATAAAATAAAATATATATAAAATAAAAATCATTAAAATTAAAAAAAATTTATATATATATATATATATATACCCCCAAATCCCAGGAACACTGTATATATCATCTTACAGTGTTCCTGGGCAGTGATGAGTAACAGAGAGAACCATGGAGCCCAGTGTTGTCATCCCAATGCTCCCCAGGTGTGTTCCCTCAAGGAGATTCCTTGCTTCCCTGAACCTCAGTTTCTTCATCTGTACAAGGGACAGCTTGTCGTGTGCCTCTCACACCTGCTGGTTGTGAGGCCATAGTGAAATAATGTCTGTAAAATACCTTGCATGGCACCTAGTAAAGACTTAATAAAGGAAGGTCCAGGGGGAGCTACAGGTCAACTGATGTCTCATTTCCCTCCATGATCCCCAGATCCCAAGTGCTGTGACAAGCTCCAGCATGGGTGCCCTGGTCTCCCCTCTTTCTCGCTCCCTCCCATGCCTGTGCGAGCCCTGAGGATACCCGGAGCATGCTAACCACCAAGCTAACCGGTGAGGGTGACTCAGAGCTTGGAAGGGAACCACAGCGTGCTGGAGAGCAAAGGCACACTGATGTTTCAAAGATTAACGTGTTACTTTTTTTTTTTCTTATGTTGGACACTTTTCAGCATTGAGAAGAAACCTCTGAGAACTTTCTTTAGGAGAGGAAGCTTAGAACCACGCACAGGGCTGGAACAGAGTCCAAAAGCTGCTCCCCTGTAGGGCACTGGGGCTGAGACCATGAACCTCGGGGCAGCTGGGCATGGCTCCCTCCCCGCCAAAGAAAAGCGGGACTGATCTGTGCTCCCAGCGCCGTTCCCACCTGCTGAGAACTAATCCTGGGTTATCTCCCTGCTGGCCCAGAGAAACTCAAAACACCCCAGGCTTTTGAAAGGCTTTATCTCCTCTTTCCAGGAATTCAGCTCGGCTCCTCTGCTTTCTCCGAGTTGCCACTGAGCAGCTGCTGCCCAGAGCCCGGAGAGCCCGGGTCTCGTTTCCACAGCCTGCCGGGGGAGAGCCAGAGCTGCTGAGCCTGGCCCCTCTCGCTCCCTGGGCTTCTGTCTCACAATTAAAAAATCCCGTTTGGGGAGCAAAGCAAAAATCACACTTCACTAACAGCTGCTCCCAGTCGGGGGCAGAAGGCTAGGGAGGCGGGAATTCCTACTTTTGCAATAAATTGTATGCAAATAGGTTCTGTTCCTGGCAGAGAGCTGGGAGTGAGGGCGTCTTTCATGAGCTAACCCTGTTCCGCCGGGAGGGCTGTTCCTTTAATTCACCAACTGAAAAAGTGGGAAAGGATGTCTGGAGGCGAGGCGTCCCATTACAGAGGCAGGCGCTTGCTATATAAGCCAGCCAAAGCTGGCTGCACCGGCCACAGCCTGCCTACTGTCACACGCTCTCCCGCGCAGGCACACATCCCGCCGTCCTCCGCACAAAGGCAGCGAGGCTCAGGGTGACCGGGGCAGTGTCTGCTCACACCCCGGTACTTGTTCCATGGAGCTGCTTCGCTCAAGGATCTAGTCTTTCTCAACTCCGGAAAGGTAAGTCTTTCACCCTCATCATCAAAGATGATTATGATGTACTGTTTACATTCCCCCGCACCAAGGGGATTGTGGTTTCTTAATTACAAAACTTCTGCTGCTGGCAAAATGGGGTGTTTGCTATGATCGGATGCACCTTGAAGGTTTTTTACACGCCCCCTTCCAGTCTTGTAGATTTCTGTGTGCTTGTTTTAGCTCTGTGAATAGTTCCATATGGAAGGAACTTTGGGGGAAAGTTTTTATCTCTGCCGTTCTTCAGGGGGAAAGCAAGAATGTTCTCCTAACTCCCTACCTGACTGATCGACCTGTGAATATTTCCGTTTGGGGGTGAAGGAAGTGGAGTTTGAAAGTAGTGTTTGCTCATAGCCTTACCTGGGGGTGGGTTAGGGGAAGAGCCAGAGAGGATGCTAGAGAGAATGTGCAGTTTTACATCTAGACAGCCCCTACCCTACAGTTTACAAAGAGTTGTGCTTCAAGCCCCTCATTCCACAACATCCGCCCTGTTGTCAGACGGGGAGAGGGATGCGGGCTGGGGGAGAGATGTGAGAAGGCCAGGTGGACAAGCGCAGACAGCGAGATGGGAGTGGCAGACCCGGCTCCTGTTCTGAAGGGCGGGACTCCCCACGGATGCTTCCTGACTCACAGGTCTCTGGGCATGTTTGCAGTGCTCTGAGCCAGCAGTATCCCTTATCTTTCTAGAATCACCTCTCCCTCCTCACCTCTCATCGCAGAGAGCCCCAAGAAACATCTGCCCCCCAGGGGATGGGAAGCTCTCCCTCCCCTGGCCGACTGTGGAAGGGGATTAAGAGCTGGGGTTTTAAAGCCAAGGATCCCTTTAGTGTCCCCACCACCACACACCAGACTCTGTGAACATATGTAACCTCCTTGAGCCTCAGTTTTCGCATCTCTAAAATGGGGACAGAAACCATTTGTTGTCATGAGAAAATAAAGTGTAAAGAGATTGGAAGCGTGAGGGCTTAAGAACTGGAAGTTTAGGGAACTGTCATCATTGCCCCAAATTGCCACCACCTCGGAAGTTAAAAGAGGCACTGAGCCAATCTGGGATGGTTTCTTGTGCATCCCTCACCACCGCCCCCCCCCCGCCCCCCGCCAACCACCGTTCCTTGTCTTTTTATCTCACCAGAGCAAAGGCCGTCTCACTAGGCTGGCAGGTCAGATTCTTGGCTGTATTTTGCAAGCTGGAAGTGATGGTGGCACAGGTTGGGAGGAAAGGGAGCAGCCTGGGCTGGATGTAAAAGTCGAGTCCTGACTCCAGCGTGCACAAAGTTTTGAGTTTGGGCATCTGCAGATGCTAAGGCTGTTGGCTATAAAGTACCATGCTGCTGGAGGACTCTCTGGAAACACATTGCATCCGGGGGAGAGCGGACAGAGAGCCCCACTTGAAGACTGAATGCCTCTCCTTCATATTTTTGGGCACCCTTTCCCCCTTTTCATGGAGCTCTCCCAGATGTGCTTTAGAAATAAAACCTGCTGCCCACTCCAGCCAGCTTCCTGCCTTGTCCTGCGATGTGGCAGAGCCAACTTAGGACTTAGGGGAGCTTTGTCCAGGGCTATAGAAACCGGTGAAAGTTTGCTGGCATCGTGGGGCTCCAGCCCTATGCACCAGATGGAAGTGAGTGCTCTTTGAACCTGTGATTGCAGGGAGGTGGTGGTGTTTGGGGAAAAGAAAACGAATATGAATATTCTCTGATTTGCTCAAACAATGCAAACTGGAAAAGGACTGAGGGGTGTTGTCAAACTCTCCAATTGTTAGGTTTCTTTTTTTCCTATGCTTTGAAAAGCTCAGCTTCCCTATCCCATCTCCACTAAGTACCCCTCCACACACACTAAATGAATGACCTTCCAGCCATCAGCTCTGTGGTCCATAGAAGCAGGATGACCGCTTATATCTCATAGGGCTCTTGTGACACTCACGGGATATAATATGTATCAAACTCTTGGCAGAGTACCTAGAACATAGTAAGCGCTCCATAAATGGAGGTTTTTCTACTTATCAATTTACAGGAGCTTGTGCAAGATTAATGCTCGCAGACAGGGGGTTTCAAAGTTATTTTTAGCAGTGGAAATATTCATTAAGTGAAACTGAAATGATGTGGCCAAACCTCCATATATGACAGGTAAATGTGGGACCGACTGGACTGAAGTGGTGAGGGAGGGACAAAAACTCACTCCACGGCCCTCAGCCTCCAGGACATTTCCACAGAATCTTGAACACACAAAACACGGTCAAAAATCACGAAGCCGGGGGCGTGCATTCGGGTGGCGGTTTTGCACTTTGACAAGGATTTGTGCCCCTTCACGTCCAACAGAAGTCCGAGTAATTCCCCAAGTCGTATGGTAGACAGAAATATATGCGATAAGTTTAAAATGTTTAACAAAGGATGCTTCTTTTAATTAGTTGTGATGATAAAGGGACCATACCTCTTGGACAAAGACATGGCTTGAAAAGCAGAGAGAATAAGTGGCAGAATGCAGAGGGAAAGAGCCAGTGTTTAGACCCAGGTTCCTGTGACCCCCACATCAGAGGCCCATTCCCACGTTCCTTCTGAATGATGCTGCTTCTTCAACTGCCTTTAGCAGAAAAAAAAAAAAAAATGTTCTTTCTGACTAAACCTCCCTCTCCAGCCAGATTTTGGCCACCCGTAAATACAGCGGTAGCCCGATCGTATAACCAGAATGGAATTTGGAAGGGGAATTCAAGCTGACAGAATGAAAAACATATCCCCCTTAATCCTGCCCTCTCTAGTGCTCACAATGGGCTGAGAACACCTAGCCTCTGTTCCCTCTGGATTTCTACAAACAGCCGTGTCTTCTTAAAGGGAAGAATATCCAGCTGGCTCAAGGCACAAGTCCCCCCACACTGAAGTCACAGCAGTTAGAAATGCAGAGAGAGTAGGGGACAGACATTTAATTGACTCAATACACAACCTCTCTGTGATGATAAAACACACACAATCGAAAGTTAACACCTATGTGACACGAGGGTTTGCCTATAGGGTCTCATTGAATTCTCACTCTAACACGGCCAGTTATGAATTACTGGGCCCATTTTATAGCCAGAGAAATCGAGGCCCAAGGAAATAAAGTGAGGCATCTAAGGATTTTCCATAAGTGAGGAGCAGAGTTGGCTTTGAACCCAAACTTTTGGACTGAAACCTACTTCCTTTCCACGAGGCTGCACTGCCTCCCGAAGTCAGTCAGGGCAGACCTCATGCGGAACCTTGAATGATGCCTGTCAGTGACTGGTCGAGATGGCAGTGAAGCCCTCAACTGGCATTCGTGTCTATTGACTTTGCAGAATAGCCCTGCGTATCTCATTTTTCATGGTGCTCAGGAAAGGTCAGCCCATGGTGGTGGAATTCTCTGCCTGGGAACAGGAAAGGTCAAATTTCAGCCCCGGGAGAGAGAAGAATGACACCAGAGGCAGTGGTCAGGTCATTACCGCTGAGTTTCATCCCAGAAAAACAGGCACAGGCTTCGCCGTGCTCAACAGGTGGGAGCTGTACCCGTGCCCGCACCTTCTGTGAGAGCCAGGGGAACGAAGCATCTGGCTTTAAAAGGGCTGATTGGGAGATAAAGTGAAACCCCTGTGCCCTGCCTCAGGGCAGTGACTCCCAGGGCGATCAGGAAATGGTTGCAGACTCAGAGCCACAAATTCCCCCGGGGTTAGGGTTCAATCACTTGTCACTTTGAGAAGATCACAGGGAATCCCCTTGAATCTAATCCCAGGCTAGTATGAACACCTTCCACATGTGGGAAACATTAGATGAAGGCTCCTTTCCAAGAAGGAAAACTTTCCCTAGACTCCTGCAAATGCTAGGCCATAATTCCATCTAAGACAAAGAGCCGTGCCCTTACCTACCATAAGCAGCTGTACACACCCTGTGACCTTCTTTGCAGGGAAGAGAAGCCTATGTGCCTACCTGATTCTAACCCTGGTGACCAGACTGTTTTTTGTTCGTTTTTTTTTTAAGTTATGCCCTGAAGCCCAGAAATCCCTTTTCCATTTCCTCCTCCCTTGTCTCATTTTTTTCTCCCTTAACTTTAGCAACAACCTCGTTCAACACTCATCAGTCCTTTGGACCCTTAATCATGGAATAAAAGTCAGATGCCCACGTTGAAAGTAGACCGTGAATGGAAAATCCCTTCCATGTGTATTTTCAGTCTATTGTGAGTGAAAATGAAAAAAAAAAAAATTTGTTGCATGCCATGTTGTCTCAGATTTTTGAAATATCCTGAAATTAATAGGTCCTTAATTATGCAGTCATGGTAACTCAAATAGCTTTGCTTGGTCTTTTAACCTCCACTATGTCAAGAGCCAGAGATATTTCATAAGCTCTGAAAGTAGCTTGCGGAGTTCCTGTCAGGGCGCAGCAGAAACAAATCCGATTAGGAACCATGAGGTTGCAGGTTCGATCCCTGGCCTCGTTCTATGGGTTAAGGATCCGGCGTTGCCATGACCTGTGATGTAGGTCACAGATGTGGCTTGGATCTCTCATTACTGTGGCTGTGGTGTAGGCCAGCAGCTGTAACTCCGATTAGACCCCTATCCTGGAAACCTCCATATGCCTTGGGTGCGGCCCTAAAAAGACCAAAAAAAAAAGAAAGTAGACAGATTGCTTTAGCTGATCAACGCTTGCCCTGGAGAAGGTGAGCTGGCTGCTACCAGCTTAGCAGCTTCGATGTGAACGTTTCCAAAAGTTCTTCTAGGAGGGGCTGAAGGGAATAACAAATATTCACTGCGTACTCAATAGGCATGATGCCATTGAATCATCAACAATTGCCTCTAGCAAGTATAACCACCCTCCTTCCCCAATTCAAACCCAGAGGACCTGAGGCTGGAAATGTTTAAGTAGCTTCCCCAACATCATGCCTGGTCGCCAGAACTCAAACCCAGTTCCAAGTCCTGAGAAAGTGGTTGTAGCGGTCACGTTCGGAGCTGAGATACTATTCATCTCTGACAGCAGACAGAGCCAAGCCCAGAGAGCGTCAGAGGCCGGGTGTCTCTCTGACCCTGGTGTTCGTTTCAGGAGGTGGCCGCCGCTGCTCTCTCCAGCTTGCCCCTTCAGGGCCCACTCCCTGCAGACACTGTAATTAAAGAAGCAGCCTGTGATGTCTAGTGTCACATGTCTCCTCTAAGGGGCTCGAAGCTGCGGGAGGGTGAAGCCTGATCTACCCCTGTCCCTCCTGCCAGCCGGAGACGTGAAGCTCGGATGCACACATGAGTAAGGCAGGCTGACAAAGCCCTCTGACAGTTCCCGTGGAATTCTTTTTTTTTTTTTTTTGGTCTTTTTGCCTTTTCTTGGGCCGCTCCTGTGGCATACAGAGGTTCCCAGGCTAGGGGTCGAATCGAGCTGTAGCCACCAGCCTATGCCAGAGCCACAGCAACGCGGGATCTGAGCTGCGTCTGTGACCCACACCACAGCTCACGGCAACGCCGGATCCTTAACCCACTGAGCGAGGCCAGGGATTGAACCCGAAACCTCATGGTTCCTAGTCGGGTTCGTTAACCACTGAACCACGACGGGAACTCCCATTCCCGTGGAATTCTGCACGACCCCTACTGACCTCCGTGCACCACAGCTACCCTCATGATGTCCTCCCCTGCCCCCCACCTGATGGCACACCTTTGAGGCCAAGAGCAGCAGTGAGGCAGGAACCCCGTCTGCTGGAGCTCATCCTCCCCAGAGCTTAGCCACTCGCGGCAGGTGTCAGGTCTTCAGTAGTTGTGGTTGAAGAAACTCTGCAGTCCCCAAGTGAATGAACAATAGCTCAATGCCGCTTGGCTTCTGAATGCTGCCCTATGGTGAATGAAGCATTTTCACAGGCCTGATAGATCTCTAATAAAGCAGGGTACTCACACGTGTATAAATGTCTAAAATAACTTTTCTGTGCATCACTCTCAGATTTTCCAAGCAACCAAATATTATTTTACAGATAAGTAAACTCAGGCCACAAAAGGTTGTCACTGGCATGAAGTAGAAAGAAAGTGGGGGAGCTAGGGGTCCTCTCCAGGGACTCCAAAAAGTGCCTCACTCCCAAAATTGTGCCTGCTTCCCTGTGTCACTGGACGTTCAAGTATGATTCCCATTTTCCAGATGAGAAAAGAGGTTAGAGACAGCAGGCTACTTGTGGGAGGAAAATTCACATTTTAAAGGTTTGGAGAGAGGCAGCTTATCACCTGTAAGAGAATTGCCAGGGGTGGGCTTTAGGCAAGGGGATATGTCGTAGGAATGGGGGAGCTTAATTTTAATCACTAGAGATGTGTTCAGGGTAAAATCATACTTGGAAGTTTAAAAAAAAAAAAGATAGGAAACTGCATATTGAGTACAAGTCAGTATATTTTTGTTCAAAGCTCTATGCCCACAGATGCAACGCAGGGAAAGCCTGGCTAATAGCAATGGCCTGAGGAACTCTGCTAGGCCTGCCATGCAACATGGACACACATAACCTCACTGCAGAAGGGACACACCACAGACAGCACAAAGAACCTAGAGCAACACTGGGCTCCCTGCCAGCCAGAGACCCACACGAACACTGCATCCAGGGTAGCACCAAGATACAAAAACAACAACAACAACAATAATAATAGAGACTGTGAATACATCCAGACAAGGATGCCATGTCTCTCCATCCAGGGAAGAGACAGTCTGGGAAAGGCACATACCTAAGGAGCTTAGATGCAACAGAGGGAGCTCACCTGTTGCTTAGCTCTAAAAGTAAAAAGAGGCTCCTGAGGGAGTTCCTGTTGCAGCTCAGTGAGTTAAGAACCCAATCATTATCCATAAGGACGTAGGTTAGAGCCATGGCCTTGCTCAGTGGGGTAAGCATGTGGCGTTGCCATGGGCTGCAGCATGGGTCACAGACATGGCTTGGGTCTGGTGTTACTGTGGCTGTGGCTGGCAGCTGCAGCTCCTATTCAGTTCCTAGTCTGGGAACCTCCATGTACCACTGGTATGGCCCTGAAAAAAAAAAAAAAAGGCTCCTGAAAGGGTAGATGCACCTTTTAGTGGTGCCCCCAGGGAAGCAGCCTGCTCTCCAGGGTACTTATGTCCTGGTCCTGGGATGGTAGCACAGAGGTAGCTCTATGCAGAGATGCCACAGAAGGATGCTCCGATTTATAGGTGAGGTGTTCTGAAAAACCTCCCTACTATCCATGGAATGTTGAAACTAAAAGGGCTCCTTAGTAACCTCTAAGCCAGGGCTTGGAGACTAGATTTAAAAGGCTCCTCCGAGGTATTATGGGGCTGCCATGGAGAGATGGGAAGGCTAAGACACAACCTTATGTTGACTAAAGCCCCTCACTTTTATCTGTTTTGCGCACCAAGCTTCCTCCTGAAATGTCATTTGATGAACGAGTTCTATGGCCCCCCCCCCCCCAAAAAAAAAAGGTTTTGAAAATTGCTGGCCTAGTTTATCTTCCCTCATTGTATAGATGGTGAAACTAAGACACAGAGAAGGGAAAAAGTCCTTCTAAGATCTCATGCCAGTTGGCAACAGGATCAGCACTGCACCCTAGGTCTTCTAACTCTTGTTCTTGGAAGCTGGGGACAAGATAAAAAGTGTCAGAGTTAATACATTGCTTAGAAAGGAAAAATTAATAGAATTTTCTTCTCTGAACAGCTTTGACACACACAGACTGAGCCAAGGAGACTTGTGTATTAGTGATCTATTGCTGCATAACAAATTCCCACAAAACCTGGTCATTTAGAACGACACACACTTATTACCTTACAGTGTCTGTAGGTCAGGATTCCCAGCACAGCTTAGATGGATGTTCTGCTTCATGGTCTCTCAAGAGGCTACAATCACAGGGTTGGCTAGGATGGAGGTCTCATCAGAAGGTTCAACTAGGAAATGATTAGCTTCCAAACTCGCTTATGCAGCTGTTGGTTGAATTCAGTTCCCTGCTGGCTGTTGGCCTGAGGCCACCCTCACTTTATTGCCACATGAGCCACTTCAACACAGCCATTTGCTTTATCAAAGCCATCAAAAGAGAGTGCTTACAGATAAGACAGATGTCACAATCCCATGTAGCCTAATGGTACACGTGACATCCCATCGCCTTAGCCATATTCTGTGGGTTAGAAGCTAGCTACCAGAGCATCCCACAATCAAGGAGAAAGAATTATTAATGAGGATGTGAACAGCAGGAGGTATATCATTGAGGCCAGTTTTAGAGTGTGCCTGCCACTGCCTCCAACACCCCAATGTCACTGATTTCTGACAATTTCTTATCAAGTTCATCCAACCTACTGGCATTTAGATAGAGTAGCAGTCAATACCTAGGGCAACCACTAGGGTGCACTGTCTCATATAAGCTTCTTACCCATTTTTGACAGGGAGTCAGGTACTCTACAAGAGATGTCATGGTTCAATGCGGAGCCATAATTCCTATTGAACATAACCTTGGGGTAGGATCTTCCAAGGCCATGACTTCAGATGTAGTTTATTCAAGGGCAAGACAATTCAGTGACCAAAACTGAAACTCACCCATGGCCCACCCCCCATCCCAGCTCCCAACTTCGATCTATTCCTCTCTTAGCAGATATTATAATGAAGACTAAACTCTAGGGTTAATTCCCTCTCCTTTCCTACCTTTTGGTACTACCCCATCATGCACCGAATCTGTGGACTCCACGGCCTGGACAAGCAATCAGCTCACGGCCTCCTACCCTCGCCGTCATCATGCATCTCAGGTCACGGCATCTCACAGATGGACCACTGCAACTGTTTCTCTACTACTCCTCATCCACGAGCCTTCCCTTCTGATCTGATCTGTCCCCTCAACCTTGGGCTGTAGAAAGCAACACCTCTAGGCATAAACTTTCAAAATGGTTCTCTTTTGGCCATAGGAAGAATTCACACCCTTAACTGGGCATTCGATTTTCTCCATGATCTCCCCTTGGTCTCTAAACAGACCTTGTAACTTCAGCTACAATTTGTGCTTTCCACACCAACCATTTCATGCTTTGTAGGCCCTCCCAAATGTCATTCCTTCTTCCCTAGAATGCCCTTCCCTATGTTTTTCATCTACTCAGAGTCTCCCTTCAAAATTCAGTTCAGGACCCCCCCCTCCTCCAGGCAGAGTAGATGCCACTTGCATCATCCTATCCCACCTCAGGTTTCTCTCTATCATCACTTTATCATTCTGGAATTATCTGCAGGTAGGCCAGATTCTCCTGCGAATAAAGTTTTTAAGAGGGGAATCTGTATATAGTTTATCTAAAATCAAGTACAACTGAAATCAAAGCTGTTGTCTTCAATAACAGACAGGAGCCCTTGCTATGTCCCGGATTTGGGATTCTTCTTCCTTACCAGAAAGCCCAGAACTGGAAGTGGTTTTCATGCTTTGCCCTCTAGGCTCTCAACTGTGCAAAGTGATGCCATAACAAGCGACAGGGCAGAGGCAGGGGGAAGCCAGTCCAGCCCTGGGACAGGAAACCATCTCAGGATGCAGACTTCAAGGAATGTCTTTGTTTTTAGAGGTGGCTCCCAGGATTAAAGTTTGTACCGCCTGGGAGTTTGAAAAACCAGTACCAAGGACAGAGGAAGCCCGTCCGGGGATTTGGGGCTGAGTCACAAGAGATACGGAAAACCTGGCAATTATAACAAGGATCTGTCTACAACTAGTGGGAGGAAGGAGAGGGTAAACGAGGGATGAAGACAAGGAGCTCTCTATCTCAGGGCATGGAGAAATTCACAACCCAGGGAAAGGATTGGGTAATGGTTAGGAATCGCTTTGGCATCAGGAAAGTTCTGGGTTCAAGAGCTAGTTATTAGTTGCTTGCTATGGGATCTTAATCAAATTACCTAACTTCCCTAAGCCTCATTTTCTTTATCTATATTAAAGGCAAAATAATAACACCTGCTGCATAAGGTTCCTGGGATGATTAAAGGACACAGTCATAGTAGAAGGGCACGCTTAGCACAGACACTGGCACTGAATGTAAATATTCTAGTGCTGTTGCTGTTATTGGTAACTATTGTCCAAGTAGTTCTTGGCAATGAGACTCCGCCAGAGAAGTAATTCCTCAAAGCGTGTCCTGTGGAACAGCCTTCTCATGAGATGCACCTAAAAAAGTGTTCTTCGGCCAAAAGTGTCCTGTTTTTGAAAGTGCTCATTTGCTCATATGCTCATTCAATGTACAATTCTAAGGGCTAGAGATACAATGGAAAACAAGTCATGCAAGAATCTTTATTCATGGGGCTTATGATGAAAGAAGTTACACAATATAAAGGAATCAAACTTAGAGTACAATTTCCCATAGATTCTTGCTAAAGAAGAAACCTAAAACAAGGAGCAGAATTAGATAATGACTCACGGGGGGTGGGGGGGGGGCAGCGCTCTTGTAACTAGGATGAGATGTGGAGATGAGAAAAGGGCTCTGCAGGCAGTGGCGAGGCATTAGAATTTTATTCTAAATGTGATCAGAAGCCAGGTGAAGACTCAGGGTAGAAAAGTGCATGATCTGAGAAATCCCGCAACACTTGATTGGTTCAGCTATGTTTAACCCAGTACCCTCAAGCTTATTTGAACACAGGCACCCTTTTCCATAGAACATTGACCTAAGAACATCTTGAAACACTGGCTGATAAATTCTGTGCAGAGCACAAGGCTTCATAGATGGTAAAAAAGAGTGTAAATATGCTCTCTGGATCTATAGCAGAAAGCTGAACAAACAACTTGGGCTGAAATAAGCATGCCCAGAGTGGGGAAACCTAGCTCCATAGGTAGACATAAGCAGGGTGTCACCCTAATTAGCAGTTCTTTTTGGCCAAGATGATCAGTGAACACAGCCAGGCTTCAGCAGACTCTGAAACTCCATCTCAGGCCAAATAAAACTTGCCAACATCTGCCTAGAATCCAATAAGCATTTGCAAACAATACACCCTGGCTTCAGCTTTCTCCAAAGGGGAAGTATATGAAATGTGAGGTCCAGCCAGAGGCTCTGGGAGAAAGACAGAGGTCAAATATTTCTGTGCTTACACACAGATAGCTAGCCACCAGATTGCTGCTCAAGATCTGGCAAATGGAAGCCGAAGGAGCCTGTTCTCTTTATCAAGTTGTGCTCATTTAAGTTTTCACCTTATATGAACTGAGGGAAGTTGCTTGATGAGTCACCCCAAGGTAGTAGTTGAGAGCGCATGTTAGAATCACAAATTGGGGTCCAGAAGCTGTCTCTGCCTTTGATGTTAGGGTCCCAGAGTTGAGATTTAAGTTCCAACAAGCATAATAATACCCATCTCACCAGGATCTCATAACAGACGACAAGATAAATGATTACACTTAGAGAAAAGCCTCTAGCATAAGGCTTGGCACGAAACGGGGCTAGAACAGGCTTTCAACACAAGGCTAGTTTCCTTCCTGTCCATTTCAAATCTGTATTTGGTTTTATAATCAGGTCATCATTTAGTAACTAACTACTATATTCCAGCAAGCATCAGCAAACTGCCAGGTGCCACCTTAGTTTTGTACATAAAGGTTTATTGGAACCCATCCATGCTCATTCACTGATGTCATGTTTAGGGCTGCTTTATCTACTAGAGCAGAATGGAATAGTTGTGACAGACCACTGGCTGCAGAGTCAAACCAGTTTACTGTCTGGTCACTTAAAGAAAAGTTCACTGGCTCCCATCCGTCGGTGAGCTAAATTTATATATGTAATTTCCGATCACCACAACTCAGTAAGTTGTATGTTGCTATACTGATTCATACCAAGAGATTGAAGCAGAAATAAGCAGACATAACGGTTCATCTAGTCTTCCTCCAAAAACATAAATGCCAAGCTCTTTACCTGAAGGAAGCTTAAAAAAATGATAGAAACGCTATTCATTTGTACAATTCAGCCTCCTTTTGCTCTCGACTACCTCTGCCTTTTCTCTCAGGCTAAATTTCTTGAGTTCCCCGCCACATGCTGAACTAAATGACTCTGTTAGAAGGGATTCCCTCCCCTCTGCTGTTTTCTTATTTATTCATCTCTTTGTTTGTTCATATAAGCCCATCGTTTCAAAAATAAGAGTTGTAATTTCTAGGCTCCAAAAGTGCTCTCATGCCTTGACTAATTTCTTGGAAGGCATAGTTTAATTTCTTTCTTTCTTTCTTTTTTAATGTATATAGCATGAAGTTCAAGTGTCCAGAAAGGAGAGGGTTTTTTTTTTTTTTTTTAATGTACTCATGACATGTACTCATCAATCCAAGCCATAGCTGCAACCTATGCCACAGCGTGGCAATGCTGGATCCTTAACCTACTGTGCCCCAGTGGGAACTCCCAGAAAGGAAAGATTTTTAAGCTTTCCTGTCTGCTACTTCTCACTTTCTCTCCCTCTCACTTACTCACTTTCTCTCTAGGCCAGACTCAGGGAGAGTCGGCTGTTTCCGGGGGCTTTAAAGATTGGCCTGAGCCATAGATACCATGGTGCATTTGGCTTCATGCCTTCCCATCAAGTTCAAAGCTGTAAAGAAAACAGTTATGTGCACAGTGAGGTCTTGCTGTATAGCACAGGGAACTATATCCAATCACTGGTGATAGAACATGATAGAAGATAATATGAGAAAAAGAATGTGTGTGTGTATGACTGGGTCACTTCGCTGTACAGCAGAAACAGACAGAACATTGTAGGTCAACTATAATTAAACATTTTTTTAAAAAAAATAGCTATGTGCACCCAAACCCCCAACATCATCTTTCCAAGAAGGCCCATTTTAGGATCCGATAACTGATATTTTTTGCATAAATATTAATTCTTTTAAACCGAACGATGACTCGTTTCTAAAGAGAACTTCATGTAGCTTAAAGCGCATAGAGTTTGGAATTATAAGACTGTGTGTTTTGATTCTGAGTCAAATAATTACTGACAGGGCAACTTACTTATCCTTCTCAAGCCTTCAGTTTTCTTAGCAGGAGCATGTGAACAGAGCTTCCTAACTCCGAAGGTCGATGTCACAGTTCAATGGCATTGTTAAAGGTCCAGGCACAGGATAAACAGTCAACTATTTGCCTCCCTTTTACTTTAAATTGCTAGAGAGTCTCCAGCCTGAGGCTTCACACTTCCCACGGACCAGTCACAGCTGGGGTTACATCGCCCACATCTAATACACAAGGAAATGAAAGAGGAAAAGGCCTAGGATTTGTTCTAAATCTGCACTTTCCCCGTTGTGTGCCGCCCAACCTAATCCTGTGAACTACTTCAAACACAGACTAATCAAGTAAGTTTGGGAAACACCATGAACTCTCCCCTTCTTGCGGATTTCAGATAAACACAAACATAGTAAAGACCCTAGAAAATCCTGAAGTAAGGAAAGCTGGGTAATGTGTTTGGTTGAAATAGCTTTTGGTTTAAAATAGCATTTTCCAAACAGGGTGAAGTAGAACTCTCCTCCCCTTGCATTAATACCTGTCAACATGTCATCAATTACACTCTAGAAAAGGCTACTTCAAGTCACCCAGCTAAATTCGACCAAAGGCGAGGGTTAGAGACAATCTCTGTTTTTCAGGCTCATGTGCAGTTTCTCCTTCTCTCTCTGTAAGTCGGAAAGTGATGACTCTAAGTCATAAGGCTATGCTGGCAGTTACTCTGGATGCTGATCACTGAGTCCTTTTCAAGTTAGTCCTTTTACCAGTCATGCAAACCACTCCTTGACGCCATTAAAGAATGGCAGCAAAGCTGATGGACAGGAATGGGGTCTCTGACTCACTCGTCAGTCCACCTGAATTAGATTCCCGCTCACCCTTTCTTGTTCTGACCTTGAGCTGGGTAAGCCTCAGTTTGCTCACCTGTAAACTGAGGGAAATGAAGGTTAGCTCAGAGGTGTTGGAGAAGATTCAGCGAGTTAATCCATGTAAGACATGTAAATCGGTTCCTGACACAGATGTGTTCAAGCAGTGTTAGTTATTACTGGAGCGTTTAAATCACCCCACTTTGAGAAAGAGAAAGTAAACAATGAAAGTATGTTTGCCTTGCCTAGGATTACACACATGAATTACCTAAGCAGCCTTAGCTTTCCCTAAGAGTCTAGTTTCCTTCTTCCCAGTCTTAGAGGCATATTTTCATTTCAGGTGTCAACATTCATCAAAATGTATCAAACTTCACTGACCTTGATTCATACAATTTCATAATTGTCAGTGATTCCATCTGGCTCCCTCTGACACAGGCATCGGTCAAGCTGCATTCCATTTATTTAATATCAGCACATTGGCTTGGAAAAGATTGCCAAAGCTATCTAGTCTTGCTACACCAAATATTTGGCACACATACCACCGCCCCCCTTCCTAGACACTTCTGTACCCATAACAGACATTGCTAATCCATCACAACACTGTTTCCCTTGAATCCAAACATGGCCACAGAATCTTTCTCAAAGTAGTTCCAGGCAGCCATCATCAGCTAATGGAACCTGACACGTACCCTGAAACTTAAGTGTCATCTCAAACCAATCCAACCTTTTAACCTCTGCAATATTATTATCTATTTTTAAAAAATATGTTCAGTGTTGTAGAGTTTCCTAATAGGGGAGAACAAGAAGGGAAAGGAGAGAAACAGAGAACAGGTGCTAACATCTGGGTAGCATTTATTATTAATATGCCAGGCATTTTTAACTCCTTATCATAGCCACTGCCTCCAACAAGCCTGGAAAGATCTCTGATTTACAGTTAAAGAAGCCACAGTTCAGAAAACTTAGAGGATTTTGTCCAAGGCTCCCCATCAGGTAAGCAGCATTTGATTTCAAGTCTTCCTGACTCTAAAGATTATTTTCTATAAGAAAGGAAAGGTAGGAATGTATATGCATGTGTGGCTGGGTCACTCTTCCATACAGCAGAAATGGGCACAGCATTGTAAATCAACTATAGTATAATAATAATAACAATAACAATAATAATAACGACTATTTTCTTCACTCTCCTGTCACAATCATCCCTTAGAGTTTTTCATAGTCTTTCAAGACTATATTTCTGGCCTTGGGTGGCTGATAACAGCTTCACAAAGGCAACCGTGTCATACAACCCTTTTCAGAAAACCTCTTTTTAGGGTTGAGGTATGCGTCCGTCTATAACCTGTCCTTCCTTAATAAATCTTTTAAATTTTTTAACCTTGGCCCAAGAGTAAAGAACTCACTTTCCAACACTTGTGAAAGAATCAACTAGATTTCTTAAAATTCTGGAAGAAGGCTGAAACAGAAGAGGTCATTGTTTCATTGGGAAATGGATTCAAATCTATTTTTGAAACAATTTTCCAGAACGTTACAGGAACCTATATTGTTGCCACTTGGTCAGACCCACTTTTTTTTTTTTTTACTTTCTTTTCTGTCTAGGCAAGCAATAGAAGCAAGCAAGTGCTCTTTTATTTCAAAAATTGAAACCAGACCACACCAGGGCAGTTTGTGGTCTGAACATATCAATGGATCCAGTCATATTTCATCTGCACTTTTCTTAGGTGTCCTAAACCACAAATATGAATCTCATTATTGTGTCTGGGTGGAAAAAGTTTATGGATTAAGAGTTGTGGGCTTAATTTGGCTGGTAATGAAACATATGTTGCGGGGAGGGGAGGGAGGAGACCATGAAGCTCTACCGATGCTTGAGCCACACACTAAAAGCACTCGGTGTTGAGGGAGTTGTTCTTAGCCCTGGGATTTGCATCTAAAATGAAATCCAAAATTAAGTTCAGCAGAAATCCTGCCAAATCAGCAGTGGACTGAGTGTCACTAGCGAGATGGAGACTCTAGAATTAGAGCCGAATACAACTGCCTATTTCACAGGAGACTCCGAGGCCCCCCACAGTGGGTGTGGCTTTCCCAAAGTGGTTGGCAGAACTGTGTGACTCATGGCTCACCCTCTAACTCTTCAATCTATGGCATGTTCTACTACATGGCCCCATGTGAACCTCAGATCCCTAGGACCTTAAAAATCAGTAATGAATATTCAAAATACAAAAGGAGAATGGCCTAAATTTAATAAACAACACTGACAGCAAAAACTACAATGAAACTGGAAGGATTCCTGACTAATAAGCCAGGATGTTTCCCTCACACTGGAGCCAGAGTTTTATACCAACTATCTCTGACCTGGTGAAGTCCACCTCCTGCCAAAGGTCCAGTGGAGGACACTTTGGCCAGAAACAGAAAGCTTGTCTCAAAGCAGACAGTGCCAGGCTCTCGAGACCCCCTGGGGGTTGACTAGAATCCCATGGGAGGAGTCAGGTCTGTCTTGGCCATTTTGATAACCCCTGTGCTTAGTGTGGCATCTGGCAGACAGTATGTGCTCACTGAATAGCCGAATGAGCAAAAAATGAACTAATTCTAGGAATGTGACTACCATGAATGCAGTGACACATCTTGCCTTAGGAGAGATCACAGGAGTACTAGTTACATTAAGGCCATCGTAAAAATAAGAGTATTGGTCCATTCATTAACTCCAGGAATATGAGCACCAGCTACATGTAAATTCAAATAAAGAAATGCATTTAGCTTCATTTTATTCAAATATAAATATATTGTGCATTTAGGAGTTCCCGTCGTGGTGCAGTGGTTAACGAATCCGACTAGGAACCATGAGGTTGCGGGTTCGGTCCCTGCCCTTGCTCAGTGGGTTAACGATCCAGCATCGCCGTGAGCTGTGGTGTAGGTTGCAGACGCGGCTCAGATCCCAAGTTGCTGTGGCTCTGGCGTAGGCCGGTGGCTACAGCTCCGATTAGACCCCTAGCCTGGGAACCTCCATATGCCGCGGGAGCGGCCCAAGAAATAGCAACAACAACAACAACAACAACAACAACAAAAAAGACAAATAAATAAATAAATAAATAAATATATTGTGCATTTAATATGTTCAGGACACAGTGCTTGGAGTGGAGAATTAAGAACGACTTAGATACAGTTCCTGCCCTCATAGAGCTTACAGTCTACATACAGTCTAAGTGTATGAAGGCTAACCATTTACAGTTTAAGGTAAATACAAGACAGAATTTACCTACTGATCTAAAAGAGGAAGATAAACATATATAATAAAGCTACCCCAAATCATTTTTAAAATGACATGTGATGGAAATAACATCAAATCAATACTCAGAGAATT
Source organism: Phacochoerus africanus (assembly GCF_016906955.1). Lineage (NCBI taxonomy): Eukaryota > Metazoa > Chordata > Mammalia > Artiodactyla > Suidae > Phacochoerus > Phacochoerus africanus. The sequence goes on along the minus strand of NC_062545.1, from coordinate 257,584,224 downwards.
GCGAAGAGGGAAGAAGTTACCTCAGCAACCTTCTAATAATAGATGATTTTGTTTTTTCGAGTTGTGTCTTGAAGGGCAGATTTGCCCACTCAGATAGCAAAGGGGCTTTTGAGCAGCCTTTGAAGTATCTGGAATCCTTCTTCAATGATAACTGAGATGTGATAGCATCTCAGCAGTGTCTGTCAGCACGCTTCATCTCTGCAGCACTCATAGGATATCTGGCACCTTAGGGTCCTAATTCTAGAACATTGATAGTATCCCCTTTTGAGCCTGGTGTTTGGAAGTTATATAGACAGAGCTTGGGTCTGGTGTTGAGTCATAACTCCTTTCCTTAGCCCTGCAGCACAAAAGGCTTTATAACATGGTGGCTCAGAGCACTTACTTTGGACTCAGAGGGACCTGCGTTCAAATTCTGACTCCACTACTTTAATGGATATCTGAACTTGCACAAGCCACTTAATCATGCTATGCCTCAGTTTCCTCACCTGCAATGTGAGAACAGAGACACCACCTCTTATCACTAGGTAAAAATTTTAAATAGGAAGTTTAAAATGCTTAGCAGGCTCTGGCAATTAAGAACTCAATGAATGAGAGTTAATGATGAATTTATTACTTTTATCAACATTGTTATTATTTCAATATTTTCCTGATCTTCCAAGGCCTCTTCAATTAATACTTGGGGATCCTAAGCTATTCCTCCTCTAGGAAGCCCTTGGTGAACCTCCAAGCTCAGAGTGACACTTCTTCCCTCAATTCCTTCATTTAGATGAGCACTGCTACCAAACCTTGCGTGTGTATGTTCCGGTTTCTGAACTTTCTGGAAACAGAGAATAGGTCCTTACTCTGCTTGGTTTCCCCAGCACCCAGCATGTCATGCAGCGTGTAGTAAATAAACAAGCAGGTGGCTCTTAAAAGAACCTTAACATTTCGATGCTTGCTCTTGGCTTAGAGCATGCACCATGCTCTCCATGGGCAGAGACATTCAAGAATATCACAGACATTAAACCTACAATACATGGGTGGAAAATCAAGTCCATTTTGTGACTTTTCTGGAGGAAACTATAAGCTTTCTGATAACAGAGAACATGCTTATCTTCTTCATTTTTGTATCCCTCTTGCTTATTAATTCAGGGCTTGGCACATGGTAGATACTGAATAAATACATACTGAAAAGATGGATGGATGGATGGATGGATAGATAGAAAATTGAAGAAATGCTATAGGACCAATAACATAGAAGTGCTCCAAGATCCTAATGCTGATATTTCTTTCTGGGGACCATCACAATGATCTCAGACTAAGAATTAACTAGAAGCCTTTCATCTGCTCTTACTGTTGAAGGCCTCCCAGTGGTCTGGGGAAAGAGATAACCCTTATTCAAATTTCTTGACAAAAAAAGGTAGGCTTTCTGGGTTTTAATATTTGCTTTACCACCAATTAGCCGGTGACCCCCTCTGGGCGTTTCAGTTCAGTTACTCTCTTTCATGTCACATATTACTTTTACTTAATTCCGTGTGGCTGCCTGAATATTCGCAACAATCTTGAAGTGGGGCTCCACAGAGGTGTGTAGGTATCGATTAGCAATGTCTGCCGTGTATACCACAAGGAGTGTGTGGGTGCCACAGACTGGCCATCCCTGGACTCAGGGATCTTCTCCAGTTGCTTCTAAGCCTGCTCAAGTCTGATTTTGATTTTTGTCTGCGTCTATGGAAAGAACTCTAAAACTGAGCCAAATGTTTCCCGTCAGAAGCAATGTCTTAAAAAACTAAACCACAGGCAGCCTGTTCTGGAGAAAGACCTGGCTTAGCATCATGGACAACCATTCCCAGTAGCAGCACTCCCTTTTGGCCAGGGGACTGACCTGCCAGAAAAGAGCTCCACCCTAGGCTCATGGGCTTGCTTTTCTTGCTACTGAAAGAATACGTAGGCCACGAGCAAAACCAGGACTATAGGCACCTCCATTCCCCCAAGGATTTCAGAGTATCCCTGTTGCTGGGCAAACCAAAACACTAATGGCTATGCACCGCCATGGAAAAAGCAACAGTAGGCAGGAGGGGACCCCCCAAATTCTCTTAGGAGACCCTCCTTCTTCAGAGACTAGCCTTCCACTAACTGCCTTCTCCAAACAAAAGACACGATTGTCACATGATAGTAATACACCACCTGTTAAGATTTCCCTCCTGTTAGGCACCGTCTTTACCATTTCCATGTATTATCTCATATAATCTCATTTTTTCTCACTAGTGGTTGAAAGAACTTTATTGTGGAGTTTCTATGCATGTTGCCATTTTACAAAGGAGAAAGCTTAGGCTGAGAGAGGCAAATGCCACACATATAAGGTCAAAGTTACTAGAAGTTGCCCCATCCAACTGTATTTGACCTACAGACATGGCAATTCCATGTGGCTCAAACTAACAGCAAGTGGTAGTACCAGAATCCATAGTATTTGGTTGATTCTAGACCACATACTCTCAAACATTGCACAGACTCTCCTTGGAGATTTGTCAGCTTTAGCCTTGATCATTCTTCCCTATAAGGATCTATGTACCTGTCTGTTCCCTTTACTACACTCTGAACTCATTGAGAGCAGAAACTATCCATCACTGGTCTCTGAAACACCTCACTGCCTCATGAGCTATCCCATAGCCTGGCCTTAGCACTCATTCAACTAATCTTTGTTGAATGCAAGAATGAATGATTTTTTTTTTAAATGAACTGATTCCCGGGACTCTGAAGTGACCACTGGCTCCACTACCATCCCAACTGGCTGCCAGTTATGTCACCATCCTCCCCAGATTTTGGCACTATAGATTTTTATTCAGAAATCTATAACCCAAATGGCTAAGTGCTTCTCGGTACTGGAATTCTGACACCCAAGGCTTGGAGGGGCTCTGGTTTGGCAGGCAGTGTTTTCTTAATTCTTTTAAGACACAGGTTGTGCTGGACTCACTCAACAATAAGGATCAGATGTCTTCGGAAAAAATCCACACTTGAGGCTGTTTCTTGGCTCCTCTCTCTTCCTAACACATTCCAAGAAGGAATTTATGGGTGTTGGGAAGGACAAAGGGTGAGGAATTTCTAGAACCTTTGAGAACGCCCATGTAAGCAACTCCATGCTTAACTGACTGTGCACAATAAAATTGTCTTGCCTGTAAGCAAGAAGAAAAATTTGGTGTGAGCTGCCTCAGGTGTTCCCAAATGATGTGGAAAGCAATTCATCTACATGTCTCAACAGTAGGAATCTTCCTTTCCCCCACAAGCCTAGGCTATTTGACGTAAATGCCTAGGTCAACAAGATAAAAATATTCCATGAGCTACTAAAAGTGAAGTCATAAGTATTCTGAAATATGATTCCAGCCAGTTGGAAGTTTTATCTCTATCTAAAAATGAGACTGTTTGTTCTCCAGCTGTGACCCAGGAAACATTCAAAGATTGTTGATTCCTTCATCTAAGCAGTGGTCTTTGTCCTGTGGTGAAGTGCCTAAAAATAACCATTAGTTTACTCCATGCTGCTTCCAAAAGGTTAGCTACCAAACAGCTCTACAATCCAAGAGGCACCTCAGAGTATACAATTATAAACTAAAAAACACACGGGACATGGCTGCCACGATACTGACTGTGGTTTCCCTACCTGCTAAATGAAGTGTTATCTCAGAGTAAGGTTCTGAATAAAAATCTATAGTGCCAAAATCTGGAGATAGCCTACACTGGCAACATCTAAGAGCAGAGAAAGTAAAACAAGAACTAAGTTTCATCTTTCATCAGTGATTAGTCCTAACATTCTAACATCTCACCCCCCGCCCCAAAAAAGGCCTTTAAGACCATCATTTTTATCTTTTTTCCACTTTTTTTAGAGGCAGGAGGTGCCATAAATGTGCTGTGTATTTGGAGACCAAGGGACTAAATGCAGACGCCTATGTCTTGCTTGGTTTTTTCCGCAGATGACACGGAGCAATTGGGCACCTAGCCCCAGAAAGACGTAGCAATGCTTACGGGGCTCAGTACCCATTGACTTCTAATGCTCTCCTCACTGGTTCTACCAAGTCCATGTGCTGTCTCCTTTGCACTCCCATCTTATACATCCCAGAAGAACTAGACTGTCAGTACTCCACTTCTGCCTATGGCAGGCAGCCACCAGGGCAACTGCTGTTACTACTGTCATCTTCCTTGTTCTCTTCATCACCCATGCACCCTTTGCCTTTTCTCATGCTATTCCCTCTTTCTAGATATCTAATCTAGAAGGGTAGGTGGGTAGGGTTCAAACTCAAGCCACCTACTCAGCTGTACCCAACCACTTTTTAAAATCCTTCTCATCCTTCGGGTTCATCTCAGATGTCACCTCTTTTTTTTTCCCCCACAAAATTATCTTTTTTAATATTAACATCAAATGTTAGTAAGGCTATGGAGAAGTAAGCATGTTTGGGTTGGCTTTTCAATAAGAACTGTAGTTTGGGTGGGTAATTTGAGAATATGTATCAAAAAACAAAAATACCTTTTGAGCTAACAGTATTTCTTATAAATTCCTACCAAGAATGAGCACAAATCTTTATAAAATTCATCAAAGCATTATTTGTAACGGAAAATTAAAAATTCCGTAAATGCCCAACATTGAATTAGAACACAAAACAGAATCATAAGATGGACTATTACATAACCATGAAAATGACATTGTACAGCATTCATGTATAAATACATCAGATGTCACCTCTTTTGAGGTATTTCTTCAGCCCCTCAAAAGAATGTAGCCATCCTCCTCTTTGAACATTAATATACCTAGGGTGGCCGATCTCTTTTGTTAGCTATTGTAACATTATTCTAATCCTGACGTGGCTCCTCGATTCTCGCACCCTTTCTGGATGCAAGCTTTCTTTTCTAATCTATCCTCTAGTTAACCAGCAGCATTATTATTGTTTCTATTTTCATTAGCTACCATATTAAGCACCACTAAAGGCCATGCACTGTGTTACTAGCTTAATATACATCTTCTCAATTTATCCCATCCTCCCACAACTTTCTGAAATACACACACACACACATACGTATGTGTGTATATATATATATATATATATATATATATATATATATATATACACATATTGTGTTATTGTGTGTGTGTGTCTTTGAAGGAGATGAGGGGCAGTGAATGGCCCCAGATAACAGATACTATGTGGAAGAGCTGTATCCTAACATAGATCTATTTCTCTCCCGTACCCAGCTGCTTCATCACTGGAATTGTTTAGACTGCTGGATAAAATAGACTGAGTCTCCTCAAAAACTCTGAAGCAACTTAATGCAGGGTCAAATGAAGCAGGAGAGCCATGAGTTATTTTTGACAAGCTCTACCAGCTCCCAGGAGAAGGGTGAGGTGGGATCGGACAAGATGTTAGGTGTACCCAGAGTGGTTCCTGGGCAACTTATCTTTGGTTTGATTTGAGGAGAAGCGTCTTCTGAAAAACTTGGAACTCTAACGTCTGCAGAGAAAAGAAGAAAAAATATTTCCCATCCCCAGTGCAAAGTGGGGGAAGTGATGCAGACTTGGGGCAAAGTCTACATCCCTTCAGATTTAAGGAGGACAGTAGCCATAAAGACCACTCCTCACTTGTATCTGGATATGGTCAAACATGTAAAGTATGGAGATTACAGGGCACATACATACTTGCCTGTGTTACTAAGAGGATGTCATCTTCTTCTAGTCTCCTGGCACCTGCAAGGGAGGTACTCACCAATTTTACTATACAAGTGACTTAGCAACATCCAAACATTCTTATAGACTCCCTTGGACCTCTCTGAGCACAAGTTTCTTCATCTGTACCATGGGCTTAATGTCACCAAGCAGCCCTCTAAACCAATACTGCTCAACAGAACTTCCTGCAGTGATAGAAGTGTTCTTTTTCCACACTGTCTAATATCATAACCACTAGCCATGCTGCTATAAGCACTTGAAATGTGTGTGGTATACCTGAGGACAGAATTCTTAATTGCATTTAATTTTGAGTCATTTTAATTCAAATTAATTCATTTAATTTGTGGCTAGTCACTATCATGTTGAACAACACAGCTCTAGACCAATGCATTGAGTTTTCTTTCTCTTTTTAAACTTTCTCTCTCATGAAGGAAGCTTTAAGGTAGATTTTTTTTTTCCCTCATTAATTATGCTTTGAGAAGTTAACAGGAAAGGAGACACCTAATGAGTCACAGACATGACCTCAAGAGTTAATTTGGCTCTAAAAATTTCTTTAGTTAAAGATAGAAAGCAGAGTCTGATCCACAGGTGCATTTTTATGCATTCGGCATATATGCCAAGAAAGAGTACAGAGCAAAGCAACTTGCATGGCCTGGTATATAGCCACTCTGTCCCGGCTGTGTGACCCCAACAATCTGTGTGTTACTGAGCCAGTACAAAGGCTGGGTCTCTTTCTGCTGCAAACTTTGACCAACAGATCCCTTAATCTCATCATAAAAGACAGATGATACATTACTAGGTAGATAGAAAGATGACGATAGATCCATAGACGCATAGGTATAGACATAGACAGGAATATGGACATAGGTGTAAGTATAGACGCAGATACAGATGTAGGTATAGATATAAACATAGATATAGATATAGACATAGACATATAGACACTTCCCAGAACGTATTTGCCTAGGGGCTCTGAGAGTTCTTCACTTCACTGCGAACTCACCCTTGCTTAAAAAAACAGAACTGCATGTGCCAAGGCGGGAGTTTTAAGAGGTGGGAGAAAGAAAATCCTGGAAAAAATACTAACCAAAGTCCATATTTTTCACTACAAAAGCTTCCCTTTATTGAGCTCTTGCTGCTGTCAAAGACTGCACCATTCCCATTATACATGTTATCTCACACACTTTCCATAGCAATCCTATGAGGACACTTGGAGCACATTTTATTGATGAAAGACTCTGGCTTGTGGTATAGATAACACTTTGCCCAAGGAAAAGGAAGTGGTTGAGCAATGACTCAAATTCAAGACAGTTCGTCTACAAACCCGTGCTCTTCAACACTATTTTATTTTATTTACATCCCAGTGCCTTGGAGTTGGCCATAGTCTCGAAGAAGCCCCTTCTGTTGGATGATTCCAATTAGAAACATAGCTCTCCTACTGTGCAGTGATTTGCCTCCTGTAACGAATCCTCTTCTTCACACACATCGGCTCTCATTTTGTCCTTTGGAGCCACAAGGTATAAGCCAGCTCCTGCTTCTACAGGATTTATACACAGTAATCCAGTTCCTCTCAAGCTTGACTTTCTCAACTACAGAATAAACACGTACAGGTCCGCACTCCTTCCTCCTACAAGATAGTTTCCAGACTTTCCACTGCCTGATCACTTCCCATAAAGACAAGAATCTGCTTGAGCTTTCTAAAGAATCTCTACTGAGTAAGTGGCTCATTCTCTGATTGTAAAAGCCCTACTGTAAGAACATGAGCCTTCATGTCTAACCTAAATCACAAACTACAATCTAAAGTAATGCTCCCTAGATCTATCCTCAAAGGAGACATCAGCCAGCCAGCTGTCCACATGAGAATATTTCACATTCATAAAGGTTATTATTTGTTTTGTACATTTGCCTCTCTGGTGTAAATATTCCCAGCTCTAGTAAATTTATCTTCATAAGGTTTACCCCCTCATTCATCAGGGATTTCTGAAGTTTCTCTTTGATCTGGATCCAAGTTGTTACTGGGTTTAGGACTGGATTCAATGAGGAGGTCAAGCTTGAGCAAGAGGAGGCTATTGCTAGATTGTGTTCCTCCAAAGGCAACAAAATAGCAGCTACTTTTTAATGTGCGCCTCCCATGGGCTTGACACAATGGTGGATGTTGTCTGCGCAGACCCCTAATACATAATTCCTTCTGGAAGGATCCTGACCCCTCACTGTACAAGTGAGGTCATGGTTTAGAGAGGATAAATGACTTGCCCAAGTCACAGAGCTAGTGAGTACCATTTGAACCCAGGTGTGTTTAATTCCAAACCCCAGGCTGCTTCCATCGTAATGAACATATAATGGGTCTTTCCCAAAGTGCAAAACCATCCAGCTGCCCTCAGACCACCATGAGCCAATACGGGAAATACACAACCCTCAAGGATCACATTTCCCTCCTTCAAACAATACAGCATTTGGCCTTGCCAGGGCATGTCTCTTACATACACAGAAAAGTCCTCATTCAACCCATACTCTGGTCATTATTACCCTAGACTCATTGCCTTAGAGTCTCAACCAACAACGCGAAGGGCCTTTTAGATGGAAATTTAAGTCATTTAGCAACACACACAAAAGTGTTGGGTAACAGTCCAAAAGCATTTCTAACTTGGCCCATGGCCCTTTCTCATAAAAAAAAAAAAGAAAGAAAGAAAGAAAAAGAAGGAGCCAAGAATAGATGGGAGCGGGTGAAAAGGAAGGACCATGTAGAAGGCAAAGAGAGTGAAAGCAATTGCAGTAGAGCATGCACTCAATAAATATTTGTCCGGTAAACAGCTAAGATGAGTTATTCTGATTTGAGGGACAAGACCTTGTCAAGTTCTTCTCTTCAGAATAAGTTCCATTCAGTGGGCTTGTCTAAATCACAGATCCACAAATAGGAAACTAATTTGAATGAGAAAGCATACTCAGAAGTTTTTTTGTTTCTTTTTGTTTGGGTTTTTGGGGGGTATTTAGGGGTTTTTGTAGAGGGATTCCTGACCAAAGAGTAGAAGTCCTAAGTGTATGTTACATGGATAGTTGGTAAAATATCAAATATTAATAAAACTAGGATGCAGTGTAGATGGGAAGTTCTTTTCTTGTGCATACCCTTGGCACTTGGAAGTTCCAGGGCCAGGGATCAAACCCATGCCAGAGCTATAACCTGAGCCACAGCAGTGACAATGCCGGATCCTTTACCCACCAAGCTACAGAGAACTCCAGGAAGTTCTTGATTAATGCTATAGCCTGTGCTGTCTGGGTCCCTAGACCTCTGCTCAGTGCTCCTTGGTTCAATTTTCTCTGCTACAATCCCTCTCCAGGTTTTGCAAAGATTTTCTGCCCTCATGAAGGAGGTGATCACTTGGGATCATGTTGAAGCATTCTGTTACTGGGATAAGATCATGAAAAAAAATAGCTGGAAAAATCTCTCATAGAATAAACAATCCAAATACCGTATCTAATTCACATAACTAACTTAGAATGTGGAAGTATAAGAAAAGCATGGGCATAGGAAAATATCAATTTGTGAAATGACTGATTTAAAAACAAAGAGTTGGCGTTCTCATCACGGATAAGTGGTTAATGAACCCGACTCGTATCCATGAGGTCGCAGGTTCAATCCCTGGCCTTGCTCAGTGGGTTAAGGATCTGGCGTTGCCATGAGCTGTGGTGTTGGTCACAGACACAGCTTGGATCTCACATTGCTGTGGCTGTGGTGTAGGCCGGTGGCTACAGCTCCGATTAGACCCATAGCCTGGGAACCTCCACATGCCGCAGGTACAGCCCTAAAAAAGACAAAAAAATTTAAAAAAAAAAAGACCAAAAAAAAGAAAAGAAAATAGAAAAAACAAAGAGCTCGCAATTATTTTCTTGAACCACATTCAGATGTATTTTCTATCTAAAGAGGACCATGAGTGACTTCCTACTGTGTATAGGTCATTCTCACATGCATGCAAGGCATATATTTTTAGTCCACATTATAACCTGACCATGTCTTCCTATCTTTACCCAATAAATTCTCAACCACCTTTGACAACCCCTGACAGCTGGGTTCTTTATCTTTTTTGCAAGGTCAATGCCTGACTGAAGACTTGATTGCCAGGCTTCCACTTCAAAGATGGCTCTTTCAAATAAACACACTGCCAGCCACAGGACAAGGTGAAGCGCCAGGCCACCTTCCCAGACTGAGACCCCTTTGTTTCCGAAAGCCTGATTCATTTCAATAACTATTTGGGCCACTTGTTTTTTCTATTCTTGAGCTTTAAATTCCCATTTTTATGTTTTAGATTCACCAATAAAGAGTGAGCCTGGAAAACCCTAGGCCTCAAAGTGAAAGCAGAACCCCAGGCCTATGTTCCTGCTCTCACCCCACCCCTACCCGAACCCTGGTCCCTCTCATTCTTTCTCTCTGCCTCACTGTGTGGCTTCAGGTGCACCATGTAACGTCCAGCTCCTATAAGTAATAAGCTTTTTTTTTTTTTTCAAAGTTTTCTGATGATTATCGTTGAAGGGCGTCTTACAATCATAAGAAGAACCACAAGGGCTAGTCCCATCACACTCTGTTACTGACAGGCTGAGACCTGCAAACAGCAACCCCTTTCCCCTACTGCCTGGCTGCTCTTGCAGGTGAGAACTGCCTCACAACAGCACATTCTCCTTCTCACTGTTTGCATGTAATCCTTCTTAGTCTTTAAAGCTCAGCTTAAATTCCATCTTTCCAATGAGCAGGGCCCTATCAGCCACTTGATGATCCCTTCTCTTTTTTTCCAACTCCTTGAGCAGTTGTAGTCTATACCACTACATCAATAATTAGCATTCCTTCTTGCTTTGTTCCTTAAGTTCTGAGTAGATGGTTCCATTTTCGTCTTCATTGTATTGGCAAACCCTCTGAGGGTAGGCACTTGGGCTTATCTTTCTTTCTACATCCACATAACTCTGATTATGGTGGAAAACTCGATGTCTTAGTCTGCCTGGGCTGCCATGACAAGATACCACGTCTGGGTGGCTTAAACAACAGAAATTTATTTTCTCACAGTTCTAGAAGTGGAAGTCCAAGATCAAGGTGCTGGAAAATTTGGTTCTGGTGAGGCCTCTCTTCTCACCTTGCCAATGGCCACCTGCTCACTGCTCACTGTGCCCTCACATGGCTTCGCCTCTGTGCCCAGAGTCAGAGAGAGAGAGCTGGCATCTCCTCTTCTTATAAGGATGCCAATACTGTCATTAGTTTAAGACCCTACCCGGGTGACCCTCCTTTAACCTTGACTACCTCCCTAAGAGCCCTAGCTCCAGAGTCACCCTGGGGGTTAAGGATTCAACCTATGAATTGCGGAGGGGGCTATAATTGAGTCCATAACACTCAGTAGAACTTGAGAGCCTGCCAACTGCAGACGACATCGAGGGCTCGTCGACATCCTTTCTGAGCCATCTCTTACCCTGGGCTGTAATCTGAACAACTGGTTTTAAGAACGTTCCATCAGGGTCTTCTAAAAATCTGACCTCTAACATTTTTAGAAATAAATCAAAAGGAAGAGAAACTGAGGTTCGAAGAGGTGGAATACTAGTCCAACAGCCATGTAAGATGTTCAGTTAGCATAAAAAGTCAGTTTGTCCTCTTAAGTTTTTCATTTGAACCTCTGCCTCCCATAGCAGAGGAGAACCCGCAGATGGTATTAATCACAGATCAGAGGGCCGATAATAAGAGGGAGGACTCGCTGGGCTTCTGTGGGACCATGGCCTTCGGAGCACTGAAATGACTCACTCAGTGTGCTCATCCACTAGATGCTAAAGGGATTCGTGAGTGGATGAAGGATGGCTCCTTCATGTTTTCACTCACATCGTTACTTTAACCCTGACATTATGATCTGCATTGTACAGGAGTGAAATAAGACAAATGAACTTTATGTAACTAATCCAAAGGCCCAGAGCTGGAGCTGAGATCCAAACCCACAGGCATCTGTCTTACTCCAAAGTTTTTTTGCCTTTTCTGTTGTCTTCCTGTATTTCCAAATGTTGAAGAGTGAGTAAAAGCCTCCCTTGGAGATTGCAAAATTCTTTCAGAGACCATCTTATACCCACACTGCCGTGACTACTGAGGGAATATCAGGAGACCTTCAAACACAGGAGATATAAAATCAAAATTCACTCGGAAGTGCAGATATTCAGTCGATTCAGTTAGCAGTAAATACTGACAACCTTGCTGTTTTCCTTTCTTTACTCACAGAAGAGGATTTCTTCAAGAAGACCGGGAACAACTGGTTTGGATTCTACTCCCCATTTCCAAATCCCCAATTCTGCCTAAGAGTGAGACACCCTAGGACGCAGACCCCCTGAGAACATTCAGCCAAACCCTCCTCCACCATGGGGGTCGTGACTCGGCTGCTGGTGGGCACCTTCCTGGCTTCGCTCGCCCTCCCTGCCCAAGGCGGCGTCCTCAAGAAGGTCATCCGACACAAGCGACAGACGGGGGTAAATGTCACCCTCCCAGAGGAAAGCCAGCCGGTGGTGTTTAATCATGTCTACAACATCAAGCTGCCCGTGGGGTCCCAGTGCTCAGTGGATCTGGAATCAGCCAGCGGGGAGAAAGACTTGGCCGCGCCGTCAGAGCCCAGCGAAAGCGTCCAGGAGCACACAGTGGATGGGGAAAACCAGATCGTCTTCACGCATCGCATCAACATCCCCCGCCGGGCCTGTGGTTGTGCCGCCGCACCGGATGTCAAGGAGCTTCTGAGCAGACTGGAGGAGCTGGAGAACCTGGTGTCTTCCCTGCGGGAGCAGTGCACCTCGGGTGCAGGCTGCTGCCTCCAGCCTGCCGAAGGTAGGAGCCGGCACCTGGCTCAGCCCCGCCTGTGCAGATGGGAGGAACAATGAGCAGGGCAGGCACCCAAGGCTGTGTCCAGAGTGGGAGCCCTGGAGAACTAACCTCCGAGGTGTTCATTCAAAAGAGATTTTGATGGACTAATAACTGGAGGAGGTGCCCAGTTATTATCCTGCTCTTGGAGAGTCCTGGGTGACAAATGTTTCTTTCTTTCTTTTTTCTTTTTTGTCTTTTTGTTCTTTTAGGGCCACACCAGTGGCATATGGAGGTTCCCAGGCTAGGGGTCTAATCGGAGCTGTAGCCGCTGGCCTACGCCAGAGACAGAGCAACACCAGATCCGAGCTGCATCTGCGACCTACACAGGCAATGCCAGATCCTTAACCTACTGAGAGAGGCCAGGGATCAAATCCCGCAACCTCAAGGTTCCTAGTCAGATTCATTTCCGCTGTGCCACAACGGGAACTCCAGACAAATGTTTCTTTTTTTTTTCTTTTGTCTTTTTGTTGTTGTTGTTGTTGCTATTTCTTGGGCCACTCCCGCGGCATATGGAGGTTCCCAGGCTAGGGGTTGAATAGGAGCTGTAGCCACCGGCCTACGCCAGAGCCACAGCAACTCGGGATCCGAGCCGCGTCTGCAACCTACACCACAGCTCACGGCAACGCCGGATCGTTAACCCACTGAGCAAGGGCAGGGACCAAACCTGCAACCTCATGGTTCCTAGTCGGATTCGTTAACCACTGCGCCACGACAGGAACTCCAGACAAATGTTTCTTAAGAGTCATTTTCAGGCCTCTGAGAAGTTGTGGTTTGAAAAACCCTATTTTACTTTAATGCTGGTTTCTAAAAGTTGCTTGACAATGAAATCTACCCATTCTCTACCCCCCAAAACCCATGAATGTATTCTGAAATCCTCACCCAGAGATCACTCTCTGAAAGGTATTGATGTGGCTTTTACCACCTCACTGGACAAACAGGGACCCAGAAGGAAGTTGGAATTCCTCCAAGTCCAGCCACAAGTGGCCAATTTCAGGTTTAAACTACAGTATCCCACACCCCGGTGTTCTTGCAAATTTACAGTGCTGCCATGGTGATAAGAGTCTGTAGGAAACAGAAAAAAAAAAGTTCCACTTTAATGGCAGTAACAAAGATGGTCACAATATGAACGGAGCCCCTTTATGTACCAGGCACTGTAATTTACCATCTCATTTAATCCCCCCAACAACCCTCTGAGATAAGGCTTAATATCCCCATTCTATAGATCGAAGAAATGAGACTCAAAGAGGTTAAGCAAGTGGCACAAAACGGCACAAATGAGTGATGTGAGACAGGAGCTTTGAAGGTGCCTGTGTGTCTCCAGAGCTCACTCTGTCCCTGTGATATCCTGGCCCCAGTGCATCCTTTTTAAGGGCATTTTGCCACTTTGGAGTTTTGTCTTCATCTCCATTCCCTAAAGTTGGTAAAGTTACAGGGATTTCAACAGCTTCAAATCAGAGATGAAAATCTCTAGCTCTGCCACTCAGACAAAAAAAATACTAGAAAGTATTTTGACAAATTATTTCAAGAGCAGCCCTAATTACCATAAGTGGAGAGTACTGCAGAACATGCTTTCGGTTTCTGGGCAAAAAAAAAAAAAAAAAAAAAAAGATTTTCTTTATGCACAATTTAGTTTATCTCCTGCTTCTGCCAATTCCCTGGTGAAACACAGATGGAGTTTCACAATAAAACTATGCTAAAGAATGAGTTGAAATAACTGGTTAATGCAGTGGTGTCCACTAGAACTATAATATAAACCTTATATGTAATCTTGGCTTTTCCAATAGTCACATTAATGAAGCAAAAAGGAACAGATAAAGATGATTTTAATCATCTATCTTATTTAACACAATGCAACTGAATAATATTTCAGCTTGGAATCAATACAAAAATTACTAATGAATATTTCATATTCTCTTCTTTCGTGCTAAGTGTTTGAAAGCCATCCAGTGTGTAAACAATTCACACTTAGGGCACATCTCAATTTAGACTATCCACAATTTACCTGTTTAGAAACCACATGTGTCTAGTGGCTAACATATTAGACAACATCAGTTTAGATTCTCACTTGTCAAGCCAACTTTTTTGAAAATTGACTTCCTTCCTGCTGTCAGGAAGAAGGCAAAGCATATTAATTCAACTCTGTTTAGACAGAAAGAAAACAGAGTGAGTTTTGTTTGTTTCTTCTCCTTGGCTCCATGGAGACCACACCAGCCATTGCTGCAAGTTGAGCCAAGACATTATAGAGACTTCAAAGAGCCGGAGTCACCACATCAGCCCCAACCAAGTATTCCTCAGATCTGCCCACCACCGAAGCTCTCAGGATAGAAGGAAAGACAGAGCTTTGTGGGGGCTGAGTCAAACTGAAAGTTGTCCTGAAAGAATTAGAAAGCCACCTCCTTAGCCACCTCATTTCAGTTACAGGACATTCAGAAAGTTTTGGTCACGTAAACACATATACCAACTTAATCAACCCCAAACGCTCTGGGAGAGGAAATCATAGTAAGCAGAGCAGTGGGTTCCTAATGTCACCACTTAATCCTGATACACCCAGAGAAGCAGGCCATTGGTCCCACCTGACCAATGAAAAAACTTGGCTCTGGAGGGTCTAAATCTTTTCCCAAATGCACGATAGCTATTGAGTCAAGGAGTCAGAATTGAGTTCACTTCAACAACTATTTCTTGGTGCAGCATTTAGTCTCCTGTATGCCTGACTTTAGCTGGGTATAGAAGTAACCACACAGCCTGGCATAATGCATTGCAAAGGCAGTGATTTGCAATCTTGGGGTCACCAGAATACTTAAAAACTTAAGGAAAACTATGCGTCCTCTGCCCAGGGGTGAGAACACTAGGCAGGTGCGCGCGCGCGCGCACACACACACACACACAGAATTTGCATATGAACCTACAGTTTCAGGCAGTACAGGTTAAGAATTCCTACCTAGTGTTACTGGATGTGAGCCCCATCTGATTTCACACAATAAGGAAGTGTTTTTTAAGCCAGATGGGGCCTAGAGGTGCAACCCTGCTCTGGCTGAATTTGAATCTGGGTTTTGTGGGTAGAAACCAGGAAATCAAGCCACTTGGGCTCAGCGGAGGGCCTCTGTTCTCTTCCTTGCAGGCCGCCTGGACACCAGGCCCTTCTGCAGTGGCCGGGGCAACTTCAGCACTGAAGGATGTGGCTGTGTGTGTGAACCTGGCTGGAAAGGCCCCAACTGCTCTGAGCCAGAATGTCCAAGCAACTGTCACCTTCGAGGCCAGTGCGTGGACGGGCAGTGTGTGTGCAATGAGGGCTTCACTGGGGAAGATTGCAGCCAGCTGGCCTGTCCCAGCGACTGCAATGACCAGGGCAAGTGCGTGAACGGCGTCTGTGTCTGCTTCGAAGGCTACTCAGGAGTGGACTGCAGCCGAGAGAGCTGCCCGGTGCCCTGCAGCGAGGAGCACGGCCGGTGCGTGGACGGCCGGTGCGTGTGCCAGGAAGGCTTTGCCGGCGAGGACTGCAATGAGCCCCTGTGTCTCCACAACTGCCACGGCCGTGGACGCTGCGTGGAGAATGAGTGCGTGTGCGACGAAGGCTTCACGGGCGAGGACTGCGGCGAGCTCATCTGCCCCAAAGACTGCTTCGACCGTGGCCGCTGCATCAACGGCACCTGCTACTGCGACAAGGGCTTCGAGGGCGAGGACTGCGGCCGGCTCGCCTGCCCCCACGGCTGCCGTGGCCATGGCCGCTGCGAGGAGGGCCAGTGCGTGTGTGATGAGGGCTTCGCCGGGGCGGACTGCAGCGAGAGGCGCTGTCCCTCTGACTGTCACAACCGCGGCCGCTGCCTAGACGGGCGCTGCGAGTGCGACGACGGCTTCGAGGGTGAGGACTGCGGTGAGCTCCGCTGTCCCGGAGGCTGCAGCGGCCACGGGCGCTGCGTCAATGGGCAGTGCGTGTGCGACGAGGGCCGCACCGGGGAAGACTGCAGCCAGCTGCGCTGCCCCAACGACTGTCACGGCCGCGGCCGCTGCGTGCAGGGACGGTGCGAGTGCGAGCACGGCTTCCAGGGCTACGACTGCAGCGAAATGAGCTGCCCCCATGACTGTCACCAGCACGGGCGCTGCGTGAACGGCATGTGCGTCTGTGATGACGGCTACACGGGGGAGGACTGCCGCGAGCTGCGCTGCCCTGGGGACTGCAGCCAGCGGGGCCGCTGCGTGGATGGGCGGTGCGTGTGTGAGCACGGCTTCGCCGGCCCCGACTGCGCAGATCTCGCCTGCCCCAGCGACTGCCACGGCCGGGGCCGCTGTGTGAACGGTCAGTGCGTGTGCCACGAGGGCTTCACGGGCAAAGACTGCGGGCAGCGAAGGTGTCCTGGCGACTGCCACGGCCAGGGCCGCTGCGTGGACGGCCAGTGCGTGTGCCACGAGGGCTTCACAGGGCTGGACTGTGGGCAGCGCTCCTGCCCCAACGACTGCAGCAACTGGGGGCAGTGTGTCTCCGGCCGCTGCATCTGCAACGAGGGCTACAGCGGAGAAGACTGCTCCCAGGGTGAGTACCAGGGTTCCAGCTAACTTGAGGATGGCCATGATTTCGTTGGAATGTGCCAGAGAAAGTACTCTGTGTTACATCAAACACACAGTATTCTGAATCTCTGAAGGGGTCCTGATCATTCAGCTGTTACAGAGTTACCCATCTGAGGGCTCACACACTCAGTGAGGTTATGCAATTGTCTCAAGGACACACAACTCCTGCATCCCAGAACTGTTATCTGAATCTGCCTAACTCTTCTACACTGAATTTCACACCCAGTGCCCACAACAAGGCAGATGAAATGATCACCTCCCTTTTACTAAACATCAGCCTTCTTTCCTACTCCCCATTGACCCTGAACCAATAATAAACTAAGTCCCTCTATTTGGATGGAAGTAAAAATTCAGCTAAATTGAATGGACAGTGAGACTACTTAAAATCATTTTAAATGCACACTCAGCTGAAGACAAAATGCTGATCACCTGTGAGGCATACCCATTTCTTAAATCATCTTTTTGTTGCTGTCTTTGAGCCCAAGGGCTGTGGGTGCCTTAAAGGAGCATTATCCCAGCAGTTAGCACAGGGTATGGATTCAGTTAGTGCTCAGTAAACACTGGTCTAGTGAAAACACAACAAAAGCCAATGATACTGTTTAATGAGGGACTTCTTTGTACTTCCCTCATCCACCCTGATACACTTGTCATAGCAAAAGACTTCTGCCTTTGGTACATAAGAATATATATAGGGCTGGGTTGGGCATGGCCCAAGCCAGGGACACCTGGTTGGAAGAAACACCAGCCTGGCCGGGAGGAGATGTGAGTTCCAAATCTGATGAGGTAAGAAAGGTGGGCAAGTCCCTCTGCCTCACGCACATCTAGAAAAGGGAAGAGTTGGACCTGATGAGTCCAGAATACCCTTCCAGAGCTAAGGATTGAAGTTCAGAGCAGAAAGCCAAGCTCAAGCTGCTCTGGGCCATACAAATGGCCTGAACCTGAGCTAAGGTCCAGAGAGCGGAGAAGTCGGAGGGGCCGGTTCACAAAGATCCCTGAAGGCCACACTGCAGACTTGGAACTTTAGCCTGAAGGCAAGGGACAGCTACCAAAGGTTTTGAAGGTGGGTCATAGCAGGGGGTCCCTGAAGAGTCTGCATGTTAGCAAACGGAAGCTGGATTGCAGACCTCTGTGACTGGCAGTGGAAGAGACAGGGTCCAGGGGAATAAACCGAGAGAGAATTCATAGAGTGAACAGTTTGAGTCAGAACTGTTGTCTGAATCTGCCTAACTCTTCTACACTGAATTTCACACCCAGTGCCCACAACAAGGCAGATGAAATGATCACCTCCCTTTTACTAAACATCAGCCTTCTTTCCTACTCCCCATTGACCCTGAACCAATAATAAACTAAGTCCCTCTATCTGAAATGATCACCTCCCTTTTACTAAACATCAGCCTGACCATCTGACCCAAACTGTCCTTCCTTATTCCTGCCAGTGTCCCCTCCCAAAGACCTCATCGTGACAGAGGTGACGGAAGAAACCGTAAACCTGGCCTGGGACAATGAGATGCGGGTCACAGAGTACCTCATTGTGTACACGCCCACCCATGAGGATGGCCTGGAAATGCAGTTCAGAGTCCCTGGAGACCAGACGTCCACCACCATCCGGGAGTTAGAGCCTGGTGTGGAGTACTTCATCCGTGTGTTTGCAATACTGGAGAACAAGAAGAGCATTCCTGTCAGCGCCAGAGTGGCCACTTGTGAGTGGGCAGAACCCCTCTGGGCAGCACCAAGGCCTTCTTCCTGTCCAGGGCATAACCCTCCCACCCCCACAAGTTACTGCCTCACCCTTGCCCCCATAGCTCCATAGCCATCTTGATATAGTTACTCTGGTTAAAACCTGGCGTCCACTTAAGCTCATACTAACTCGTTTAACTCACAATCGCCCTATAAGACAGGAGCTGTTATTAACCCATTTTATAGATGAGGACACTGAGACTCTGCATTGTTAGGCATCCCAGATCACAGTTACCAAGTGGTAGAGATGGAATTTGAACCCTGGCAGTTAAGTACTCGATTCTACTACTACCTTTCTGACGTGCTCCCCATCAATATATTTTAAAAATACAAAAGTAGAAATATTAAGGTTCGAGTTATTCCTTTAAGAGTCTGACATCAGAATAACTACCTCTACTCCTGAAAAGCAAGCTGTGGCTAGAAATTGGTCCGTTTTTTGCCTTGGCAATAGTCACACTGGCTGCTTTTGACTAATCTTGTGCTTCCTGCCAGGCGGTCTCCATGGGATATATTATTCTGTCTCAAAACATTCCCAAAGGGAAGGCATACTTACCTTCTTCTCTTGGGTGAGGACATTTTGTTCAACTCAACCAAGCATACAAACGTCGTAATGATGGAGCTTATATTGTAACCCCTCTGTCTGATTCCAAAGTCTGTGCTTATATTAGGTTTAAGCATATGAACATGTCAATATGCATCATATGGTTGGTCCTTATCTTAATTTCCATAATGGCTCACAGTAGACAGCATCCAAGAAGAACCCTTAAATAGACTCCAGCTCTGACGACCAGCCAGGTGGGGGTTAGCGGCATCTTATCCGTCCACCCTCCCATCACACACGTCGTCATCCTCACCGCCTGCCTGTGCTCTTCTTGACAGACCTGCCTACACCTGAAGGTTTAAAATTCAAGTCCATCAAAGAGACATCTGTGGAAGTGGAGTGGGATCCTCTGGACATTGCTTTCGAAACGTGGGAGATCATCTTCCGGAATATGGTATGGAGCACAATGGAGCGGGCGGAGTGGACCACGAGAACCTGAAAGATGGTCACGGGGCTCTGCAGGCTTCTACAGCAACTCCACTGCCTTAGCTTTTGGTGGTGGTGAGGCTCTGATCAGTTCCTGTGTGACTGCATATATTTTAAGCTGACCTTAAATGTCAGTAAGCATGGCACTTAGGGCTGAGAGCCTAGATAAATAGACGGCAAGTCATCTCTAGGGTCCAACTTGTTATGGTCTTGCAAATCTCTACTCAGAGGCGAAGAAGATAAGAAATGGTCTCTGTCTCGTGAATATCCTTCCTCTCTGTCCTTAAAAGCACATGGGAGATGGGCTTTTAAGTTCAAAGATGTGCTCTGCCACTTCCTAGCTGTGTTACTATGGGACAATCACCTGACTACTGTGTTGACGGCTTCTTCATCTATGAGAGGAAGGACTGATCTTGCGGCTCCAGGGTCCTTTTGATTCTCTTACTTGTCATTTGACTTGAGTGTCAAGGGGGTGACTAGAGGGCTCTATGGGAGGGAGAAACCAATGTGAGAAATGTCTTTATCGTCTCTGTATCCTCAGCACCTACCACAGTGATCGGAGGCTTAGGAAGAGCCTCGTGAATAGACGAAAGAATGACAGAGGAAGGAATGGAGGCAGAATGAATGAATCACATAAACGAAGGGGTGAGCACCTCCTTAGGTCTTACGTAGTGTTTCTATCTTTTAGAATAAAGAAGATGAGGGAGAAATCACCAAAAGCCTTCGGAGGCCAGAGACCACATACCGGCAAACTGGCCTCGCTCCTGGGCAAGAGTATGAGATATCTCTGCACATCGTGAAAAACAACACCCGGGGCCCCGGCCTGAAGAGGGTGACCACCACTCGTGAGTACCGCCTTTAATACCACTGCCACAAGGACAAAGCTGACTGTACCGCAAAGCACCTCTGGTTGATAGCACGCCTTCTTACAGAGCATCTGTATCAGTTACTGTTGCTACATAAAAAACAAGCCCCAAACTTAGTGGCTTAAAATGATGCTGTTGCAGATTGGTGATTTGGGGTTGGACAATGTTTCTGTTCTAGACTCTCTTAGGCACCTGTGTGCAAGGCTTAGCATGCATGGTCTCAGGCAGGGTGGTGCCCTTCTCCCCAGCATGGTCCCTCAGCCTCCAACAGGCTAGCTGGGGCTGATCTCATGGTAGCTGAGCAAGCTCATAATCGGCTCATAATCGGCACTGTCACTTCTTTCAGAGCAGGTCTCAAGCCAGTCCAGATTTACAGGGTCAGGAAACAGATTCATCTCTTTATGAGAGAAGCTTCCAAGTGACATTTCAAAGGGGCACAGATACAAGAAAATAAATGAGACCACAGCAAATAATCTACCATCCGACTTAATACACATCTGATTTAATATTAGTACCCAGTCCTACGAAAAAGGTAGGGCAAATATTAGTGCTATCATTTTTCAAGAGTAGAAACTAGGACTTAGAGAAGCTTAATCAGTTTAACTAACACCATATGGTTAATACAATCGAGGCCAGAATTTTCGGCCTGGGTTTAGTTTTATAACTTTAACCCCATTACCAGTGACACCGAGCAGGCGCTGGGTTATGTAGACTGTTGATTCCATGTCCTCAGTGGAAACCTTAAAAAAAATGTCAGTCTGTACTAAAGATATTAGACTTCTTGGGGCTAGAGTAGGATTTGGCACTGCTGGATCATTTGGTGGGAGGAAAATCCTGAGTTTGGAGTTGTCCTATCAAAAATCAAATTTTTATAAATAAATAAGATTATTTTACGCTGACATTTGGAGAAATCTCTTTATCTTCTTCAAGATAGCATATGTGCCAACTGTTTAAGGAATCTTCTTAGCAGGGGGTTATCAGAAAAGTTAAATCTGTTGACTAATGACAAGAAAGAACATCTTGCATTTAATTATTTGCACATTCTGCTTAACTCAGATCCAATTCATAAGACTGTCTTTTTTATAAGCAAGTGTTTTTCATCATCCTGACAACATCCCACTGTGGTAGGTAGAAGGCGGGTACCAACAAGAAAAAATTGTCAGATCACCAGAAAGGCATAGAAAAGATCAAGCAAATACTTAACTTGCTATAGAGACGGCACCCAGAAAATACAAAAGACATTTCTTTCATCTGCCCTTTTCTTTTTAATCTAAAGTTGGGGACTGGCTGCTTTATTTTCTTCTTCTTGCAGGAAAAACATCCCAGCATTTGAAATTTCATAATCATATAGAGGCAGATACTGACCTGTTTATTTTGCTGATATCTGAACTTTTTCCAGGTTTTAAAGGACCTAAAAGTTTTCATTTTTAGCTTCTTCCCTCTTAATTCTATATAGAGACTGTATGACAACCATTTCTGGCATGTCAGTGTTTTCGAGAGGGGCCCCCATTTAAAGGATGAAGGGCATGGGCTTTGGACCCAGACAGTCCTGAGTTTGAATTCCTGCTTCACCACTCACTATCATCCTGGGCAGATCTACTTCTTTAAGCCTCAGACCCACCAGCTGGAAACTGAGTTCATAGTATCTTCCGACAGGATTGTCATGAGAGTTAAGATTAAAATGACAAAGCACTGTGCTTGGCACATGGTAAGCACTAGGCAATGTGAACCTCTTCTACTGAAGGGCTCAGAATCTAAGGGAAGATCTTTGTCCTCAACTGAAACCCAAGTTCTTTTTTTTTTTTTTTTGTCTTTTTAGGGCCGCACCTAGGGCATATGGAGGTTTCTAGGCTAGGGGTCGAATTGGAGCTACGGCTGCTGACCTACACCAGAGCCACAGTAATGTGGGATCCAAACCCCGTCTGTGCCTATGCCACAGCTCACAGCAATGCCAGATCCTTAACCCACTGAGCAAGGCCAGGGATCGAACCTGTGTCCTCATGGATACTAGTCAGATTCGTTTCTGCTGAGCCACAACGGGAACTCCTGAACCTCAAGTTCTTTAATGAAAAGGCTGTTAAGAAAGGTAGTAGGTATGGTTCTGGAATTTCCTAGCACCTCTAAGGACACAGGCCAGGAGGCTTCACCTTTGAATTGCAGCATCATTATCATTGTGCATTTATAGCTTCATCATCTGTAAGCTGGGACTGATGTATCAACACCTAGAGTTTAAAACACAGACTCTGCAGGTTTCTCACAATCAGCTGTGAATAATTCCTTCTTCTCATTCCCTATGTAAAACCAAGTTCATTTCATTTGATACTGTTTCCTCAACCAGTGCTGAAAATCAAACTTTACTGTTTTTAAAAATGAAGAAACATTAAGTGAACTCCTTAATATCTTAATTTTAGACTTACTGAATCCCTGATATGTTTTAATGTTCAATGTTTTAATGCATTAAAATTGTTTATATCATTAGAAAAAGAAGAGTTGAGACAAAAATGACAAAGCCTGATGCTATGCTGGGGATTAAAAAAGGCCACAGACCCCTCTCTCTGAATGAATGAATGACCCTACCTAAACTGTATAATACAGTTTGAATAAACCGTAGACAAATGTGTTATGGAATAGTGAGAAAAGTACAGTCTTAGGAAGCTCTTATTTTTAATTTTGCTAAGGACACTTAACCTGAGACCTAACCTCTTTTAACATGCTTTTAAGCATACAATACAGTATTGTTCAATTATAGGCACAATCTGTACAGCAGATCTCTAGAACTTAATTATCTTGTAAACTGAAACTTTATCCCGTAGGGGAGGGAGTATGTGTTTGCAACAGGGTTAAAGAGGCTTCTTCTTAGGAAGCGACCTCTAAGTAGGATCTTGAAGGATGCATAAGAGACTTCTGGAGGGAGAGGAACAATCTAAGGAAGAAGAAACAAAGGAATAGCAAGTGTGGAGGCCAGGAGGTGAGAAAACAACTGGTATGTTCTCGGAAGAGAAGTACCTGTCAGAGCAGGAAACACAGGGTGGTAACTGGGGGATGAGCAGCAGGGCAGGAGGAAAGCCGAGATGAAGACTCTAAGACGGGCAAGGCTTGAGATGGACTTTCCTGCCTAAATTATGCTTGTCAACACTAACTTTCCATGCATTGTCAAGATAGTTGTTGCCTCAGTTGTCTGCACCATTATTCTGATGGAAAAGTTACCACTTAGGGAGTTTTGCCTAATTAAAAAATCTGAGAGGGAGTTCCCACTGTGGCTCAGTGGGTTAAGAATCCAACTAGTATTCACGAGGATTTGGATTCTATCCCTGGCCTCGTTCAGTGGGCTAAGCATCTGGTGTTGCTGTAGCTGTGACATAAGCCAGGAGCTGTAGCTCTGACTCTCCCCCTAGCCTGGGAACTCCCATATGCCACACATGCAGCCCTGAAAAGCAAAAAAAAAAAACAAACAAAAAACAGAGAGAGGGAGAGACTAAGTCAATGTTTTTCAAATGAAGTAGCTCCAAAGTGTGATTCTTCAGCTTGAGATGGTGATGCTGCTCATACAGTCACGACCATTTTTCATATAGCTACTATGTTGCAGGCTCGGCACTAGATGTTTTGCATGCGTTATTTCCTTTAATATTAAAAAAAAAAAAAACCCTACAAGGTAGCTGTCATCACCTCTTTTACAGCTTATCGAACAGAATAATTTCGGAAATTGAGGTTCCGAAAGATAAAGACAAGGTCAGGTGCACCTAAATGTCCACTCCCAGATCCGGATGGCTGCAAGCCCTCTAGGCTCAGCCCCAGCACTGGTGCGGATCTCTGAAACCCCTCTGTCTGCTGCCTGTCACAGGTTTGGATGCCCCCAGCCAGATCGAAGTGAAAGATGTCACGGACACCACCGCTCTGATCACCTGGTTCAAGCCCCTGGCCGAGATCGACGGCATCGAGCTCACGTATGGGATCAAAGACGTGCCGGGCGACCGCACCACCATCGACCTCACACATGAGGAGAACCAGTACTCCATCGGGAACCTGAAGCCGGACACGGAGTATGAGGTGTCGCTCATCTCCCGTAGGGCCGACATGTCCAGCAACCCTGCCAAAGAGACCTTCACAACAGGTAAGGGCCTGCCCGGCTGATGTGAGACTCCCATCCCCACTCCTGTTGGCATGTAGACAAAATGGAAAGGGGACTTTCATCCCTTTAAGTTTTACTTTAAAGTATCGTAGCCATTGATTAATTATTCAAAGGGGAAAAATTACCCCAAATAACCTTTTAAGGCAAAAGAAAAAAATGTTTGCCTACATAGAAGATACTGGTCTGGCATTTTCAGGCATTTTGGTTAAACAAAAATTCAAATAAACATTTTCATAATAAAATGTAGTATATGGGAAACATGAATGGCAAAGGAGCCTTCTAACCTCTTAGCCTATGGCATTATTTTCAAAATACTAAAGTGTCAATCGTTCATTCAGTAAATATTTGTTCAGAGCTCCATAAGCTCCCTGTGAGTTATTAGAAATCCAGTGATGGGAGTTCTCATCGTGGCTCAGAGGTTAATGAATCTGACTAACATCCATGAGGACATAGGTTCGATCCCTGGGCTCACTCAGTGGACTAAGGATCCATTGTTGCTGTGAGCTGAGGTGTAGGTTGCAGACTCGGCTCGGATCCTGCATTGCTATGGCTGTGGCGCAGGCCAGCAGCTACAGCTCCAATTCGACTCCTAGCCTGGGAACTTCCATATGCCACAAATTCAGCCCTAATAAGAAAAAAAAAGAAAAAAAGAAAAGAAAAGACAAAAAAAAAGTAAAGTAATCCAGTGATGAACACAGCAAATCTGTTCTTACACTCATAGAGCTTATTTATAAGTTTCGTTCTAGTTTTTATTAAGCACAGAGTTGGCAATGGAAAATATGAATGATTGAGGTATCAGAAACTCTAATAGTGAGTGTCAAATGTGCCATATTTGTTTAGATTTGTGCATTAGCTACTGATCCAGAGGGGTGTGTGGGCAATTTTGTCATTTCTCTGCAATGACAGGCACCTTTCACGTCTCAAGGACGCCTGCTCTCCTGGTGTCTGGTGCTTTCAATACAAATGCCCCTTCCTCTTGCAAACAGGTCTGGATGCCCCCAGGAATCTCCGCCGCATCTCCCAGACAGACAACAGCATCACCCTGGAGTGGAGGAACGGCAAGGCAGCCGCCGACACTTATAGAATTAAGTACGCGCCCATCTCTGGAGGTGACCACGCCGAGGTTGAAGTCCCCAGGAGCCCACAAACCACAACCAAGGCCACACTCACAGGTGAGCTCTGCATCCCCAGCCCAACTGGCCCTGGGGGTTGTCCCCATTTGCACCAGCAACCCCTCTCCCTTGGGCATCAGTGAGTCAGCCTGTGGGACAACCCAAACCCTTAGAAAATGTAGCCTTCAGAGACTAGCTCAGGGCCGTTTTATGCTCCTCCGAGAGCAGCCTATCCAATCTTGGACTGAATCTCAACCTGCATGTTCTCTCTTAGGTCTGAGGCCAGGAACTGAATATGGGATTGGAGTGTCTGCTGTGAAGGGGGACAAGGAGAGTGACCCAGCCACCATCAACGCGGCCACAGGTGAGACACACCTGATTCCCACCACCACCGGGCTGGCCATCGGCAGACACGACAGGACCCAGGAGGCAGGAAGCCTTCTTGAAAAGAAAGAGTAGATGCCCAGAGGAAAGGGGGCTTCCAGGGTCATGCAGCCTAGGTGTCCACACTCAAAAGTAGCATCAGCGCTCCCCATGCAAATGATGCTGACGTTACTCTCTATGCAGAAAGAGGGACAGGGGGTTATTTTACACAAAATCTGAACCAGACTTTATAAAAGATCTACAAACTTTAAAAGTTGATAGCCCAATTCAGTTTTTTTTAGAAACCACTGACTCATCACAACACATCTTGGGGATTTTCTCTTAGAAAACACTTAACTTGTACGTCTTCATCATACAGATTATAAAGGGCAGGAGCACAGTTTAAGGCAGTCTTTGCTCTTACAGCCCGTATCCTGCATCTCAGCCTCTGGGGGAGGATGCTGAGGGACTATATGATTTGAGATGCTGATTCTTTCTGCAAGTTTTTTTTTTTTTTCCTGGAAAATTTGTAAAAAGGAAAACTCTCTGCCTCTCCACCAGCCTCCTCATCTCCCCCAGGAACTGTGATGACAAGGGGAGACTGGTGTGCAAAGAGGTCATAGATCATGCTTCCTTAGGCTTCTTTATGCTGAGCACTTACACATATTCTTTTTTATTTATTTATTTTTTTGTCTTTTTAGGGCCATACCTGCGGCACATGGAGATTCCCAGGCTAGGGGTTGAATCGGAGCTGTAGCCACTGGCCTATGCCACAGCCACAACAATGCCGGATCCGAGCCACGTCTTCAACGTACACCACAGCTCACGGCAATGCCAGATCCTTAACCCACTGAGCAAAGCCAGGGATGAAACCTGCATCCTCATGGATGCTAGTCAGATTCATTTCCACTGAAATGAGAGGAACTCCACATATTCTTTTTTATCTTTTTATTTGGAGGTAATTGTAGATTCACATGCAGCTGTAAAGAAATAAGACAGACAGACCTATGCCCTTTATCTACTAGTTTCCCTCCATAGGAACCTCTGTGTTAACTACAGAACACCAGCCCAACTAAGAAACTGGCATCAACACAATCTATCAATCTCATTCAGATTTTATCAGTTTTACACACACACTTTTGGGGGTGTGTGTATGTTTAGCTGTATGCAATTTTGTCACTTACAGATTTTGGGATCCACCACAACAGCCAAGACACCAAATAGTTCCATCACGAGGCTCCCTCTTCCTAGACTTTTCTACAGCCACAGGCACCTGCCTCCCTCCCCTGCATGCCAACCTTGGCAATCACTGTTTGTTCTTTATCTCTCTAATTTTGCCACTTCAAGAATGCTACATATAAGGAGTCACACAATATGCGACCTTTAGAGATTGACCTTTATTGCTCAAAATCATTCTCTTGAGATCCAACCAAATTGTGTCTTCTATCAATAATCAGTTCCTTTTAAATATCTTCAATTGAGTATCATTTCATGGTAGGGATATACCACTATATTATTTTGAACCTTTCAAAAATACAGTGAGGTAATGTACAACAATGGCATTTCACACGGGTAACTAAACTGCCTGAAGCCACACAGCCAAGGGTTGTAGGCAGACCTAGGGTTGTAGCCCACAACCAGCTTTCAGCCCCAGAAGCATGTCTCCCCTGAAGCCTGAAGGATGCTCCTCCCTCTCTTTTCCTCCCAGACTTGGACCCGCCCAAGGACCTTCGGGTTTCTGACCTTAAGGAGAGCAGCCTGACCCTGCTCTGGAGGACGCCGTTGGCCAAGTTTGACCGTTACCGCCTCAACTACGGTCTGCCCTCGGGCCAGCCAGTGGAGGTGCAGCTGCCCAGAAACGCTACCTCCTACATCCTGAGAGGTCTGGAGCCCGGGCAGGAATACACCATCCTCCTCACAGCAGAGAAGGGCAGGCACAAGAGCAAGCCCGCACGGGTCAAGGCATCCACAGGTAAGGTCCTTCTCTGAGCCCCCTCCAAACCCTCTGCTGATTCTGAGGCTTACACACATCAGCCAGACAGTCTTCCAGCGAGACAACCAGATGGGAAGACGTGTGACCTCTCGCTCTTGAATCTTCTGCATGCCCTCTGAAAGAGCTACTTGCCTGTCTTCTCCCCTTGTCAAGTTCAGCAGAGTTCCCTAGCTGGGCCATCAATAGCGGTTTTTAAATATTTCGTCCTAGGAGAACTTAAAGCAGCAGAGTTTGTTTGTCTTTGGTTCTTTTCTTTTTTTTAAAAAAAAAAAATGTGTGTTTTACAGAATCTTTAAACTTTTTTCTTATTTCATCCCCCTCTCTAGCAGAATTAGTTAAGTTTTCATTTTATTTCTGTTCAAGATGATCAAGGCGTTATTTCCCGTTAAATGTTTTGATTCCAGGTCTTCTGTTCCTCTCAGGTTACCGGAAACACTGCACAGAGCCCTTTGAGCCTTCCACGGTGCCCTGCTCACCTCATTTCTCCTTTTTTCTTAGTCACTATGAGGCCAAATTTGTTTTTCCCTGACAGGTTAACCCTGACCTCCAGCATTCCTCTAGCCCAAGTATCCTGTTCTTTGGACCTGCTTCCACATTGTCTCAATGGCTAAAGTGAAAAAACAATCAGGAAAAAAAAAATGCATTTTTCTTTATGAGAAATATGCACATTTAATTTTGGCCCTCAAATATAATTCTTCAGGGTATGACAAGTAATAACCCTCAGTTTCAATTTAATTAGTCAGGATGTACTGAGAACCCACTGAATACACGGCAATATGTTGATATGTGAAGGAAAAGTGGGTCATTTTTACTGCCATTTTGACTCAAGCACTCCTGCTCACAGTCCTTGGGAAGACCAGATATTCAGAATGTTAGATGGAACTTAAGGAAAGAGAGTGAGGAATCAGGAGCAGCCAGAGAAAGTGCCATGGCAGAGATGCCACTCCAGCCGAATCTCAATAAGCAGAAAAGAGGTTGTAAAGATGGGCATATTGGGAAATGCCTTGAAGAGTCCTTGTCATTTAGGAATACTTGAACCTGCATACAACAGAAATCTCAAATAATGCAAGATCACTTAAGCAAGATAAAAGTCAGTTTCCTCTCTCATAAAATAAGCCTGCGGTTAGGCAGCTCAGGGATGGCAGAGCAGTTCCAAATTATCAGGGATTTGGGTCCTTCTCTCTTTCTGTTTCACTAGTCTTAGGTCTTGGCTTCCATTCTCAAAGTCACCTCCATGTCCCAACGTGGCTGCTTCAGTGCAGCCTTCACATCTGTGTTCTAGGCAGCATGAAGGAGGAAGAAGCGAAACCTCCTCAAAAGTACCTCCTGATGAGTCTTTCTGGAAACCGCACCAGTGACTTCTACTTACGTTTCACTGCCCACTCCTAGCTGTAAGTAAGTCTAGGAAAGGTAGTCTTGTGGCTGAGCATGTGCTGCCCACATAAAATTGTAGCAGTTTATAAGGAAAAAGGAGAAAAGGGGTATTCGGTAGACCACCGGCAGCAGCTTCTTCAGAGTCTAAAGGGAGCTCAGGTGATCTTGTTATGTCAAGGGACAACAAATGAATCAGAGAAACAAAAGAGGGAATTCCTTCTTCTCGTCCCTCCTCCTCTTCCCATTTTTCTTCTCTTCCCTCTTCCTCCTCTTCCTCTTCTTTTTCTTCTTCCTCCTCTTCCTCCCCCCTTCCTCTTCTTCTTCCTTCTCTTTCCCCCTCCTCTTCCTCTTCTTCTTCCTCCTCCTCCTCTCCCTCCTCTCTCTCTCTCTTCCTTGTTTTCTGAGCTTTACAAATGCTAGAGCAGAGAGAGTTTCCCATCGCCACTCAGCCATGCTACCCTCTGGCTAGAGCTGCTTTATCTCCCAGCTCCAGTGAGGAATCCCCAGGCCTCAGCAGCTCAGGGGAAGGAAAGCTTTCAAATGAGCCACAGGCTGGAATTACTTTGTCTCTGACTAAGAGCCCAGTTTGGGCATCCCGAGGGCTCAGTGGCTTTGTTTCCACAGTCATGCCTCTTTAATACTGTTGCAAAGAAATCACATTGTACATTTAAAGACATTCCTCAAAACAGGGGCAAAAAATGTGCAAAGTCCCTTTGATGGGCTCTTCCCCCACTGTTTCCAGAATATTCCTTCTACAGCTTTCTTCATGGAACTATCTTATTTTATTGAAAGTGAGGAGGACATTTCTTTTCTTCCCCTGAAGTCTGTCTTCTCAAGTCTCTTACATTTACTCAGTTGACAATACACAACCAGCCATGCTCATGCTAAGTTCTGGGGCTACTAGAGCAATTAAGACGTGTCTGTGCTGGAGTTCCCATCGTGGCTCAGTGGAAACAAATCTGACCAGTATCCATGAGGATGCAGGTTCAATTCCTGGCCTTGTTCAGTGGGTTAAGGACCTGGTGTTGCTGTGAGCTGTGGTGCAGGTCAAAGATGTGGCTCAGATCTGTTGTTGCTGTAGCTGTGGTATAGGCCAGAGCATATAGCTCCGATTCAGCTCCTAGCTTGGGAACCTTCATATGCCATGGGTGCAGCCCTAAAAAAGAAAAAAAAATGTGTCTGTGCCTCCCAGGAGCTCTGCATGTACTAAGCAGAGACACCTTCACTTGCTAGAACTGGGGGTGTGCACAGGATGCCTCCTGAGCATCACGAAAGGCTTAACATGGGAAGAAGTTTTCAGACAGACACCGAAGAGGCAAACAGGACTGGGTTGTGGTTTATATAAAGAAGCAGAAGCCCAGGCACCTGGCTTTGGTAAGCACGTGAGGAGAGAAAGGAAACAGGAAAAGTGGGAGCTCTTGGGTGAATGTACCACGTGGCTATGAGTTCTGAAATGTCAAAGGGCTGTAGGTTCAAACATCAGAAAAAGGGATTCCCGGTTTTGCATCATTAGTCTTGATAGCACAAGTCTGCAGAGTGCCCCCTCATTGTCTGTGGGTTTTACAGAAAGATGTGAACTTGGCTGCCCTAAAGCATTTTCCCCAGGTATTTCCAGATCTCTAGCCCTGACACTGAGCCAAAGCAGAAGCCTTTTCCTGGATGCGGCACCAAGTTAAAAGTACACATCGCCTGGCTGCCCACCACACCTGAGAGGCTACACAGGCTACACAGCCCCATAGAACCTGGCCCTTCCCAGAGCTCTGACTTCACTCCCACCACAGGTCCCTTTGCTCATTTCACTGTGGTCACCCTGGCCTTCTTGCTGTTCCTTAAGGATGCCAAGCCTGCTCCCACCTTAGGACCTCTGCACAAGCTACTCCCCCTGCCCAGCTACCACTCTTACCCCAGGTTTTCACACAACATCTGCCTGATTTCATTCAAGGGTCATCTCAAAAGACCCCTCCGTCACCCAGTCTACAGTGATGCCCTGTCCTGACTCACTTCTTGCTGCTCCAGCCTTGCTCCTGACACTGACCTTGACCAAGGTTACAGACATCATCAGGACCATCACAAAGGGCAGGGAATGTCAGGCTAAGGGCCTTGGGTTTCATTCTTGACAGTGTTGAGTCACTGAAAAGTTTCAAGGCAGGCAAGGCTTTTAATTTCAATTGTCTTAACTTTACAATTTGAAATCAGAGTTCTTTAATGTACACTTGGGAATCCGCAGGCTCGACACCGGCCATTGCGCTGTACTGGAGAATCACTCTCTCTCCCACCAGTGAACACTGAAAGTGGATTTCTTATCAGTCAGCACTTGGTAATTATCATCTACAAGACGGTGGAAATCTAAAGACTGAAAGTTGGCTCAGCCAGGAATTCCTCCAGGCCAGCTGGTCAACCCACCATGAGCACAGAACAGGGATTCTGAAATTCTGATTTCCCAGGCCCACTGACATTGTTCAGAGGGTAGATGCCAGCGCACAGCTGTAAGAAAAAGACAACAGCCTTTTCATAAAGAAAGGCCAAGAAATTCAGTGTGGAACGGTACAATGGCAACACTGGGCTTCTGGGGCAGTGAGCCCACGAGCGTGTCATTTGCTGTTGAAATGCAGAGTCCGCATTTATAGGAAGCCTCGCAGTCTCCCTCTCAGCTGTTGTCTGCTGCTTTTGTATTCCTACCATCATTCCCTCTCTTTTCATAATTCTTACCCACCTCCTTTTAATTTTCCTACTGATTTTATTCATTGAAGTTACCCCTTTTAGTCATCTGACTAGCACTTGCTTAGTGATGGCTTTTGGGTGGGTACCAATAGCAGCCACCCAACAGAGGTCACAGTCACAGCATTAAACGTAAACCGATGTTTTCTTTTCTTGATTTGCCTATCCTCTCCCCCTCAAAAAAAGGGGAAGAACAGCCAAAAATTTTGGCAGAGTCACGGTACTGTCATCACCGTGATGAGTACCATTTACCGAGCAACATGACATTATATGAAAATTACACTCTCACCTAAGAGAAAAGATGGTTCTCATGAGGAAAAGACATTTTCTAACGCAGCTCTGCTTCTCTCCCCTCTCCACCCATCTTTACTACAACAGCCTAACAGGCAATATGAAACCCTCCCCCCTCCCAGTTAGATAATTCTCCCCCCGCCCCCGTTGCACCCTAGTACCTGAAACTTCTTCTTTCATAGAAGAAAACAAAAATTATGTCATAATTAGAGAGAGCTTGAAAGGCAGTTACCTGGAGAGGAAACACTGACTTAGGGTGTCAGTGTCAATGTCAGCTAAGTTCTTGACAAGCACTCTTGACAGGAGGAGGAGAGAAGAGGAAAGTGGGTTAAGAAGGAGAGTTTCTGGGCTGCAGGACTGGTTTCCTTAACTTTACAGTTTTGCTTAGATAGGTTTCCGTCCCATGTCTCTTTATGCTTGAGGACTGCAGGGATATTTGAAAAGGCCATGCTCCAGAGTTACTTGTGCTAATATCCCAAGGTCAGGAAAACACTTGATATATGTGGAGCACTGCTCCTGGCTCACAAGGGCCACTGCGTAAAAGGATGTCTGACCTTTTGCCCTTTCTTTCCCCAAAACTGGACACATCACTTTGAGCTTGGGGGCCTCTCCTTCTCACCTAGGCCATGTCTGTGTGGTTAAGAACTGCGATGGGGTCTTGGGTGAGGGCTCCAGGATATGGATTTGAGTTACATGAAAAGTCTGTAGATGGAAGGTCAAGGTCAGGGTTTGAAAGCCTTTTCTTTTCTTTTTTTTTTTTTTTTTTTTTGTCATTTCTTGGGCCGCTCTCGTGGCACATGGAGGTTCCCAGGCTAGGGGTAGAATCGGAGCTGTAGCCACCAGCCTACGTCAGGGCCACAGCAACGCAGGATCCCAGCTACATCTGCGACCTACACCACAGCTCACGGCAACACCGGATCCTTAACCCACTGAGCAAGGCAAGGGATCGAACCCGCAACCTCATGGTTCCTAGTCAGATTGGTTAACCACTTCACCACAACGGGAACTCCCTGAAAGCCTTTTCTGCAAAGGGCTATGAAGTAATATTTTAAACTTTTCAGTCCCACAGTTTCTGTCTCAATGTGCCACTGCAGCACATCGGTAGCCATTAACAATACGTAAGTGACAAGCATGGCTGCATTCCAATGAAACTTGATTTATGACATCAAAATTTGAATTTCATAGATTTTCATTGTATTCTTCTTTGGACTTTTCCAACCATTAAAAACAATAAAAACAGTTGTTAGCTCACTGATTACCAAAATAGGCAGCAGGCTGGACTGGGCACTTAGACCACAGTTGGCAGACCCCTAGTCCAGATCAAACAAGATTTAAAGGAGTGTAAGCTTTGCCAACACAGAACAATTAGGAAGAACAGTTCCCAGAACATGGAAAAGTCTGAATCGAATAGATTCTTGAAGAGAAACATTCTCCCCTCTGAAAGCATATCATCGATCCAACTGCAAGCTAAGATTTTCAAGGGAGAAGTCTTTTTTAGTAGACACCCAAGGCTCACTTGAAATTAGCAGCCAGTGTGAAGTATATATAGGGAAACAATCTGTTCTACTTAAATGAGCTCAAGGCACGTCTTACTCTGTTGTTTGTAAATCTATTTCCAGAGAAGGTCCTTTCTTCCTCCGTGATACAGAGTCCACTTAGGCTCAGTGCTGGCCACGTTATCACCTGCAGGCATATTCAGACAAGCGCGCGTTCTGTGCTTTGCTCATTGTAGAGAGGAATGAAGGCAGCACATCTGGTTTTAATGGAGCTTAATAAGCAGTTTCTCCCAGGGCTTCGGTTCTTCTTTCTAAGGAGGGACGACGGTCTGCAAAGACTCGGCGCCTTCCTCAGGTCAGCCTTACCTGTCCTGTGTTCATTTGTCTCTGGTCTTTCTGAAGGGGGTTATGTAAATGGATTTGAGCCGCAGAAACTAGCAAAAATCTCAACATAAAGAGACAGTAAAACAGACCTTCCAGGGGAGATGGGGGAAGCACAAAAGGGAAGGGAATCTAAGAGGAGCCGATTTTCGTAAAATATAGAAGGTTGGAAGGCTCCGACCAGGAATTGTGCAAAGAGCTGGGGGCTGATCCTTATGATCTCACCCTTAAGATGAGAGACTTTCCAAAGTGGAAACTGCAGCAGGGAGCATTACTTACACAGACGTGCAGCGTTTTTCTAAACCCACAGGACACTGGTCAATAGAAAAACATCATTTTCGAAAGACAAACCCAAACATGCCACAAGGCAAAACAAGCATGCTATTGATTTTTCTGTCAGCGTTTGTTCCTGGATGCAGCGAGGGGAACGAAGAAGCACCAAGGCCTCCAGGGTCTCCCAGCATCGGCAGTGAGTCTGCCCTCTGAGTTTCCAGACAGAAAGCATTTTAGGATTGGTGTAACTGACCCCATCTCTTCATTATTCAGACCGCATCCCTGAACTGGAAAACCTCACCGTCACTGAGGCTGGCTGGGATGGCCTCAAACTCAACTGGACCACAGCTGACCAGGCCTATGAGCACTTTGTCATTCAGGTGCAGGAGGCCAACGGGGTGGAAGCAGCTCAGAACCTCACGGTGCCCGGTGGCCTGCGGGCTGTGGATGTTCCGGGCCTCAAGGCCGCCACCCCCTATAGAGTCACCATCTATGGGGTGATCCAGGGCTATAGGACACCAGTGCTCTCTGCTGAGGCCTCCACAGGTACCTCTTCTCTTTCTGTCTATAGCTTCTGTTTTTCCCAACAGGAAACTGCCCAAGGATGATCAGATGCAACTCACTTTTAAATAGACCCTGAAAACCCCAAGTTATAGCCCTAGGGTGCCTAATCACGGGAAGAAATCAGGCTTCACGACTCCTGGGGCAGCTTTCACACTGCACCCCCTGTGAACCATGCATGCCCCTTGGGGTGAGGCTGGGAACTGTACGCACAGCCCCAACAGCAGGGGCCTTTGGCTTCACAAACAGGCTCCCTCCTGGTAAGGGATGTTAAGGCATTATATTTAAAGGAAAAATGGTAAATCAAAGATAGTAACAATAATCTCCCTGCCTGTTGGAAGTCAGGGCGATGCCTTAATAAGATCACAAATGTGTTCCCACAGCTCACCCTCTTGGCTCCGTTTCTCAAACTTAGGAAGCTGCGTGATGCATGTTTATCTAAAGAAAGTCACGTACTAAAAAAAGTAATATAAAGCCTGTTCTTTGGTTGAGGAATCCCAGGATCATTAAACTAGTTTTTTGTCCTCCTCCAGGAGAAACTCCCCACTTGGGAGAGGTCACGGTGTCCCAGGTGGGCTGGGATGCCCTCCAACTCAACTGGACAGCTCCGGAAGGAGCCTATGAGCAGTTTCTCATTCAGGTGCAGGAGACGGACACGGCGGAGGCAGCCGAGAACCTCACTGTCCCAGGAGGACTGAGGTCCGTGGACCTGCCTGGGCTCAAAGCAGGCACTCACTATAGCATCACCATCCGTGGGCTCACGCGGGACTTCAGCACAGTCCCTCTCTCTGTTGAAGTCCTGACAGGTATTCTGGACAAGTTCATTCATTTGCTTGCTCCCACTCTCTCTGCTCAGGAGAGATCAAGGCCCTGCCCTGCTCTGAACTGGGTTCAGCCCCCACCACTGTGGGGAATACTGATGAGTCAGGCCTGCTTCCCTCCAAATGGCCTGCCCCTTATGTGGCCAAGTCCTAGTCTTAGCATGGCAGCCAACTCCATGGAAAATTCCACCTCCTCTTCTTCTACATAAATTAAGAAGTGACTTTTCTTTCCAAGCAAGTTTCAGGCATAATCTCTAAAAAGTTGGAAGGCACACTCTGTGAATGGGAAGAAAAAAGCAAAACAAAACACTGATCTAAGCACATTGTAAGAACACACCAGGGAGTTCCCGTCATGGCTCAGTGGTAATGAACTGACTGGTATCCATGAGGATGCGGGTTTGATACCTGGTCCTGCTTAGTGGGTTAAGGATCTGGCATTGCCATGAGTTATGGTGTAGGTTGCAGATGTGGCTTGGATCCCACGTTGCTGTGGTGTAGGCCAGCAGCTACAGCTCCGATTCAACCCCTAGCCTGGGAACTTTCATATGCCTCGGGTGCACCCCTAAAAAGACAAAATAAAAAAGGACACACCAAAGACTCCTCAAAGCCCCATTTGTGTGTCAAGAACAGAAGTTGTGAACAATTTGCAGAACTGTCTTTCATTTCCAAAGACTGACGAGAAAAGCCCTGGCTTTAGTGCCAACAAATAGAGTGTGCTCAGCACCTGCTGTAAGTCATGCATCTGCAGTCAACACCAACCAGACAACTCATCCCAACCATGGCCAAAATGCCATCTCACCTGAATCTCAGTGCGCAACTGCCTTTTTTAGTAACTCAACAACTCTGTGTCCTTATGCAGAGGAGGTTCCAGATCTGGGGAACCTCACGGTGACGGAGGTTAGCTGGGATGCCCTCAGACTGGACTGGACCAGCCCAGAAGGGATCTATGAGCAGTATGTCATTGAGGTCCAGGAGGCTGACCAGGCCAAAGAAGCTCACAGCCTCACGGTTCCTGGCAGCCAGCGCTCCATGGAAATCCCAGGCCTCCGGGCTGGTACTCCTTACACAATCACCCTGCATGGCGAGGTCAGGGGCCACAGAAGTCCACCCCAGGCCGTGGAGGTCACCACAGGTATACGACCCTCCTCCCAGTCCAGGGACATGACTGTCATTGGAAGAGAGAAAAGTCCCCATGTGTCAGCCTTATCTCCAAGCTGCTGGCAGGCAGTGTGATCACAAGCTCTAATTCGGGAAGGTCCGGGCTGGAATTCCAACTTACTGGCTGAGTGTTCTTGACAATCTCATGTTACACCTCTGAGCCTTCTTGTCTCATCTTCTAATCAGAGATAATACTCCTACCTCAGAGCACGGTCATGAGCAATAAGTGAGATAATGAATGGAGGTACTTAGCGAAGCACCCATATGTAGTAAATTTTCAATGGCAAATAGAAAAATTGATCAGAGAGCAACATATCATAATACAAACAGCATAAACTGTAGGGCTGTGACACAAGAATAAGGTCAGAACTTTCTAGAGATATCTTACCATTAGTGGCCTCCGAGTCACTAACTGCCACCCATCTGGTGGTCAGACTTCCACAGAATAACCTCTGAAAGGATCTATAGTCCCCTACTGACATTAGCCAGGTCTCTCTCTCTCTCTCTCTTCTTAACAGCTCCTCAAGGCAGGGCGATTCCCAAAAAAGGACAGTCACATTCGACTTCAAAGTTTTTGATTCAGTTTGGAGAGGAAAAACAATTCATCTGAATTTGTCCCCTGAAAATATGTAACTCCATCTGTTACAGAAAACGCCGTGCTGGTCATGAGGTTTCTAGAAACAACTTTAAAAAGGGCCATGGGAAAATGGGCCTGGTGTGGGGGAGTAGGGGTTTTATGCTGGGCCCTAAGCCCATGCCCGTCTCTTCACATGCTGTGTTTTGAAAATGCCACTCAAATGACTTAATCAAATGAATTGTTTTTCTTGCTCATCTATACCAAATAAATTTGGTCCTTGCTAGAAACTACTCACAATTCCCCACATAAGAAAAGTAATGTCGCGAGACACCTAAACTGGCCAGATTATCAGTGGCCTGTGTTTCCTGGAATATTATCAAACCAAACAAGAGCAAAAGGGGCCTTTGAGACACATGGATCTGGGAGCAGGATGCTAATGATCTACATCTGTGGCTTGTAAACGTGTTTTTAGAAGCAGAATTCC
The DNA here is from genome assembly GCF_016906955.1 of Phacochoerus africanus. Lineage (NCBI taxonomy): Eukaryota > Metazoa > Chordata > Mammalia > Artiodactyla > Suidae > Phacochoerus > Phacochoerus africanus. The sequence continues at coordinate 257,545,752 of NC_062545.1, read as the reverse complement.
TTTTGCACATGAAATCTTACAAGGAACCCCACAATATAACAGACAGATGAACAGATGTTATGTTCTTGGTGATCTGGGAAGGAGGGCTGCCTATATCCATGTCCCCAACCCATTTCTTCCATAAAAGGACCAATTCTATGCGGAACACAGTTTGACTACAGACCCTTCAAAAGGTCAAGTCTGCCCAAACTCTCCTTGGGCACTGAATCCTGGGAATACCGGAGAACAAGTACCCCATACCTTTTTTGGCTGAAATTCAGCAGGTACTTTCTTGTCTGACTTCAAATCCATGGCCACTTCAGCCTTAAAAAGAGAAGCTGGGAGATTGCATTTCACCCTGAGCAGGATTCCACTAAGCAGTGAGTTTTTCCATATCTGGAACCCAAACCTTCTAAATCAGCAGTGACTACATTAAAATTCCTTTCTACATTGTAGAAAAATGAATAGTGGGCCCTGCTCTGCACCATGTGCTGAGCAAAACACAATCACTTTTAATTAAGAGTAGACAGTTCACACAAAAGGCCTTGCTTTGTGAGGCAGACATTCTTCTTTCAGACACAAAATGCTATCAGAAGGTGGGAGGGAAAGTGCCAAGCCAAGAATCCAGTATGGAACGTCTGATCCCTAAAACCTGAGAGAAAGTCCAGAGATAAAACATCAGACTTGTCCAAACCTGATTTTGTATGTGCTTCATACACACAGTCAGAGAGCCTGTGGCCAGCAATGAAATGATCTCTCCAACATCCAGTAATGAAGTGAATTCCAGAACTTCCCTCCCAAGACATGACCGAGAAGTTCCAAGGGGAAACATCAACAAAATGATATACTGTCAGCTCTCAGCATCTGCAGGTTCCACTTTCACAGATTCAACCAACCACGGATCAAAAATATTAGGAAAATGATCCCAGCAATCTATCTCCAAAGACAAAACTTGAATTTGCCACGTGTTGGTGACTATATACGTAGCATTTATATTGCATTAGGTATTATCAGTAGTCTAGAGATGATTTAAAGTATACATGAGACGGCACTGTATAGGTGGCATGCAAATAGTACAGCCTTGTACATGCACCTTGGGTATGTTATCCGTGGGGGCCCTGGGGCCAGTCCCCCAAGGATACTGAGGAGCAAGTGTGTATCTGTTAGGCTGCTACTATCGAGCCCTCACTATGTGTTAGGTGTGCTGTCAGGTATATATGTCAGGTAGAAATGCAGAAGTTCATAAATATTATCATTCAGTCATTACACTTTCCAATTTAATGGTACTGTTATCTCTAATTAAAGGTGAAGAGAACAAGGCTCAGAGATGAGCGGGGTGACATGCCCAAGATTATACAGCTAGCAAACACTGGTGCTGGAATTCTAACCAAGGCCCAAAGCCTGCCTCCAAAGCCTGTAATTGTAGCCAGTCCCTACTTCCCTTACCCCGACCTGCAATCTCATCTTTTCCATGGGCTCCTTAGGTGCTGGTCATTCATGATCCTCAGAGACCTTCCGGTGGGTCATCGGTGGTCCTGATGGCACTGCCATCTCAAGAATGAAGGATGTACATGTTTCCTTCCCCTTTCTCCCCATCTTCAACTCCTGAAGAAAGCTGTGGTCAGACCACTGCAGTTCACACTGCAAAGTCCCCTAGACCCAGAATGTCCACACACACACAAACCCAAGAAAACCTCTTGGCCCTTTCTCCCTTCCCTAGAGCTGGGCTGTGGGACGTTTGGTTTCCTTGTTTGGGGTTTGCAAGACTGACAAACTCCTCTCTGTCCTTCTTCAGCGGAGCTCCCCCAGCTGGGAGACTTAGTCGTAACTGAGGCTGGCTGGGATGGCCTCAAACTCAACTGGACCGCGGCTGACCAGGCCTATGAGCACTTTGTCATTCAGGTGCAGGAGGCCAACAGGGTGGAAGCAGTTCAGAACCTCACGGTGCCCGGTGGCCTGCGGGCTGTGGATGTTTCGGGCCTCAAGGCCGCCACCCCCTATAGAGTCACCATCTATGGGGTGATCCGGAGCTATAGGACACCAGGGCTCTCTGCTGAGGCCTCCACAGGTACCTTCCTCTCCCTGTCCATGAAGCTTTCTCTTCCAGAGATGGTGCAAGGAGTCAGCTTCTGCCCGAATCTAAAGCCTTTCCATGCGCCCATTAGCTGCTGACCTTGCATGTTCAGAGACCTCCCTACCAGCTGTGCCTTGGTCCAAATGCCTTTGACGTGTCAGGAATGAATGCTGCCTTTTCAGACCTCTAGCCTCTCCCAGACCTTACCTGTCCAATCCTACAGCTGCATCTCTTCTGAATGATGGCTTTCCAGTTCAGGAGACAGCTTGATGGTTTTAATTCTCTTCCCCACTGCTTGGATCTAACTAAAAGCTGACCTTTCCCACATGTGAGTTCTGGTGGAGCACAGATTATTTACTTTAGAGGGTCTTTTTGCTGGTTAGAAATGGTGCTTTACTATCCGGAATCCCTCAAGGGTATGGGCACCATGGTTCTTGCATTTAAAAGAAATGTTTTAATTTAAATGTTTCTTTAAAATGCACTGAGTATAATAAGAGAACTGAATTACCCTCCTCTGGGCCATTCTCTCAGATACTGAGTCATTGTTAGAACATCAAATTAGCAAATAGCTAGGCCAAAAAAGAAAAGAAAAAAAAAATCACCCAATTATGACTAGAGACAGTACCAAAGAAAAAGCCATTCATTAGCAGAAGTACACACAGCAGCACTTCAAGCAAAGAATGTCCTGGGCTATGAATGTCAAAGATCTGATGCCCTTTTTGCTCTTTTAATCAAGAGTTGCTCCCCGGACTGCTGGCCTTTGGATGGCACACTCCCAGCCCAGACCCAGGAGGTACATTACAGGGTCCTCATGGCTCTGCCCCAGTGACAGAACATTCAGTGTTTCCCGGGAGCCTGTTTGAGAGGGCAGCCCTGGTTTCCGTAGCCCATCCTTCCATGGGCCTCTATCGGTCTGAAGTTGAGCAGAGACTGTGTCTGGTTTTGCAAATGCCTGCCCCAATCTTGTGTGCAAACCTGTTTGTCTAGCTGATTTCAGCAAAAACGTAGCTCTGCATTTTCGCCCCAATCGTTTCAGTAACTCTCTGTGAGATAAACATACAGTACAAAAAACTGCCACATGAAGGGTGACCCTGAAATGCCTCCAAACTGAAGCTGAGGCTGCCCTGGATGGACCTTTTATCTAACATCTATCAACCAGCCTTTCTCAGAAGGCAGAGAAATCACCCACCACTTCTGATCTTTCCTGCAGATCTTGTGGTTTGGGAGTTCTTAGTATTTTTATGTTTTTTTTTTTTTTTTCTTTATAATGGTAGCAACATTCTTGCTTCAGAAGAGGTGGTCTGTGGGGAGCAAGGGCCATAATTGCATCTGATCTGCGTTTCACCAGCTCTCTTGGGATGGAAGCTTTTCTCCTTACTCTCCAGTGAGACAACACCAGCTTTTCAAACCCTATTTCTTATTCCTGTTGCTCAGAAAAGCACTGGTAGGATCATCTCTGAGACCAAATGGTATTTCTTGGCTGAACGGGGTTGCCTGACGGCCTTGCCTTGGCTCAGCTCTCTTGGTTGGCAATTCGATGCTAGCCTTCTTGGTCCACGTAGAAGCAGTTAAGAAAGGACAAGCCATTTTAGCAGAATAGGAGAACAGCTGGCCCTCATCAGAAGTCTGATGGAAATACCAAGAATTACACTGACAAATTGCCAACTCCCTTTCAGTCACAAAGTCAGAAGCCTCAAGGTACCACCTTGGGAGAGGGATGGTGTCAGAATTACTTAGTCATCATTTGAATAGATGGGCGCTCCCTCAAAGCAAAGGGTGTCTGCCAGAGGGAGCCAAGGACTTGGGGTCCCCTGAGTACAAGTCAAGAGACTGGAAGCTGCCAGCACGCATATCTTCTGACCGATGGCCAGCGTCCCTGAGGTGGGGCTCCCAGAAGCAACTGGGCTTTGGCAGAGCCGTTCCTGCCGCTGTCACTCAGCATGTCTCCTCACAGGCCGGCTCCCTCGGCCAGCCTGTGATCCTGTGCGGCAGCTCCGGAGCCAGGCAATTTAACTACCATACCTTCCTTTTTGTACTTTTCTTTTAACAAATCCCCTTTTCCTCTCCTCCCATTGGCACTGACGGCTAACATTGCTTCATTTCGCCCTAACCATGAACGGTCAGGTCTCTCAGCCCGGCTCCGGTTCTATTAACAACCGCAATCTTAAAACACAAGGGCAATGATTAACGCACATTTCTTTGTTTCTTCTCTCCCACCCCTCCTTTTTCAGCTGGAGAACCGGAAATTGGAAACCTCAGTGTTTCCGACGTCACTCCTGAGAGCTTCAGTCTCTCCTGGACAGCTACCGAGGGGGCCTTCGAGACCTTTACCATTGAAATTATTGATTCCAATAGGTTCCTGGAGACGATGGAATATAATATCTCTGGTGCTGAACGAACTGCCCATGTTTCAGGGCTCCGCCCCGGTAATGATTTCATTGTCTACCTCTCTGGCCTCGCTCCCGGCATCCAGAGCAAAACCATCAGTGCCACAGCCACCACAGGTACACGCACGTTTGACCACTCCTAACGCCCTCTCTCCAGTGTCTCTTTTGCAGGTTGAAGCCACTCCTTTCTGCCCTTGGAAGCACAGGCCACGGGGCACTCACTGTTCCGTGACACTAGGCGGGAGCGCTATTTAATGTACCTCTTTTCCAGCAGAAGCCCAAAGGGTGACTTTCCTGATTGATCCCTGACCAGAACCTGGGCAGCATAAAACGTAGTTTGGTCCAGGTGACGACACCGCATCTGGAGAAAAGAATTCTCCCCATCAGTAACTAAAACGCCAAAATGAGAGCTGTCCTCGACTTGTAAAGACATCCACGTCAGTCAGAGGACTCCTAAAAATTACATTTGGGGTTACCTGTCTTTGTCTTCCTAGTGCCTTTGACAGCATAGTAGCCAAAGAACCTCATGATTTAATGAAACTGAATTGAGAAAAGGATGAGACAGGGCAAAGATTATTCATCAGGGGAGTGAAGAGGAAGCAATGCCATCGAGCCCACCCCCATTCTAATGCCACCTCTGAGAGAAACGACGAGAACGTGTTGGTTTGCTCACAGAATAGGGAATGGTAGATGGCAAAAATAAAAGTAGGGCAGGCATGTTTAAATAAGGAACTTGGTTAACTAAAGAGTGAGCTGCTCTCACTAAATCTGTGGGATCTGCAACATGCACCCCATCAGAGACACTCTCTGGAATGCAGCAAAAGAGAATTCTACATGAATTCTGGAAAAGAGAGCCCAGTCCATTCGAATTAGCCTTCCTAGCACATAATGGACAATCCCTTCTCTTGACAGATAAAACCAGACATCATAAACTGGAACGTTATTTGCGGACTAAACACAGCAGAGTTTTTTCTTCTGAATCACAAAAGGGGGTCCCATGTCCTAGGGACATTCTAGAAAAGGGGCCATTAACATCGGAATATCAAAACTAGCTATCATTTAAGTCCCTCAAGGCTGAGGGAGGGTCTGTATTCATCCTATTGAGACTACAGATTGTTATCAGCGTGGTGCAGGGGCAAAGCAGAGAGCCGGAATTACTTTTTTCTCACCTCAGCCAGATGAAAGTATACCAAAACCTAGGGAAGAAAATTAGTCCACCATATGTATTTGTTTCTCATGACTCAGGCGGGGTTTCAAAAAGGGCAAGTCCCTTTACCAGGGCATAAAGGCTAAAGCTTTATGGATTTAGTCTTACATGTTTTGATTCTGACCCCCTAAGAGTGTTTTAAATTGACATGCTTTCATATTTTTTTCTTCTTGCTCTAGTAGCCGAACCTCTCCTTAGCCACCTCACTGTCTCAAACATGACCTCAGGCAGTGTGTCCATCTCATGGAAAGCTCAGGAGTCTGCCTTTGATAGCTTTCTTATAGAAGTTAGGGATTCTGATCATCTCCAGGACACGGTAGTGCGTTCCGTGCCTGCGGCGTCTCGCAGCCTTGTCATCACCAACCTCCAAGCTTCTTCTAATTACACTGCCCACCTGCACGGGCTGCTTGGTGGGCAGCGTGCTCAGACCCTGACCGTCCAGGCCACCACAGGTATTTCCCACGATGGGTTCTTCACTCTCCATTGAACTTTCTCTAAACAGGGTTCCAAAAAATCACCCCCGACCCATTTTTCATCCTCCTGGTTCCTCTGGATCCTTCTCGAATTTGATAGAGCCACCCAAATCAGAGCTTTAAAGCTTTAAAAAGAAAAACTCTCCCCCAAATTAAGGAACTTCTGGGTCAACCTCTTTTTCCTCAATAGCCACTCACATCTGGAGTTGTTCTACTTGTTCGTATAGAGTTAACCTGATGTGCTTTGGTTGGATTTCTAAATCATCCTTTCATCTGATCTTGAATAATCTTTTCCAGTTCCCATTATCATTTGCCTGTGGTCTTTCTAATCAGAGTTTGCCTACGGCACGTTCAAAGGGGTGTCTGCATGCCGGTATTGGTTCCTCGGTCAGAAGGACCTACTTTCTTTTCTCCTCCACCAAGAGTTTAAAAGTGGCGTCAACTTGCATGCTGAGAAAGAGACCTCAAAACAAATCCCAAGACCTACATAAGAGGACCCAGTGGGCTCATCTTCTTCTTGAGACTTTTATTTGCCTGCGTTCCCCACAAACCGCCTGCTCTTTTTTGACATGTACCCTCTCAAGCATGTCTTGTCATCCTACTGTTATCTGTCACAAAGCATCAGCCTTCCTCTCATCTATCTTCTCATCCAATTCTTGGTGCATGTGGTGAACATTCAGAGCATTAAGTTTTGGAAAACGTCTGTCTTTCCTGGAAGCAGACAGCATGTCAAGGAATTGTTTCAAAGGATTAGAAGCAGTGAGAGAAAAACACCCCCAGCTTGCATGGAACACTGACTGGACCCTAACTGCCATTCTCCTTCTGAGTTTTTTCTTGCATCTCGCTTTTCAGCTTGGTTGCATCCCTTGAGAGACAGCTATAAGTTAAGCTGACCTCAAGAACCTAGGTCTTATTCTGCATGATAAGTGTGTTGGCAATTCCAGCCGCTGGCCGGTAGCATGAAAAGAGTCCTCATACATATCCTTAATTCGGGAGATTCCTTCCTCATCAAAATATAAAGGAAAAGCAGACAGAGCCTCATCTGGAGGAGCATTTCACTATTTGTGTGGCTGAAGTCATTTGCCAATGCTGTAGCTGAAAATTATAGCATCATTATCTTCTCAAACTAATTGCTAGGGAGGAAATCCCATGCCATTATTTATGGCTATATTCTGCTCCAGAGCCAGATTCCTTTGTCCTTAGAGACTTGATGGCATCGAGTTATGCTCTGTGGTTAAGCAGTTAAAGTTCTCTGTCCTCCAAACACGGGAGCTGCAGCAAAACAACTCCCAAGTCCTTGGAAGAAACAGTCTGCCTTTTCCAACCCTAAATCCTGATCCTAGGGTCTCAATCCTCCAGGACTATTGCTTCTCTCTAAAATACGGTCTGGGCTGAACTTATTTTAATGTTACAATTATTTGATAAATGTACATTTAGGTGACCAGACCATATACATCCCATTGAAACAAGCAGTGTAAGCCCCCTACATTAAAAAGTGAGCAGGAGTTCCCGTCGTGGCGCAGTGGTTAAGGAATCCGACTAGGAACCATGAGGTTGCGGGTTCGGTCCCTGGCCTTGCTCAGTGGGTTAAGGATCCAGCATCGCCGTGAGCTGTGGTGTAGGTTGCAGACGCGGCTCGGATCCCGCGTTGCTGTGGCTCTGGTGTAGGCCGGTGGCTGCAGCTCCGATTAGACCCCTAGCCTGGGAACCTCCATATGCCGAGGGAGCGGCCCAAGAAATAGCAACAACAACAACAACAAAAGACAAAAAAAAAAAAAGGTGAGCTGATCTCATCCCTGATTATCTAGATGTTAAGGGACAAGAGAAACTTAACCTCAGTGGAAGCATCCATCTTTCCAAATGATCCAGTAGGTGAGTTCCATAATAAGAAAATGCAAAGTCTAGCTCTGTCTTCCTTTAACTTTTACATATACCAGGGCTTTTTAAAAGGAGGCCATTTTCACCTTTTCAGCACTTAGGCCAAGATGTAGATTTTCCCATGGTGCGTACATTTGGGTTTCTGAATACCACAAAGAATTTCTCTTGTGTGGGTATTAACCTTTAATCTGTGCAACCCAAACAGATCAAAGGAGACTAAATCAGGACAACGGCCAAGTTGCATTTTCTAAGACATGCTCAGTGGCACACCAGTAACTTAAGATGTTCAGAGACTATTCCTCAGAAATGGTTTAAGTTATGAAATGCTGGACTAAACAAAACTAAGTAGGTTTCTTTAGAGAACCGGCACTGCAGAGCTTCTGAAATGCCAGCATGCTTCGTGAATGTCTGGGGTGAGATATAATACTCCATACGGTGTGAAGCTATCTTTTCTTGGAACATCTTACAGAGCTCGTGTCCCATCACAAACCTTAGAAAATGGAACCTTAATACACCCCTGCATTAATTCTATCTACTGCTGAAATGGCTTCTTTGCTTTTCTTCACACATGACTAGCAAATGGTCATGTCTCTGCTTAGAAAGAATGTGAATCCACCCCTGCAGAGAAAGCCGTATATTCTCTAGCAGGCTAATCAAGGCAGGTGGCGACACAGCCTCATACGCTGCCTTTCTGCAAATGTTATAATACTTTCATGTTCTATGGCTACGTTCTGAAGAAATCCTCTGCTTCCTCTAATAACATGTCTCTCTCTCTCTGCCCCTGTTCCTTCCCCTTCAGAGCCAGAGCCACAGCTGGGCACGCTAATCCTTAGCAATATAACTCCTGACAGCTTCAACGTGTCATGGACCACTCAGGCTGGGCCCTTTGCAAAGATCGTTATCAATGTTAGCGACTCTCACTCGCTGCATGAGCCCCAGCAGTTCACGGTCTCAGGAGACGCGCAGCACGCTCACGTCACGGGCCTGCTGGAGAACACGGGCTATGACGTTAGTGTGGCAGGGACCACCTGGGCTGGGGACCCCACCAGAGCCCTCACTGCCTTTGTCGTGACAGGTACTCACTCAAAGGTTCTCGCTTGTCTGTTCGGATTTCTAAAATGGGGAGAGGGAGGAGAGGGGCTAGGCATTCTCAAAGGGAAATTCAACCCCAAACACGGTCTTCGTTCCACATGCAAATTCCTACGTGAAGAGAGAGCAAATACAACTGCAGAGGGGGATCTGTCACAGCCACTCTTAGGAAATGGAGACAGGAGACTCGACAGGTGTTTAAAGCTGCCAAGGAATTCTGTGCCTGGTTTTAGAGGCTGTTGGATTCACAGTTTGGAGATGCTGGCTGAAGAGTGAGTTCTAAGCTAGCAATGGCCTACAAGCAGGAATTTTGTCCATATATCATGCTAGGTAAAGCAGCCCATAAACTACCTGCCCGGGAAATAAAATAACACATTGTTTTCTTCTAAAAAAGTTACTTCTTCTTAAGGCTGACATCTACAACAGATTAATAAAGCTCCAACCTAAGACAGTAGATAAAGCCGATTTTAATTAAACCTTGCCCATTCATAAAACTCAACTTATTTCTCTTTGAATTACATAAGGGAATAGTTTTCTATTTCCGTTCCTAAAATTATCCTAAGTCAATGGCCAAGGCTGAAAATGGTGTCAACATACCAAGTCTCTAGCCTGAAACGCCTCAGAAAATATTGAGAAGTCTCCTGCCTTCCACTCATGATAATTTTTAGGAGACCAACTTTGCTGGCTTATTTTCACATTAAGCCCAGCCTCTCTTAAGGTCTAAACTGCTATGAATTGTTGTTTATCTAAGTAAATATTTGAATAAGTTCAACTAAATATTTAACTGCAGGCAGCAAGGTCTCCTAGAAGAGTAAGGATTTTGCAATCAGACCTGTGTGGTTTCTAATCCTCTCTCACATCTTTTTAGCTACATACACCAAACCTTACCTTCTCTGAAGCCCACTCCCTCATGTAGGAAGAGAGGGTACTCACAGGCACCGCAGGCAGCCTTGTCTCAGGATTAAAAGGGTCTGGTGAAATGTAACTGCCTGGCGTCCAGGAGGCATGTGGTAGATGCTCAGTGCTTTCCTCGACCGCCCATCAGTACGAGGAAGGTGGTATTCCTAAAAATAAGCAACAGGCCTAATAGAAACAACAGACCCGTGCAATCATGACCTTCCTGTGATTTTTAAAAGAACACTGGACATGGTTTAATGTAAGATCAAAGAGTGGTTATCTCTCTGTCCAGTTATCTAATGTGAATTCAATTGTTCGGACAGTCTTCAGGGGCAGAACAGGGCAATTCCTTCCGGGGGCAGGGCAGGGAGCATCCATGGCGTGAGAGCCCCACTGCCCAGGAGGGGAAGCATGGCTGGCTGGCCACAGATCCCAGCAGGCCCTTACCTGTAGCCTCTTGCAGGACCTCCCACAGAACAGAGAGAAGAAAAGGAGGCTGGGAGAGCAGGTCTTGGGAATCCTAGATCCAGTTACAGCATTGTCTCAGCTAATCCTTGATGTGAAAAGACTGCATTTTCAAAGAACAATATTTTAAAAAGAGAGAAGAAAAAAAAAAAAACTGAACATGAGGGACTATAAATAACAAGCCCTTGATGGACTAATTAGCCTGAACGCCCTCCTTTTCATCAGAATTCTCTGCTTTGATGGCATGGAAGTGCGAGGAGGCCAGTTATCAGAGAAAGGCGCCACTTATCTAAACAAAGCTCTGCAACAGAATTCTAGACCCTTGTCTTGCAGACAAAGTAGTCTATTAGCACAGTATATGTGATTTCATCTTTGATAGAGTTATGATTTTGGAGAGATCCTTGTTTGATTTTTTAAAAAAATCCTCAAAACAAATACCAAGTGGTTCAAAATAAGTACAGGCACCCCAAGCCACAACAGTACTTAAATCTTTGCTTAGTGGGTGAAAGCGCTCAGTCAGTCACCAAACATCTCTTTTTTAAAACATTTTTCTTTATGGGCCATGGATTAGACTCTGGGCATTAGTCTAAGGTCACTTATCTCTTTGAATGTTTCCATTTGGCTGCAATGAAGGAAGCAGGCTCTAAAACAAGAGGCGGCTAAAGCAGCCTTGGTCACGGAATTCCCATCCCCGTGGCCCCTCTGAAAAAAAATAAACACATTCACTGTTCCTGTGTTTTGTTTTCCTAAAGGGGAGGCCCTGGACCTTCTCCACTAATCCTGCTTATGCCTTGGGTCTTGTCAGCACTGAAGTAGACTCTGGGTTAGGGTGTGGAAAGAACATTGAACTTGGAGGCAGATGACCTGGGCTGGATCCCAGCTTAGCCACCTAGCGGATATGTGATCTTAGATAAGTCACTGCCCTCTCGTTTCCTTTGCTGCCATGGCAGAGAAGAGGGGAAATAATATCTACTTACAGTAGATCATTGTGAGACTCCCTAGGATAATGGACCTGAAGCCTTGTCCATGGGGAAGTACCAACAGAAATTGTGCTGATACAGCTCACTCCTTTGGGGGATCTCAGTATGTGAAAAGATCCCTGGCATCTATGCAATAAGAGTGCCTGAGACACATATGTTTGGTGAATGAGTGAACAAATGATGATGACAGAACTTACTGAAGATCCAGACATGTCCTTATCTCTAACCTCATCCAGGAAAACAAACAGGAAAAGAAATAGCAAATCTCAGTCTTCCTTACTGGACCATAATCATAACTTGTTCATTTGGACCCATGAAAAGTCTCACCTCTTCCCTGTATCTCAGCTTGTGAGGTTGTATGTCACTAACTGGCCCAATCTACTTAATTCAAAATGTGCGCCAGACGTGGAATGGAAACATATGAAGGATACCAGAAAGGAAGTCTATTTACAAAAATAAGATAAAGAAGTTGACTTCCTTTAAGATCACAAGTTAGTGGGAAATAGACGAAGGGGTCTAAACCCAAGGCAAGGTATTCAATTTTATAGGGGAAGAAACCCATGGCCTCTCAAGTCAGACCCAACTAAAACCTTGCTCCATCACATGCTAGCTCTGTGACTTTGGCCAAGTCAATCAACTTCTTTGAAGCTTAGTTTTCTTACTTGAATAGCATCTCTCTCATAGGCCTTATAAGAGATTTATAGGAGATGATATACCTGGCACCCAGTAAGCTCTTACTTACTATGCATTTTCTGTGCATGTAACAGGTTTAATGATTAATTGGTTATCTATCAGTGTTCATGGAGACTTGTGCTTTCCCAGCAGAATCAGCGCTGCTAACCTGAGTCATTTTCATCCTTCCCTTCTTTCAGAGGCCCTGCCCCTTCTGGAAAACCTAACCATTTCCGACATTAATCCCTACGGGTTCACAGTTTCCTGGATGGCATCAGAGAATGCCTTTGACAGCTTCCTAGTAACGGTGGTGGATGCTGGGAAGCTGCTGGACCCCCAGGAATTCACACTTTCAGGAACCCAGAGGAAGCTGGAGCTTAGAGGCCTCATAACCGGCATCGGCTATGAGGTTATGGTCTCTGGCTTCACCCAGGGGCACCAAACCAAGCCCTTGAGGGCTGAGATTGTTACAGGTATTTTGGCTCAAGAGAGTCATTTTCTCCTCTTCCTGGTTCTCTCCCATGTAATCCATCTGTGAGATCACCGTGGTTTTAACATCCTTGTCCATGTCCCCTACTTAATCCATAGATGTGCCCTATTCTTCACGTCCCCCTCCCACCTCTTGTCTTATGTCTCTAACGAGCACTGCCCTTGTCCCACTCCAGAAACGAGAAGGTCGAAAATTTTCCACCAGGTGTCCTGAATCCTTTTGACTATGTCTTGTCTGTAGCTCTTGTGTGCTTACTCCACACACCCTCCTCCGTGTGCATCCTGGCTGGTCCCCAGCTTCATTTCAGCCTTCTCTAAAGAAATATGCCAACGAGTATATTTCAAACACTTACTACATTTGTCATCTCAAAGCCTCATCTGTGATCTTGACAAACTCACCAGGTGGGACTGTCATTGGAAAACCAACGGAGAACATATACTGGTAAACACTAATGTCATAGAGATTCTTCAACAGGCTAAATCCATAATTTTCTCAACCCTAACAATTCCTAGAGAAGTACGGCATTAACAACTGTTAACAGTCCAAAGTCTGGGTTTCCCAAAGTCTTTCTAGAGGTGACTAACTCTACAGAATATTCACTCAAAGGGTCGACCTGATGAAGAAGTTCATCAGTTCAAATACAACCTGAGTTAAACATGGTTTAATAGGACCCTGGACCACAAGGCTTTACGGAACATCCTAACGTGCATGTTTCTCTCCAAGCGAGACTAACCCAGACATTATTTCCCAAACTTCCTTGACAATGGATATCTTTAAAGGGGAAGATGATCAAACAGGAATGGTTTGCTCGGAGTACACTTTGGGAAACTCAGCTCTAAATGTACCTTGCCATTGAGTTTTGTCTAGTCGAGGCAATCTAAGATAATACCTCAGGTCTAAAGTAGGTAGCACAAGAGGTTTCGAGTCTTAGTTCTACCATCTGAACACTTACTGAATGGTTAACAGAAAAGCAAGCCAGTCAAGAGTAGGAGCCTTCTTTAGTAAAGCAGCTCCAAGAAAAAAAAAAAAGAACATAACATTTATAACATTTTAAAAGCCATTTTCCTCAGGATCAAGAGAAGTATAATCAGCAGGATCATCACAGGCAGCTCCACAGATCGTTAATGCTGGTTTATTTGTCTTTTCAAAAAGAAAAGAAGAAGGTCTCACCGAAGATGGGCGCTCAGCCACTGGAAGACAGAGAGCAAATGTAAACAAGTTACTGGCTTTGAACTTGTTTAGTAATGCATGAGGGGCCATTGCTGAGTCCAGATGTGGATTTATAGAATTGCTTTTAGACAAAACTCACACATGCAAGCACCCACTTGGCTTGTATTGAATGTGTCAACTCTATCTTTCCCCCCGCCCCCCGCCTCCCACCTCCTACATCTACTAGACATGTTCGTGTTGAATCATTTGACTTTCGGTATCTCAGGACGCTTCCATCTCTGAGAGCCGGGGCACTGCTGCACACTGACACCCCTGCTGGAGAGAAGGTTGCACGAGCCGGTGAATAATGTTCTCTCTCCTCCTTCCACCACTTTCTCCTCCTCTAGAAGCCGAGCCGGAAGTTGACAACCTTCTGGTTTCAGATGCCACCCCAGATGGTTTCCGTCTGTCCTGGACAGCTGATGAAGGGGTTTTCGACAGTTTTGTTCTCAAAATCAGAGATACCAAAAAGCAGTCTGAGCCACTGGAAATAACCCTACTTGCCCCCGAACGTACCAGGGATATAACAGGTCTCAGAGAAGCCACTGAATACGAAATTGAACTCTATGGAATAAGCAGTGGAAAGCGGTCCCAGCCAGTCAGTGCTATAGCGACAACAGGTACCGTATATAAATGGGAGAGAACAGAGGAAAGTTCACTGCTCTTCTTTTCACAGGGCTGGGAAATTGCAAGAGCTCTGGACACAGGCCTGCTTGTGTTTGAATATGGACTCTTGATTCTAGGACTGGGTGACCAGGGACACGCTGGCTAAATCTCTAGGCAAAAAGGATATGCTGTCACTTAACAGTGTTGTGAGGATTAAATGAGATAATTCATGGAAAGCCCATGGCAGCAGGCCTGGCACATGGCCAGGGCTCAATAGGAGAGACCTATTAACATTTTTCATTATTGTCATTAAGACAATTATTACAATCTTTTTTTTTTTTTTCTAATTCCAAAGATCCTTTCTAGTGCCTATTATGGTGTTTTATCCAGAGATACACTCCCTTGTCTTTGGTCAAATGTTTGCACTATGTAGGGAAAAATGGAGAAGCGGGACCTCCACCTCCAAAGATGAACACTTGCAAAATGCTATGTGTGAACAGTCAGTGCCGTGCCCGGGAGGGGAAAAAGAGGAGGCTGGCAAGGTGGGCAGGGTGCTCTTCATGTGGTTCTCACAGCAACTTAAACGGGCACCAGAGGGAGAAATGAAAATCCTTTTCAACATGAGTTGTTTTGGAGTTCCCTTTGTGGCTCAGTGGAAATGAACCCGACTAGGAACCATGAGGATGTGGGTTCAATCCCTGGTCTCGCTCAGTGGGTTAAGGATCCGGGGTTGCCGTGGGCTGTGGTTTAGGTTGCAGACATGGCTCAGATCCAGCGTTGCTGTGGCTGTGGGGAAGGCTGGCAGCTGTAGCTCTGATTCAACCCCGAGCCTGGGAACTTCCATATGCTGTGAGTGAAGCCCTAAAAAGTGAGAAAAAAAAAAAAAAGAGTTGTTTCAAGGAGAATAAAGACAGTTAATAGCACTACTGTTTATAATAATAATACAAAGACTAGCATGACTCTTTACAGAGAAAAGGAAAAACCTACAACAGTAGGGTGACTTCTTTCAGGTACCTGAGGGATATAGAGAAACAGCATTCTCTAGAGACAGATGCTTCAAAGAGGAACCAGCGGAAAGAATCACAAAACTACAGGCAGAGGTAAAGGGACCTGAGAAATGATGTAGCCCAGACTCTTCTGTTTGTGCATGAAGAATCTGAGGCCTAGAAAGATGAAGTGATTAGCCTAAGGTCACACAGCCAGATTTAGGGTAGAACCCAAAAGTCAATGTATTTTAATACTATTAAATATAAGAAAATACATGCTGGCCATCTCTGAGAGTGGCACAGAGCATAACACTAGCCAATTCCTTCTCCTCTTTGTACAGAGAGCAGTATTTCATGATGCCAAGTTTCAGGACCGAACAACCTCCAAGAGGCCACCTGTAGAAATCACAGTCAGTATTTGTAGCCATGGAGGAAACACTGAGATCCAGGCAGCAATTCAGTCAGAGGACACACCCTGTTTCTTATTAACACAGACACCCTGTCCCCGCGATGCGGGTTCTATCTCCTCCTCCCTGTGGTTTCCCATGAAAAACTTCAGATCTGAGGCAGAGCCTGCTTTTGACCTTGGTTTATAAACACTGCTCTTGAAAGTTTACTTTTGATCACTGATTTTGTTTTGCTGATCTTTTTTTCTAGAGGCCTTGCCGTTGTACAGCAAAAACAAACAGACCGAGCAACCATGGGCTTTTTTTTTAAGAAGAGAAAAGAAAAGGTTCTTTAGGATAGTCCTTCCTTCTTTGATTTCTTTCTCTGGGGCCTTGTAGTTCACAGCCAAAAAGAAGAGTGTGTGTGTGTGTGTGTCCCTGTGTGTGTGTGTCTCCGTGTGTGTGTGTGTGTGTGTGTGTGTGTGGAACATGTGCTCTGGTACTTGGAAAGGACAGGAGAGGTGGCTCCTGAGCACGCAGATGTCTAATTCACCTCATCACTTCATAGTGTCCCTTCTCCTTTTCCATCCTTCCTCCTTGTAAAGCCTGCTCTGCCATGTTCTGTTCCTCTGCTTCCTTATAAGAGCTGCTGCAAGTTCTCCTCTGGCTCCCTGCAGACAGGCTGCCCACTCTGAGTGCCCAGTGGCAGAAGGGGTGGCTGGAGCGTAAGCCTGCAGCCTCTGGGCCGACCCCTTGGGGTCTGACCCTTGCTCCACCTCTTCCCAGCTGTGCCAGCCTGAGCACGTCTCCTCTCCCCTCTGAGCCTCTGCCCCCTCGTCGGGCTGACAGAATTCAACTCAAAGGTCAGCCAAGAGGTTTATGTCGGATCATGAATGTCGAGTATTTTGTGTCCTTGCTCATTGCAACAATATTAGTTAGTATTATGTTTGAGTGATTTAGTGTAAATTGCATTTTTTTAATGGCCTGCTTGGTTCGAAATGCAAAAGTTAAAGATATAAAGATATGATACATAGTGAAGCCTCTCTTCTCCTTTGTCCCTGCCACCCAGGTGCTCTCTCTAGAAGCAGCCAGTATTACTTACCCCTTTCCTCTGTGTCACAGCAGAAATATTCTATGCAGACAAGATTAGACATAAATCTATGGTCTCTCTCTAACCTTTTCTTTTTCTTTTTTTTTTTTTTGGCACAGTGGTTAACATACCCACTCGTCCACATATTGGGGTGTGCCTATGCTTCTTGGCTATTAATAGACCTCAGGGATAATCCCACATACCCTATGTATTTATGTCCTGACCAAGGCCATGAGCTGTTTGTTCCTCTTTCAGTCTCTGCATTTGCAGTGGCTCCTCTGCCCCTCTGTGCTTTGAGCCACTTCTTCACAATAGCAGTGGTCCCCCTTTGGGGAGCCCAGGCTTGCCAGGAGCTTCTTTTGCCTCTGCCTCTGGGAGTTCTATGCCAACATGCCTCTGTGTACTACCTGGAGGGGCCCCAGACTAGATGGAAAATTGTTCAAAATCCAACGACAGAGTAAGATGACTTCGTCATTCTCTGCTGGAGGTTCCCAGGGCCCACCTCCGGGGTAGGACTCTGAAAGCCTTCTTTAACCTCCCCCATCACTACCCCCAAACATACACCTCTGCCACTCTCTTCCACCTCCAAATCCAAAAAGCCTGTCGGTGGCCCTTCTCCCAACTCTGAAGGTGCCCCCTCTTACCCCACCTCACTTTCCCCAGCCAGGCAGCCCCCAAGCCTCGCCACTCAGTTCCAGTTCAGATGCACTTGAAACCACACCACAGAGCTGCAGCGCCACTGTGTCCAGGGACCTGGGTCAGTGGGTCTACACGGCTAAATGAACCCGGCTCTTTAGGCTCTGACTCTCATAAAGTGTAAAGATGATAACCACCAGTTATAAAGTATGCACTTCATGCTACATACAGCAGGGCAACCGACACACTTCACCTCACTGATTCACATGATGTAGACAGACCAAGTGAGTGCCACGATCAGCCCCATTTCACGGATGGGCAAACTGAGACCTAAAGGGCTAAAGTGTTTTTAGCTGGTAAGACCAGAATGGAATTCAACCCAGGTCAAGTGTAACTCTAAAATCCTTGCTCTTAAATCATACTGGCTATAATAATTGTACCCTTAGCTTAGCACAGGACTCACATATATTAAGGATTTAATAAAAATATGTTGAAGGGAAAGAATAATTTTTAAATGATTGTTAATGCCTACATTATTAAAGACATTTGCTCCAGATTTGAGGAGGCAACATTTAAAGCAAAGAACAGATAGAAGCCCTCTATTCAACCTCCTTGAAAACTTTTAGCATTCCAGATCTCCCTAATGGGACTTTTATTGAAAACCAAGAGTCCACGTGGAAAGACAAAGGTCTTGCCTTTCCTGGGTCTCCTCAACTTTTGTTTTCAAAGTGATTTGTATTTTTTTCATAGTTGATTTACAGTGTTGTGTCAATTTCTACTGTACAGCAAAGTGACCCAGTCATACATATGTATGTATTCTTTTCTCACATTATCCTCCTTCATGTTCCACCACAAGTGACTAGATAGAGTTCCCTGTGCTCTACAGCAGGACCTCGCCTTTTCAATAGGTCTGACTGGCTCCCATGACCATCTCCTCCCCTGTGGTGCTGGAGACTCATAGACTATAGTTATGGCAGAAGGACACATGCTAGAGTAACAGATAGCCTTCCACACCCAAGAAGGTCTGTTGTCTAAAATTACCATTGGCCCCTGAATTCCACGCCATTCTTCAGACTACACATGGCTATCTTTCTGCTGTCATTTTATCAAGGATGTTCCCCAGGAGTGCAGACAGATAAGGCTCCAATTCTTACAGTTTCTAAGACAGGGCAGATAACATTGCCCTTCTGCAGATGAGAAAATCGGGATATAGAGAGGAGAGCTATGGCCACAAGATATACTTTCTAAAATGTGCCAGGACCTGCCCCGGTGAGGTTCACGGTCAGAGTGAAGTTGGAGTGGACCACGCTGACAGCAGGAGAGCCCCAGTGCCTGAGTGTACATAACTCAGTGGGTTTTTTCCTCAGCTGGCTTCATCTAGATCTTTCCTAGGGGCTACCTTAAAATGCAGGTGGCCCATGAAGGAAAGAGTCACATGGGAAAGAAAAAAATGAGAGAGAGGGAGAGAGTGAGTATGTTTAGTGAATTCTCATGCGTGCCAGATTCTATGCTAGGGTTTTACATCCATTCTCTCTGCTAATCCTCAAACCGTTCCTGAAGGCAGGCATCACTTTTCCAACCAGAAGGATGGAACAGTTGAGGTGCCCAGAAATGCAGGGAACTGCGAGGTTGCCCACCCAGCCTCTCTGTGGTATTGGGACAATCAAGGTCTTCCAGGCTCCAGAGCCCTTGAGGTTTCCAAAGCTTTCCAAGGAGAGGGCGGATCCCCAGGGAGCCACAGAGTCTGGGGGTGGCCACCAGGTCACAGGAGCATGCCACAGGAAAAGAGAGCCAGAAATGGAGAGAAAAAACTCCCCCCAAGTGGGCTGTTGATTTAGGAACTTAATAGTCCACGTGGGTTGTAGAGGGGGAAAGATGAGGAAATGAGCTCCCCGGAGACCTGAAAATTGTTTCCTGGTTAAGCATGGTCAGCTGAGGAGGGCAAAAAACTAAGCCAAAAAATACACAGAGAAAAGCCAAAGGAAACTGGGTTTGCGGGGGAGTAACTCTCCCCGGGGAGGGGCTTTCCCCGCAGGAAGACCCGCTGTCCACGGGGTGTTTGCTTGGCTGATGGGCCTGAGGCTGCTCCTCTGAGTTCTGAACCGCCATCTAGTTCTGGGGATGGGTTTATCAAGGTCGGTTTCCACGTGAACATTATTTCTAGGATCCCAGGGCTGTGCTCAGCTCTGCTGACCAGTCCTGGGACTTAGAAAGGTCACATCACAAGAATGTTCACTGGAGAAGTGAACCTCAGTTTAGCCCTCTGTAAAATGGCTACAATCACACCTTCCTCACAGTGGTTTCTTCTTGCTTTTCTTTTCTTTTTTTTTTTTTTTTTTGGCTTTTTTAGGGCCACACCTGAGACATAGGGAGGTTCCCAGGCTCGGGGGTCGAATCGGAGCTGTAGCTGCTGGCCTACGCCACAGCCACAGCCATAGCAACACAGGATCTGAGCCGCATCTGCGACCTACACCACGGCTCACAGCAATGCCAGATCCTTAACCCACTGAGCGAGGCCAGGGATCGAACCTGAGTCCTCATGGATGCTAGTCAGATTCATTTCCACTGAGCCACGATGGTAACTTCACAGTGGTTTCTAAATGAGGGTTAATCCTTATAAATTGCAAAGAACCATACACCTGTCAAGTCTTGGTATCATTTAATAAAAGGAACTAAAAAGCAAAGATTTGAAAAAATGCTAAAAATCAAAGGAGGGCATATTCCAAGCTGTGAAACCATTCACTTACCCTCACCGCCTTAGACATCAGCTGCGGTACGAACAGTCTTCTTGAATGAAACCAAATGGCAGCTCTACAGCTCTGGGCCCTGTACCTGAATGAAAGAGCAATTGTCCCCATCAAGTCCCAACTTGACCACACATCACCACATTCTCCATCCTAAAGGCTTGGCTCGGATGTAAACCAGAGGCTGAGTTTTCATGAAAAAGAAATTCTGGAAGGATCCTTGATGAGCAAGGTCATTAACTGTTTCTGGGTTTCTCCTGTGCTTTCTCCTTGACAGCCATGGGCTCCCCAAAGGAAATCACTTTCTCAGACATCACTGAAAACTCAGCCACTGTCAGCTGGATGGTACCCACTGCCCAGGTCGAGAGCTTCCGGATCACCTATGTGCCCATTACAGGAGGTAGGAGACTTGGGGAGGGGTGGCAGGGGGGAGCTGGAGGCTTTGAGTGGAAGAGTAAAGAGATCTGATGACTCCACCCTCCATGGCCAAAGAAAACTATTTCTTTATATTTGACGTTGTCTTAGACAGACTTCATTTGTAAAGTGCTACGAGACCCTTGGAAGAAACTGTTTTGTGAAGTGTCCTGTCATGAAGATTTTTCTCAGTCTTGCCCTCCTCATGTTCTGTGAGCAAGAGATCCCCAATACTGTTTTCACACAATGGCAGAAGAGGCTAAATCCACTGGCCTGTCTCTCTTTGAAGAAAGCTCATCTGCCAAGCTGGTCTTCACCTGAGGCTTTGCCTGTGGGTCCCAAAATCTGTCCCAACATAGGATGAGGAGCTGTGACTTAGCAGAGTTTGGGGTTCTAGCCCAGAGCACAGGAGCGGTGATAGAGACCACGGCAGGGGGAGGGGGAGTTAAGTCTGTCTAAAGACCTTCCAGGAGGGAGGGAGCGCCCTGTCAGCGGAAGCGTGCACAGACAGGATCGTTGATAACCTCTTGAGAGAAATGCTCTCACATCTCTGGGGGGAGGTTGGCCAACGGATATGTGAGTTCCTCACCAGCCCCAAAATTCTAAGAACTATAAATTTAGGACTTTTTAACAAATGCAAGAGCACGAACTTGACCATGACCATCTTCTTCAATGGCAGAATCTCTGTTAGTAAGGGAGAAGTCGATATGTTCCTAAGCTAGGACAATGAGTTAGATACATCGGATATACATTACATCATGAGCGTCCCATATTCTTTGTGCGAAAAAATAGATCCATCAACTCCGCACAATATGCCAGCTCTCTACTGAATGGAAGTTTGCCATTTTTAGCACATTGTGACCTCATGTTTTTCCCTCCCCTGGCTTGGGTTTTGGCATATGCATGGATGGAAAAAACATCATACAAAACCTCTTCTCTAATGCCAGAGGGTAGGAGCGCATGAAAAGAAGTCAAGAAAATGGTATTGGATGAAGACGGAGTTTCATTGCCAAGTCCGATCCACTGCTCTTGGGGCGATGGTGCCTAAGGTTCAGGGCGGCGCAGCATCCCCATCCCGCTTTCACTGTCTTCCAGGTGCCCCCTCAGTGGTAACTGTGGACGGGACTAAGACTCAGACCAGGCTGCTGAAACTCTTACCTGGAGTGGAGTACCTGGTCAGTGTCATTGCCGTGAAGGGCTTTGAGGAAAGCGAGCCTGTCTCCGGGACGCTCACCACGGGTGAGTGTTTTCTCACCTTCGGCATCTCTGCTCATGATTCAGTAGCTGCAAAGGAAAAAAAAAAAAAAAAGATTTAATTTAGGAAATTCCGGCAGAAAGTGGGCGGGGTTTGGAGCATTTCTGGTCCATCCACAGCCTCTTATGAGCCAGGTAACCTTGACTGCATCCTCAACCTCCCCGGGCTGCCATTTCCCACGGTATCATGGGAAAAGAGCACAAGCTGGGGAGTCACACTGATGACCTGGTGGAAGTTCCAGGCCTGCCACTTCAAGACACATGAGCGGTCGGTTAATTTCCAGAGGCTCTAGGTTCCTTCTCCATGAAATGGGTACAATTCTGCTTCCTTGGCAGGATGCTGTAAGAGTGACATGAAACTATGTACAGCATCTATAAATATAAACGGCTATAGAGCTAAGCCGCCTCTTTCCTCCCCTGATAGTGCCAGGACCACGGAGAGCATCCTTCCCAGCAGGTGCTTCGCACAGACATTCGAGGTGACAGCTATGAGGCAACTAACTCTTGATTTGGCAGCTACTGTATTTCAGTCCCTGTGACTAAACCCTCCCCCATGGACTCCCCATAGCTATCATCCAACCCATTTTACAGAGCAAACCACTGAGACCTGAGGAAATGAAATGTCTTAGCCAGGTCATAAATGCTGGAAGCAAATGTGAACGTCGGTCAGTCTAACTCCAAAAGCAGTGTTCTTCTAAAATAAAGGATGATTTTCCTATTATAACCTGATTTGTAGAGCACACTCTAAAGAGGAAGAAATAATGAACTGCACTGAAGGAGAATGAAGTAGAAAATTTCTCTTCAGGCAGCCATGTCTCTAAACAATTTATCCTTTGATATATGAGCAATTATCCACCCTAATCCATTAAGAGATTCAAAGAATGGGCCTCATAGGAAATTTTAAAAATATCCTAATAGTCTAAAAGAGTTGCTAACATGCAATTAAAACCTCCCATCTGAACCCAAAGTCCTGCCCACCCTGCCACACAGACTCTTGTTTCCCCTTAGAAATCTTTGTTTCTTTTCTTTTTCTTTCCTTTTTTTTTGGTCTTTTCATGGCCATACTCATGACATATGCAGGTCCCCAGGCTAGGGGTCCCAGGAGCTCCTCCCCTAGAAATCTTTCATTCATGGGTTCTCCAGAGCAACAGACTGAAAATGCTGGATGTGGAATTCCCATTGCGGCTCAGCGGAAACGAATCCCACTAGGAACCATAAGGTTGAGGGTTCGATCCTTGGCCTCACTCAGTGGGTTAAGGATCCAGCACTGCCGTGAGCTGTGGTGTAGGTCAAAGACTTAGCTCAGATCTGGCGTTGCTGCGGCTCTGGCGTAGGCCAGCAGCAACAGTTCCGATTCGACCCCTAGCCTGGGAACCTCCATATGCCACGGGTACGGCCCTAAAAGGACAAAAGACTGGAGAAAAAAAAAAAGAAAGAAAACGTTGGATGTGTTTCTTCTGAAAGCCCCATTGCTCTCATGGGTTAAAGGAGATTCTGTTCATGCAAGATGAAACAGGAAGGACCTCAGAATGGATGGTGTGGCACCCCAAATTGCTCTGCCACCTCCTGGCTCTCAGACCAGACATTTCAGCTCTTGGGGCTCTGGCGCCTCATCTGTCAAATGAGCTGATGATGGCTGCCCCCCCACACACTCCCCCGCCGCCGCCCCAGGGCTATGGTCCTGGAGCAACTGAGTCATAAATGTGAACCAAAGCGGCGACGAGTCATATTTAGGTTGGTTTCTAAGAGGAGGAGGCTGGGTCATAGCAGTGGTCAGTTAAAAGGGCCAAGGCCTTGTGCATATCCACCCCTTCTCAGTACGAGTCATCTGGAAATCATATCAAAGACTCCAAAGAGCCTTAACAGTCATATTACTAACAGCTGCAATTACTGAGTGCTGCCCCTCGCACATTTCACACACGTTGTCTAGCCTGGTCCATCCTCACAGCAGCCACCCTGTGACAATTGAACAGAGTGAGGTCTGGAGAAGGAAAATGACTCATGAGCACACAGACTCCCGACACGGAAGCCAAGGCAGAGCCTGGGGCCACTGGCCCCCGGAGCCTGGCTCCCGTTATCCACAGGCCACCTAACCAGAGCCATTGCTCAGAGCCAGAGAAGCTGTGTGTGTGAGTCCTTCCCCTGAGGAAAGGGATGTGAACTATAAATATAAGTCCTTGTCACGTGTTCAGCCTTTTCTAATTCATACAGCACTTTTCCACCTATATTATCATATGCAAATCAAGGTGATGCTGAAGACAGAATTATTACTCCCATTTTACAGGTAGGGAAATAGAGACCCAAGGTGACCTGGCCAGCAAAGAAAGAGGTCACGACTCAAACCCAGGTCATTCCTGTTCCAAGGTCAGGACTCTGCTCTTTTCATGCTACTGAAACTGTGTCCCACCCCAGGAGTCCAGAAGCAGTGCAGACAGCAGCATGGCTGGGGTCTGACGTCCTTCCCCAAGACGGCCTATCTCTCCAACACATCCCCATCTTTCCTTGCAGCTCTGGATGGCCCATCTGGCCTGGTGACAGCCAACATCACCGACTCGGAAGCCTTGGCCATGTGGCAGCCGGCCATCGCCCCCGTGGATCATTATGTCATCTCCTACACAGGGGACAGAGGTAAGGCTGTGTCCAAGGCCCTCCCCAGTCTGAAGAGGGTCTGTCCTGCGATAAACTCTTCGCATTCTCCCACACTTGGTACCCAGTGGCAAAAATGCCGAGGTATGTGGCAGAGTTCAGCAATGTCCTTGTGGCTCCCCACTGCCACCTCAGTATAGACTCACAGGGCTGGGACCAGGGCTGGGAGGGTTGCTGTGGAGAAGCCTGTGCAGGTAGTGACAAGGGAGGCCAGCAGACCATTTGAAGCGAAGCAGAGGGTGTAGCCAGGCTGGACACAGTCCCCAGCCTGATCCTCCTCTCCTGCTGGTCTCTCTGCCATCAGAGGGAGTCACCCTCTCCAGGCAGCAGCTCCCATCCCTTCCAAAGAAGGAGCCCGACTCTGAAATGTGAAACAGCCCTCTTCAGGTGGCTCTGGGGAGCCTGGGTTTCCTGGCTGCCACAGAGGAAGCCAGTTAGAGCAAATCTGATCGAGAAATCAGAAATTATTCTCCTTGCCCTTGCAACCATCTGTGCTAATGTACTCAGCTGGCACATTAGACATGTGGCGGGGGATGGAGGGGTGGGGTGGGGGCGGGCACCAGCAAGTCATGGCCACCAGGACGCAAAATTAAATATAAATGGGAGAGATTCCTTTTCAATGAATGAATCCATACTTTTGTTATGAGCTGGACTAGAAAAAAATCATTGTTGTTTTAATCCCCAAGTATATATGAGTTTCACAGTTTATGGCTCAGGATTGTTGTACTTTCAGTGACGGTGTAGGAGGGCACCAGAGTCTGTGCTGGGGGCTCTGGAAATCTTCATTCGGCCCTGGTAACCCTGTTCCAGGGAGGACAGAGCAAAGATGAGGTGGGGCTAGAGGGCTGCCTGGGTTCATTCCTTCTACTTTCTAATGTTTAAATATTCCCTGTGAGTAAACGCTGTCAAGTCAGGGAAGATGACGCTGTCCAACCTAAAATAAATCAGAGTGTAGTTCACAGGAATCATGGAAACGGGGGGTGCAGGCCTGGAAAATTCTCTAGTTTAGAGGTATGTGGGGGGGGGCGGTCATGGATGACAGGTAGGGTGACGAGGTTGTCCTACTTTGCCTGAGATGTTCCCACTTTGGCATTACAAGTCCGCTGTCTGGGAAACCTCTTGGTCCTTGGCAAGCCTGGATGGTTGGTCACCTGTGATTAGAAAAAAAACACAGCCACCTGGGCCCCATGGTTTGGGGTCCACCATCGGACCCAACCCAGTGAGACTGAGAGGCAGTCACCAGGCTCCTCTGGCCTGTCTGTGCCACCTGATTTTTGTCGTCCCTCAGCCTAATGAGTTGACATTTGGCAAATTGTAAAAGGACATGTGAGTAAGTGAAAAAAAAGGGGGGGTGGGGAGGGCAAGCAATGGAACCCATTCAATCTAAGCACCTGGGGCTTGGAGGTGTTAGGGCAACTCCCCTATGGCTGGTTCCGGGGCTTCGGCTGCAACACTGTCCCAGCGGCACCACCGTGTGCCAAAGTCTCCCAATCCCCGTCCTTCTGATTTGGTGCCTGGAAAAATCCAGTCTCCATAGGATAAATCCTTTGTACGTGAAGCGAGGGCTCGACGAGAGGGAGAAAGGCACATGAGTCATCTCAGAAATCAAAGCTGCTTTCTGCAGCGTTACTCAAAGTTTCTGTGTTGAAGAAGGTGTGTGCACTGCTGGCCAAGTCCGTGGATGGCCCAGACAGGGAGCGGGGACTGCCACGGTGTGCATGTTCCCTGTTTAGTGCCAGAAATTACCCGCACGGTGTCTGGGAACACGGTGGAGTACGCGCTGACCAACCTCGAGCCTGCCACTGAATACACGCTGAGGATCTTTGCAGAGAAAGGGCCCCAGAAGAGCTCAACCATCACCACCAAGTTCACGACAGGTACGGCGACACGGGGAGCTGGGAGACACCCACCCACAGCCTCTATCTTTAACAGCATCCCTCTGCAACTCTGGTTTCTCAAGTGGGATCCTTGCCATGCGCTGACATCAGCATCAGCTAAAGTCCCCGGTGCTCACTCAGTCCTGACCTTCGGAAGCCCAGCATTTCCTTTTCAACTGAAATGACCTTGCTCTCCCTACGGACTAGGAAATGATTTTAAGAGGAGGGCTTTTTAAGTGGAAAACCAGTCCCCACTGGCCCTCAACCCCGTATTTAATGAGCCATGTTCTAGACGGGGAAATATTTCTAAGAGAAAGATTTTAAAATAGTTTTCCTAGTTTTCCTACATGGCTGCTGGGTTTTTATACATTAAGACCTTTTACAAACTGCAACAAGCAGAGAAGTGGAGCCCCTGTCCTCTGAGCTGGGTGAGCACCAACACCAGCATTCCTCTGTCCTCCTCTTCAGAAACGGTGGGGGCGCGGGTGTCATTATGCTCACAGTTGGGTTCTTCTCCCCAAATCCAACCAAAGCCAATGGAGGTCACACTGGGCTCAGGAAAAGGTGGCCCTTAGGATGATATGAACCACAGCGAAGCTGTGTCCCTTGAAGGTCATAGGAGTCAACCTCTTCTTTCACAGACCGGAAGCTTTTGCCCAAGGTCGTACAGATCAATGCTGGGGGAAGGACTTGAACCCAGGCCTTCTGGTACCCAGTGGGGGACTTTTGTCCTACACATGCTCACTCATTTGATATCACGTCTTATCTTCTCCAGATCTCGATCCTCCAAGAGACCTGACTGCTACAGAGGTTCAGTCGGAAACAGCCCTTCTCACCTGGAGACCTCCCCGGGCATCCGTCACCGGTTATCTACTGGTGTATGAATCTGTGGACAGTACACTCAAGGTATTTTGAAGAACCTAAACAGCCCGCCCCCAACTGCTAGTTAAAACATTTACATGATCCTCAAAGTAGGGAAGAACTCTCAGGATGCTGTTTCTCCCACCCCAGTGCGACGGGGGAGCTGGGGAAAAAAATCAGTAGGAATTGGACTCCGTGCCAGTCCTTCAGCCTCCCCGTCCCATTTTAACCAGACTCCAGTGCTGATAGCCAGCCAAGGTCAAGCACCCCTGCTCACAAGCCTTGAGGACCTTCTAGGAGCTGGGTTCTTTGTCCTTTAATGTTTTATTGAGCCAAGGCCAAAAGCTTCTCGTGCGTTTTGCTGTTTATACATGATATCACAGATGGCACTTTCCATTATATACTGAACTAAGTGTCACCGTGTTCTTATGACGTCAACTGCTTACAGCAGTCGATGTTTATAGTCTCTACCCGTGATTGTTTTCTTTCACTTTTTAATTGGAAATAACTTTATATTGTCACACCAGTGAAAGGAATTCTCTAACCTTTACCTTCTAAACTTGTTACTGAATGTTTATAATTTTGGTCATCATCTTTTACATTTCCAAGATCATTCACTTATTTTCTGCACATTGATCTTTGTCTAGCATAGTGTTTGCATTCTGTGTATCTCCTCTTTATCGCTAAGAAGCTATGTTCCTGACAGTTTATTCAGTGTTCCCTCAGAGCTCCCGTTCCTGGTTTGCTGTTGTTTGGTTTGGTTTGGTGTAGGTCTCTTTCTTGTACTGGGGCCAAGAATGAAATCGCTGCTGGGGAGGCCTAACTGCAGCGAGAGGTCTCGTCAGCTATGGCACTCCCTGCAAATACCAAGCACTTTTGGTGGGGGCCCCCAAACATCAGCCTCTTCTCTCAAGCTCATCAGTCTCCTTGGAGGATCCTCCGCCTCCTTGAAACCAGCCTGCCAGGAGCCAAGCTAGAGAAGGAGCTTCCACAGTGTACAAACCTTCACTTCTCTAGTTTCCAGGGCAGCACCCAAGCCTCCCGTGTAGCTGGGCCTGATGGATTTG
The DNA here is from genome assembly GCF_016906955.1 of Phacochoerus africanus. NCBI lineage: Eukaryota > Metazoa > Chordata > Mammalia > Artiodactyla > Suidae > Phacochoerus > Phacochoerus africanus. Next base: position 257,517,385 of record NC_062545.1, on the reverse strand, counting down.
AATCCAGAGTCTCCTCTGGCTGAGCCTCTCCAGAGAAGAACGCTCAACCTTCCATCTGGGCAGGGAAGGACAGTCATCAGACTGCTGGAGATGGAGAGACTCGGGATCTGTTTATTATACAACGTTTTAAACAAACCTTTATTCAGCCATGCCCACCCTGGCCTTCAAAGGAGTCTTGTTTTTGTATACATTCCATTCCTGAACTTGCTGGGCTCTGTAGCATTCATCAACCAGCTTCCAACGGGCTTACCCGTGAGTTAGCTCCCAGCCCCTCTCCACTCTGCTGCCTCCTTTGTCACACCACCACGCTACCCTTTCCATCCATCAAAGCTGTGGCGACATCACGTGCCTGTCACGGTCTCCTCTGCCATCCCCTCATCCTTGTGGGTCTGCACTCTACATCCCTTTCACTCTCATTCTCGTGGCTCCCAGAAACAAGTAGAAATGAGCTGGCTTGTTCAAATGCCATGATTAACCAGAAATGGACCATCATGGCCCTACTGGGAGTCGGTCTAACCGTGAACTAACTCACCATGAGAAGGGAGGCAAGTCCTTTACCTCCTCTGGGGGTCAGTGTTTGCATCTGTAAAATGAGTGCACTGGACTCACTGGTCTCTGAGGGCCCTTCCTGGTCAGGCATTCTAGGGTTCCCTGGCATTCTAGGCATTCTAGTGTTCACTGTTTACCTGAAGTCAGGAGTCTCATTTCCACCTACCTTAATTGCTTAGGAAGCGACTTTACACAGCAGCTGAGAAAGCCGATAGGTAATTGTATCCCCAAGTAATTCAAGGAGCCCAGCTTTGTATCTGATCCTTCCCCAAGGACCACACCTGGGGGCCACACAAGGTCACTGGGTCACTGGTATCAAATGGGCATTCCTGGGTATACTTCTCTGAATATCCAATCCCCAGCTTTATCTGTGTCACTCAAGAAAATCAGCCTAGTGGAGGAGGAAAGAATCCTGATAGGATGTTAGGAGACAGGAAATGCAGGACCATCCTCTGCCACCAACAAATTATGGAGTGAGGGCGACCTCTCAACTTCCTGAAACTATACTCCCCCCACCCCATTGGAAAAGTCAGGACAACTTCACCCTTCCAGTTGTAAGCATGCCAGAGAACCTTCTGGAGGCCCCACACTGACTCATTACAACCTAAGCCCAGTCGGCTGTGCTTGCAGGTTGTAGAGAGCACTGTTGTGTTTGGCTGGCTAGGAATCGAGGTTGAATCCCAATCCCTGACACCGAGGTCCTCTGCGAAAAGGCAATCTCACAGGCAATGGAATCTAGAAAGAGGGTTTGAAAAGAGAGAGGGTCTCTTGCAAAACTGAAACCAATCACCTCCTCTGGACGGTAGCACAGTGACCAATCACAAGCTGCAGGAGTAGTCAGCATAGGTCTTGCAGCTGCTATACACATCTGCCTCTCCTGGGTGGCTCCATCCTAGAACAGAGGCAGCCGGGTCAGCAGCTGCCATCATCAGGCCGTGGCCTCCCGAGCTGCACAGTTAGGAGATCCCCAAAGTGACCATGTATCTGAAACATCTGGGGAGTCTCCACTTCTGGCTCCTATGATCCAGTTGCTCTGGATGGAGCCTGGGCATTGTTTTATTTTAAAGCTTCCCAGGGGGATGTGAAAAAGAGCCATTTAGGGACCACAGACCTAAGGGACCCCAAAGTCTACATCCTTGCCCTTTGTCTAGGTCTTTGCCAAAGTCTAAGTCTTTGCCCTTCTCTACCAGATGAAGCTGAGTTCCTGCCATCCACTTTTTCAAAAAACTTTGAGCAACCTCCATTCCTTACTGATGATAAACTTCAAATTGCAGAGCTTGGCATTTAAGGCCCCTTGTAATCTGGTCTTTGCCCACCTCTTCCACTACTCCCCTAACTGGAGTATGTTGGAGGTAGGTCCTTGCCTCCATATTACCTGAATTTGCTCTGCCCCTCTGGCCCCGGGAGCCCTGCTCTGGCTGCACTCTCACCATCTCTGACGTCCCGAAAGGGAGCACAGAGCCTGGCACAGAGTGGGACTCAGTGGGTTTCTGCTGAATGAAGAGATAAATGGATGGTGAATAAATGAATGCATCATCTGTACACTGAAGATTTAAGTGGCTAAGAGCTATTATGTTTTTCTTCTGCCCTTAGGAAGTCGTTGTGGGTCCAGAGACCACCTCTTACAGCCTGTCAGGGCTGAGCCCATCCACCCACTACACGGCCAGGATCCAGGCACTGAATGGGCCCCTGAGGAGCAAGATGTCCCAGACCGTCTTCACCACAAGTAAGGGACTACGGGAGCCAGCATCCCGGCCTTGAGTTCAAACCATGAGACTGGGAGTTCGCATTGTGGATCAGTGGGTTAAGAACCCGATTTCTATCCACGAGGATTCGGGTACAATCCCTGGCCTTGCTCAGTAAGTTAAGGATCTGGCATTGCTGTGGCTGTGGGGTAGGCTGGCAGCTGCAGCTCCCATTCAACCCCTAGCCTGGGAACTTCCACATGCCACAGGTGAGGCCCTAAAACACAAAAAAACAAAACCAAAAACAAAACAAAACAAAAAAAAACACAACCCAAAAACAAAAACAAAAAAATGTTGTGAGACTGAAAGTTTCAACCCTCTGCTTCTTCTCTGACAGCTTCTTTAAATTTTTCCATCAAATTTCTGGAATCAATTCCCTGCTATTCACTGAAAGCTGGAGGAATGTGGGTACAGGAGGTTACAGGCCTCATGGTGAAAGGGAAGGAGGGCCATCTGGATTCAGGCCCTGCTTCACAAGGACCTTGTGAGAATCTTTGGACCGCATCTGACTCCTAGCTCAGTGGGTAGCCATTGTCGGGGCTCATCATAAGCTCCGTGTCTCTTTCTTTCTCCTTCAGCACATCAGCACATACAAAGCTTACTCATATTCAAAACCACAAACTGGGGAGTTCCCGTCATGGCTCAGTGGTTAACGAATCCGACTAGGAACCATGAGGTTGTGGGTTTGATCCCTGGCCTTGCTCAGTGGGTTAAGGATTGGGTGTTGCTGTGAGCTGCAGTGTAGGTCGCAGATGCGGCTTGGATCCCGCGTTACTATGGCTCTGGCATAGCCTGGCGGCTACAACTCCAATTGGACCCCTAGCCTAGAAACCTCCATATGCAGGAGCGGCCCTAGAAAAGGCAAAAAGACAACAACAACAAAAAACACAAACTGTCCTCCCACAGAGCTGGTAGTACAGTGGGCCAGGGTTATCAAGCCTGGTTTTCTGGTGGGAAACAGAGGCTCCCAGAGACTAAATGACCTCCTCAGGGTTATAATGGAAATCTGATTCAGATCTGGGCTCAGGTGTCCCAGGACCAGGTGACCACCCCCGCACCCACCACTGGATGTCCTCTGCAGATGGAGAACTTGCGAGTCATTCCATTGGTGGAAGAGAGGAAGCATCATTTTCTGAGGAAGGGAGGAGTGGGCTTTGGAGAGCCCCGGACCTGGGATGTACAGAGGACATCCCGGCGCTGCCTCCTGCCTTTCACACTGCACTCTAGTCACTGTGCACACACCTGCTGAGGGAGGTGCAGACGCCAAAGCTCCTCTTTGCTAAATCTGATGCCAGGTGCTAGGAGCACAAAAATCTGAGTGCGCCCTAAAGTGCTCTCAGACGAAGGCTGTGAAACAGACAAGAAAACAGCTAATAATACAACCTCAGGTGAAGGTAAAGTACAGTGAGGAGGTCAGATCAGAAAAAAGACCTGCTACAACCATCAGTTCCCCAGCCCACCTGCTGCGCCCAGCCGCAAGATCATCCACTGCTATCATGTTTTTAATTTTCTGCACCATATTATTGCACGAGGAAATTCCCAGGCACTGCGTTCTGTGTTAGCCCTCCCAGATCCCCAAGCTCAGAGCAGTCACGTGACTCCTCCAGTGTCCTTAGGCAATCAAGTGGCAGGTCCAGGACTAGACCCCTTGCCTTTGCTTCAGAATCCTCTGAAGAGACTGAGATGCGTCCAGCCTAACAGAGTGCCCTGACCCACAGTGAGCCACCCACTGGGTGCTAGAGACCCACCTCCCTGGCCAGGACCTGGGTGTTCCTCAGGGGCTGCCTGGCTGCTCCAGGTAGCTCATGGTCAGCCTGATCACAGCCCTTACACGGCCCACCTCTCCTGCCACTGATATCATTGATGGCTTCCCTCAGTATAAAAGATCGAAATGGGTCCCCGAGATCCATGACCTCTAAGCTTCACTGCAACCCCACAAAATAGCTCTTTTTTCATCCTGGACGTGAGAGAACAGAGCCTCAGAGAGGCTGAGTTGCTTGCCCAAAGGCATCTAGCCAACAAGCACCGAGCTGCAACTTGAAAGTTCCTACCCCGGAGTTCTCGTCATGGCGCAGTGGAAACGAATCCAACTAGGAACCCTGAGGTCGCAGGTTCGATCCCTGGCCTTGGTCAGTGGTTTAAGGATCCGGTGTTGCCATAAGCTGTGGTGTAGGTCGCAGATGCGGCTGGGATCTGGCGTTGCTGTGCCTGTGGTGTAGGCCAGCAGCTGTAGCTCCTATTAGACCCCTAGCCTGGGAACCTCCAGACCTCGGGTGCAGCCCTAAAAAGCAAAAACAATAACAAAAAAACGAAAAGAAAGTTCCTACCCCAGTCTTGCTCTGACAGAGCCCCTCTTTCTTCTGGTCTGGCAGTCGGACTCCTGTACCCATTCCCCAGGGACTGCTCCCAAGCAATGCTGAATGGTGACACGACCTCTGGCCTCTACACCATTTACGTGAACAACGACAAAGCCCAGAAGCTGGAAGTCTTCTGTGACATGACCTCTGACGGCGGTGGATGGATCGTGAGTATCACGGAACCAGACGCCAGAGCTCTCAGGCAGGGGCATGGAGCCAGAGGAGAGGCGGGGTCCTCCCGTGCCCTCTGCCCTCTGCCACTAATGTGCATGAGGACATGCAGGGCAGTGCCTGTCACATGGAGACACCCAGGAACGGTCTCTTAAACCAAGTAAGGGGAAAGAAGCTGAGGATAAAAAACAGGTCCCCTCCTTTCATATAATTTACCTCCTTTGATCCTCAAACAGCTCTGTGGTCTATAAACGACGGTGGCCACCGAGCCCATTACCTTCATTAATTAACAAGGGCCACCTACCAGGCACACTGCACTAAGAGCATCACAGGAATTATTTCATCACTATTACCATGTGAGCCGGGTAGTACTTCTTTAATTATTAAACTTTATTTTTTAGAATAGTTTTAGGCCGACGGCACAGTTGAGCAGAGTTCACCGAGTTCCCATATCACCCATGTCCCCACACGCATGGCTTCCCCCACTGTCAACACCCACATCCGCGCAGGGCATTTGTCACCTGGGATGAGCCTGCGCTGACACATCACAATCCCCCAAAGCTGGGTGGCAGGCTTGCTCATCTCCGTTTTCAGGTGACAGCTCTTGAGACTCATGCCCTGAGTCACACGGCAAGTTGGTGAAGACAGGGGGGAGGCAGGTGCTTTTCTCACAGAAGATGCTTCTTCCTCTCAGAAAGCTGTCTTCTCTTCCCTTCCACAGCTTAAGCACACCCAGATTCATTGGTTATGTTTATAGGTGTTCCTGAGACGCAAAAACGGACGCGAGGATTTCTACCGAAACTGGAAGGCCTACGCTGCTGGATTTGGGGACCTAAAAGAAGAATTCTGGCTTGGTAACACAGCTTGCCTGTTTGAGTCCCTAGTGCCCACGTCTGCCCTCCTTGTCATCTGTCCTAACCCACAGCAAAATGCGGGAGAGAGATGGATTAGAAGGAAACTATAGCTCTGGTGGTAAACAGAGAATATCACATTCTCAATGGAAAAGACCTTACATTCTCCAGGTCATTAAAAATTAATATCCGATCAAAGGAGAGCTAACAGCCAGGCCTTAAGAATAAGCCTAGCCTTGAGTCAATCACCGGTCCATTTATACAATTATCCTCACTGATATCACTCACTACTTTGGTCCTACGCTAAATCCTTTGTAGACAAAAGCTCTAAGCCTCTAGCACCCCCTCAGGGTGCCAAATTCCCATTGTGCACAAGGGAACACGCAGCCATGGGAATCCAGCCAATAAAGAGATGAGCTGCAATTTGAAATCTCCCAGGCCAACACCACGGTGCCACCATCCAGCCCTTCGTGCAGCTCACACTTTCCAACAACCTGTCTGTGCATTTGGGCCAGGGCAGGTCTGTCCCTGTCACCCACCGCCTTTCACTTGTAAGGGGCTTTAGAGTTTAAAAGGAATGCACTCCACCTTATCTCCTTTGATCTTCCTAATACAAGAGGAGGCTGAGGAGGCGGGAGGGCAAGGAGGTTAATAACCCAATTTTCCCTGAGGCTCAGAAACTGCATAGGTCTTGCCTGGTGCTGCAGCAGCAAGGAGCAGACCAAGCTGCAAAGTTTTTAGAATACACGCAGCTGTTGTTCCCACGGGGTGAGCAGAAATGAAGCCTCGGTCGGTGCACTAATTTGGCAACCCTCGCCTGTCATCCACAGGACTGGACGCGCTGAGCAGAATCACAGCCCAAGGGCAGTACGAGCTCCGGGTGGACCTGCGGGACCACGGGGAGACAGCCTATGCTGTCTATGACAGATTCAGCGTGGGAGACGCCCGGACTCGCTACAAGCTGAAGGTGGAGGGGTACAGCGGGACAGCAGGTAGGAACAGCCGTTTGCAGAGCCCCGGAACCCCAAAACCTTCCCGTGTTGTCAGCTAACTCCTCCCCCTCATCATTCCTTCCTTTATGAGTCCATCCATTTATCAACAAATAATTCTGAATCCCTACTAGGTGCTACCGCAGCAGAACTACAACTGAACAAAGTTGGGTAGATATTTTGGTCACAGAAACATAGAGCAGGTTGGGAATTAAGACAATGAGGACGGATCTTTTCCTTAACTAGGTTTAAATACCAGTTTTAGACTGAGAGAAAAGCCATCTCTTGGGAGCCTTAATGCTCATTTACTTTGGTAATTCTCAACTTACTACATACATAGGACCTACGGATCTTTTTTTTTTTTTTTTTGGCTTTTTGGCTTTTTAGGGCTGCACCCACGGCATATGGAGGTTCCCAGGCTAGGGGTCTAATTGGAGCTGTAGCCGCCGGCCTACACCAGAGCCACAGCAATGCGGGATCCAAGCCAGATCCGAGCCACATCCACGACCTACACCACAGCTCACGGCAATGCCAGATCCTCAACCCACTGAGAGAGGCCAGGGTTCGAACCCGCATCCTCATGGATGCTAGGTCAGATTTGTTAACCACTGAGCCACAATGGGAACTCTTCATGGATCCTATTAATGGGCTGACCCAGCATGTCTGGGATGCGATCAAGATGCTGCATTTCTTGCAAGTTCCCTTGTGATGTCACTGTTGGTGGCATTGCTGGTCTGTGGCCTGCATTTGAGCAGAGGATAATCACCCCCACACATCCTCGGCCTACCACCCTTACGACCAGAAGCTCACCCTCTCTCAAGCAGTCCTTCACCCCTTGTCTGGTACATGACCTAGTTTGGGTTTAAAGATTTATTTGACTTTGAAATGGCCTTTGTGTGGGTTTCTGGCTCCACATTAAAGGAGAAATAAACAAGGAAACAACATGCATTCAGACCCACGAGGTAAGCAGCCTCTTCTGCAGACATTGCACATGTATTACCCTCTTTGAATTCTCATCAAAACAAACAACAACCAAAAAAACATTCCAGGAAGACACTGCTGTTATGCAAATGAGGAAACCAAGGCTTAGAGAGTTCCGTGATTTGCCCAAGATGTAACAGCTGGTGGAAGGTGGCCCCAGGGTGCAAGTCTGCCTGCAGATGTGTGTTCTTAGGAACAAGGGGGATCAGGTGTAAGAGTGTAGCCACCCCGTGTCAGCCCTGCCCACGTTGGGGGCGCTTCCAGTTACATTTACGAAGACAGAAGAGGCCGATGCTCTTCTTCCCGTTCCCAACCTCTCAGCCCTGAAAGCCCACATCCCTACTGGGAAAAGTCTCCAGATAAAGATTTGCCAAAAGCCTAAGGAGAGACTGAGGGCTTTAGAGATCAGTCTGGCAGTGATGAACAGAGCGATCTAGGGGTGAAAATTGTTCTCATTCCTGTGTCCCTCAAAGAATGCTGACATTTTGCTACCTGGCAATAAATACCTCTTTTGTTGAGATGGCTTCAGGCAAGAGGGATATTGTCACAGGGCCAGCAAAGGCACCAGTAGCAGGAACGTGGCCCCCGCCCATCTCTCTCTGAATTTCCGACAGAAAATGAGCCATGCCAGGCCCTTCCCTGAGCTCTCCTCTGAGGCTGCGCCCTCACCAGCCCTCCATGGGAGAGCATCCTGTGTCATCAACAACTAGCGGGCGTCCTCATGCTCTAGGTGGCTTCGTCAGGTAGCGGCACCCCCGTCCTTGGGACAACTTGCTCCGAAACATCAGGACAGGAGGCCTTGGTGTCCTGAAATGTTTCTGCACAGCACTAGCTGTGGTTGGGATTGAGGAGACACGGAAAGAAATGGCACTTACATGCTCCTAAAAGTCAATGGTAAATTACAAACTAGGTTCCCATATAGTACTGTCTGTAAATGGGCTTCTTTCTAAGCCTCAGGGAAAACCAGTCCCATAAGCACTTTGAAAAATAACTATACCATACACAAGTTCTTTCGTGACATCTAATATCTGAAAGGTCTGGTTCTAAGTATGGCTCTATAGGTGAGACTCAGCATAGACTGTTTCAGGATAGCGCTGGAAAACCGGCAAAGCAGAGTGGAAAACTCAGCAACCAGAACTTGAAGAAGCAGGTAAATGAGTGTCAGTTAATGAATAAATGAATGGACAATAAATAAATACAGGAAAAACAGTTTTTTAAAAGTGTGCTCCAAATACTTGTATTGGGGGCGGGGGGGGGTGGGGAAGCAAACGATTATTAAATACGGATGTCCCACCTCACTCCCTGAGTTCCTTTATACAACGTGAATGCAAAGACAGTCATAAAAATAACCCCGCCCCGACCGTCTGTACGCCGTCCTACCTGCCTGGCATACACCTTCATCATTGTTCCAGCAGCTCTCTGAGGTGGATCGAATTGACATGCCAGTTCCATTGCACAGATGTGAAAACTGAGGTTCAGCAAGAGGTCAGAGCTAGGGAGTGAAAGAGATGGGACTTAAGCTGGACCCTCCGGTGCCACCTGTAGCCCTCTTTCTACACCTTCTGCTGCTCTCTCAGAAATGAGTCTGGGGTGACACTCATGTCCCATCCAGGCCCGCGCTGGGTCCTAACTCTGGCCCACACCAGGGCCCTTCACGTGTCACCTGGGGCTGCCCCGCACAGCCCACGGGGAAGCGCCCACTGGGTTCTCAGCCTCTATCTCCTCTCCCCCAGGTGACTCCATGGCCTACCACAACGGCAGATCCTTCTCCACCTTCGACAAGGACACGGACTCAGCCATCACCAACTGCGCCCTGTCCTACAAGGGGGCTTTCTGGTACAAGAACTGCCATCGTGTCAACCTGATGGGGAGATATGGGGACAACAGCCACAGTCAGGTGAGCAGACTGGGAGGCCCTGCACAGGGCTGAGAGCAGGAGCCAGGGGCCCCAGGTATAAGGCAGCACGTTTTTTCACAGCAAGGAGAAATCTCCACATGGCATGCAGGTCAGGTAAAACCACAGAAACAGCGTGAAGATCCCAAGGAGAACCGCTGGTCAAGGGCGTTCCAGACACAGAGAGCTTTCCTCAGATCAAGTCTTGGTCTGAACCCCTAAAGGAAACAGACAAAAGCAGAGGCCATTGAGGGGACAGGGTGGTGTGGGCCCAGGGTGCCGCCTCCTTACCCTGGCCCAGCGGTACCCCAAGAACACCTCAGAAGAAAGACCAAAGACTGCAGATCTCAAATCCCTTCCTTTTATGTGGCTTCCCTGGGGCCAAAAGAGCAAAGTTGGAAGCAGAGCCAAATCCCGCCCCTCCCAGCCCCCAAATTTCCCTACACCACACAGGGCACTGTGATAGTTCCTGCAACCTCAGGAATGGGCCGTTTAGATTCCCTTTGGAAGTAGGTGAGCAAAATCAAATTTAGGCTTCATTTCACTGAGCTCCCTGCCTGCACTAGCAGGTGCCTGAACAGTGGACAGTGTCCAGTGGGCCCAGCTACTTACTTAATCTTCATGGTCCCTTGTAGGAGGTGGTCCCCGCCCCAGGGAGGAGGGAAGGGTATTCACACAGAGGCGTCCCTAGGCTGGGCCTCAGAGAGGCTTACCCAGTCTACAAACTGGGATGTCCCTGGACTTTGTGAAAAAGCAGAGGCATCCATCACACCCCATGCCCCAGGGATTCTGTTCGGTGGTTGGTGGTCCCAAGTGCGACGCAGCCGCTCAATCCTGCTCACTTACACTTTTTTTGCTGTTGGGGTTGTGGGCTGTGGTTGGGTTGTTTGGATTGATTGGCTGCTCTCTGTGATTAGTGATTCTGATACACTGAGTTAACGCGCAACAAATGATTGTGACCTTCAAGTAGCCATTACCTTGACTTAATCTCTGACACTTTACAAAGTCCTCTTGCCTTCTCTGTCCCATGTGTTTCTCGCCTTTGCTCTGAGAGGGGCCCAGGACATGGCTTTACACGCCTATTTTACAGAGGACGCAAGACCTGAGGGACACCTCTGGACACCAGCCCTGCGTTTTCCCCATCTCATCATGTGCCTCAGGAACACGCCCACTCTGAGTGCTACTGCGCTGCCTTTATCCCCCTGTCCCCAACAGCAGTGTAACACCAAGTCCTCTGGAGGACTAAAAACTGCATGCTACAAGGAAACTTCTTTCCATTCTTTCATACAATTTTGGAAGAAGAGGATGACATAAAAGGCCACAGAGTAATTATAGGAGTTCAGTCCCAGCTCTGGCTCTGCTCTGGCCACTGCATGGCCTCTTGAAGTCATTTTCCCTCTCTGGCTTCAGTCCCTGTCATGGTTCAAGGAGTGCTTGCTTCCAGCTCGAAACCTCTAATCAGAGGGAAGAATGAGAGCAGAGGAAGGCAGCACAAAGCCGAAGCTGAGTCATTACAAGCACATTTGCCCATGAAATGAAGGAGCTATTCGAATCCCACCCCGTCACCCTCGGAGATTGCCCAATATCCATCAGTGCCAGAAAATTAGAATTAAATCAAACGTCTGTATTTTCCTTCATTTTACCAGCCATTAACTGCTCCATGGCCACGTCCCCTCCCAGCCCTATAAAGCTTTAAAAAGAAGAGGCGTCAGCATCTGAGTGGAGGGCTCACAGGAGGATTCCCTGAGGCTGAGCCCCCCCGCCCCCAGTAGGACAAGGGATCTGTGGGATTCAGTGGGTAATTCTAACATCTGTACACTAACATCTGTAGACTTTGCTAAAGAGGCAAATCCAGACCTAAGAGACTCAGAAACAAATACAGTCTTTCTTTTTTTTTTTCCTTTTCTAGGGCTGCTCCCGAGGCATATGGAGGTTCCCAGGCTAGGGGCCCCAATCGGAGCTGTAGCTGCCGGCCTACACCAGAGCCACAGCAACGAGGGATCCTAGATGCGCCTGTGACCTACACCACAGCTCACGGCAACACCAGATCCTTAACCCACTGAGCAAGGCCAGGGATCGCACTGCAACCTCATGGTTCCTAGTCGGATTCATTAACCACTGCGCCACCACAGGAACTCCCCAAATACAGTCTTTCTTGAGGAAAATCATTGGTCAAAGCTCCAAGGATGTTTCTCCCTCTTTGAGGTTGGGGAAGTAATATTACTGAGGGCCTATGATGTGTCCAGCACTGACACAGCTTCTTTGCAAATTCATTTCATCTTCACAGCATCCTCTCAAGGTTAGCATTATTGGATCTTAAGAAAAAAAAAATAATGAAACTGAGGCCCAAAGCATTTCAATAACTTGTTCAAGACCATGTATTTCTCAAGTAAGAGTACCAAGAGTTAACCTTATATATGTCAGGTTGCAAAACATGTGTCCACCTATGCTCTCTTTCTGTCGTCCTATACAAACCCCGATTAAAACACTGCAGGGGGAGTTCCCATCATGGTGCAGCAGAAACAAATCCAACTAGGAACCATGAGGTTGTGACTACGATCCCTGGCCTCACTCAGTGGGTTGAGGATCCAGCATCACCGTGAGCTGTGGTGTAGGTCACAGACGTGGCTCAGATCCCGCATTGCTGTGGGGCTCTGGCGTAGGCTGGCGGCTACAGCTCCGATTAGACCCCTAGCTTGGGAACCTCCCTATGCCATGGGTGCAGCCCTAAAAGGACAACAGACAAAAAAAACCAAAACAAACAAACAAAAATACTGCAGGAATCCTGAGATTACAGACTTCCTTGCATGTGGCTACTCAATTCTATAACCTCCAATCATGACCTGAATTCCTTCAGCACCTGTTCCTAATGATGGCAAGTTTCCTTAGTTGCCATTTTATTTCAAGATGCCAGATCAAAGCTCAACACAAACTCAGGTGACTTCTGCCTAAAATAAAAAAATTGAGTCCTGAGTTCCCTTTGTGGCTCAGTGGTAACAAACCCAACTAGGAACCATGAGGATACAGGTTTGATCCCTGGCCTCGCTCAGTGGGTTAAGGATCCAGCGTTGCCATAAGCTGTGGTGTAGGTCATAGATGCAGCTCAGATCCCGTGTTGCTGTGGCTGTGGTGTAGGCCGGCAGCTGTAGCTCCGATTCAACCCCTTGCCTGGGAACGTCCGTATGCCAGAAATGCAGCCATAAAAAGCAAAAAAAAAAAAAAAAAAGAGTCCGATTCAGTCCACCCCTTTGAAAGTTTTTGCTACACAGATCAATACACAAAGAGGCAAGAAACAGCTGGGAGCTACCAAATGCTCAAGTTGAAACAGACCTCATTTTTGTTCCATTAACTAAACAACAGGTCAGTGAACACCTTGCCTAATGGGAACCAATCTGGAGCTCTTCTCTTTTTCACAGGGTGTCAACTGGTTCCACTGGAAGGGCCACGAATATTCAATCCAGTTTGCTGAGATGAAGCTGAGACCCAGCAACTTCCGGAATCTGGAAGGCAGGCGCAAACGCGCGTAAATTCCAGGGACAACTGGGTGAGAGGAGTAAGGCTCAGAGAAAGAAAATAATTTTACCAAAGCTTTGATGCAACCAGTCCGACCATCCCGCCACACCTGGGCATTTGGCAGAAGTTAAAGGTGACATGGACCGCTGGGGCCGGCGGCAGCAGCACTGGCCTCGCCCACCCTGCAAGTACTTCCTTCAACACCAAAGACCACAGCGTCCAACAGGTTCCTATTTTGTTGTTTGATTCAGCAAAAATCTCCCGGTGACAGCATCACAATGATTTTCCTTCTCTTGGGTGGCTCTGGGAATGGGAGTGGGGTAGGCTGTACAGTGTAGTTTGTTTAGAACCAGCCGTATTTTACACAAAGCTGTATAATTAATTATCGGTATTTTTGTTAGCAGTGATTTCGTGTGTGTCCCGAAGCCGTCCCTTTTTTTTACATTTCAGAAAAGCAATACTGTTTCGATTTTTAAGGATGTGATTAATATTATTAATATAATAATAATGATGATGATGTAAACTAAGGATTTTTAAAGACGTCCTCCTTTCCAAAACACATCTGGACAGTACCTGATTGTATTTTTTTTTTTTAATAAAAGCACAAGTACTTTTAAATTGGGCTGTTGGTGTACTTTTCATTGTTGAGCCTGAATTCCACCAAAGCCAAGTGTTCGAACCAAGTGAGGAACTTCGAAGAGGAGAGGGACAGAGGGAGGAAAACCGTTTTGAGCAAAGTTGAAGAAGTTTGGGAAAAGCTTATAACGTAAGATTCAGCTTCCTCCTCATCACTCCCAAGACTTACGCTTTGTGGTTTAAGTGACATTTTTATACTCATTTTCTAATGCAATCTCCTAAAAATTCCATGACATAGATGAGGTGACAATTGTGGTCATGCAAGGGTTAAAGTCCCCAGAGGCAGATGGCCTGAGTTCAAACCCTGGCTCCTCCATTCCCCAGTCCCTGGCCTCTCCAGGCCTCAGTTTCCTCATCAGTAAAGAGGGGGGAGCTGCCTCTCCAGTTCCATGGGATTTCTGTGGGACATAAATGATACCATCCCCAGACGCTCTTCGCATGACGCCTGGCAGATGGCAAGCACTCATGAGTGCGGCTATTGCTACCGTCACTTTATATATGGCCAACTGGGAGTTCCCGTCGTGGCTCAGTGGTTAACAAACCCGACTAGTGGGTTCAATCCCTGGCCTTGCTCAGTGGGTTAAGGATCCGGCATTGCCATGAGCTGTGGTGTAGGTCGCAGACGCAGCTTGGATCCCTCGTTGCTGTGGCTCTGGCGTAGGCTGGTGGCTACAGCTCCGATTGGACTCCAGCCTGGGAACATCCATATGCCACGGGAGTGGCCCTAGAAAAGACAAAAAGACCAAAAAAAAATATGTGTGTGTGTGTGTGTAGTGGACTGGGGTTACCGGGGTGCAAGGACTTGCCAGTGGCTACTTCCCCAATTAACAATGGAACCAGGATGTAAACTCAGGGCTTCTGGCCCCAGTGTTCTTGCTCTGCCCCAAGCCCCTGATGAAAACCTCTCCTTCCCTGAGGACACAGGTGCCATGGTGACAGAGAAGCGTTGCACAATGAGGGGTGTGGGGAAGCTATCTGGATCCTTCATCAGGCTCCTGCAACCTGGTGAATTAGAAAGAATGTCTGCTAGGACTGTGTCCTTCTCCTGCACTCATCGGCCCCTAAAAGGAAGGGAGCCCTGTGTCACCCAGTCTGGCCTGAATACATCTGCTCATGGGGGGAACCCACGGCCTGGCAAAGCAGATCTGTTTGTACTCAGTGAATGTGAGTCAGAACCGCACATGATACATTTCTCTTTTAAATACAGATGTGGGGGTGGGGAGGGCAATACTCAGTTCATTCTCTTAGGGATTTTCAACAAATCGACTTATTTAATGAAAATGTTTGGGCTGATAGGCCTCACTCAAATGGAATGTGATGGCTCAGAAGCCAGGATCGCAGGAATGTGTGGCTCCAGCCAGATCCTTTGCTGCTGAGTTTATCTTGCTTTAATAAATGCTGTCATGTTATATACACAGTTTGCTGTTCCAGATCATAAGACTTGTTGCCTACAATCCAGCCATAGCAACACTCGCCTTGCTGTATTAACCCAAACAAACTGGCTCCCTATAACAACCAAACCTTACATGGGAGGTTTAACCCTCTACTGGCTGCTGATTTGGGAGTTCCCAACCCAGCCCCTCCCAAAAAAGAGATATAACTAAGCTGGTAAGGAATTCCCCAGAGGCCACACAAGAATCAAATTCTCTTGGTGAAGAAGCCACATCAAACAAGAGTCCTTAATCATGGCCTTTGGAAGGTCATAGATGCCTCCACATGGAGGCCAGGTAGGCAGAAGGTCTGAGGCCATGGCATTAGAAACCTGCCCAGTGGGTATACATTGCCTGCTCCACAGGTTCTGGCCAGAAGTGTGAACTCAGTGCTTCTCAAACACCCTTCAGTGGCCAGCTCCGTGGCTCCGTTCAAGCAGCCTTCTCCATCTTGAAAGCTCTCCTGAAATCCTACTCTACCCTCCCAGTCCGAGCTCAAGTTCATGAAGCACTCCAAGGCTCTCATGGAGAATTAACTCCCAGGGTGTTCGGTCTTCCCTCTGCCCCTCTGCCATCTGTACACCTCCTTCCTGTTCTGTGTCCCAAGGGCCACCCTACCCGAACTAGATCAATGGACCCGCCTGCCCTCAGGCTTCCATGGGCAGCACATGGACATTGAAGGGAGGAGACTGCTGGAGAAGGGGGCGGAAAGGAGAGTCAGGGCACTGGTCCTCCAGCTCCATCTCTACAGGTCATGGTGGGCTGGCATCATGCTGGTGAGTTTCCCTCATAAGAGGCGCAGCACCTGTCAACTGACTGCCTCTACACGAGGCTTCAGACAACTGCTATGCCCACTTGCCCCTTCAGGCCTCCCGATGGTCTCTGCTCCTCCCTGGGGGGCTACACTAGCCCTCATGGGTCTCCTCCATACTGCCTGTGCCATCGGAAATAGTCCTGCTCTTTAAACTCTTCTCAGGGGCCCTGACAGGCAGGCCAGCTCTCAGGGAGTGCCAGGCACTCAGTACCACTCTTGTGACCACCTGACGCCCCTATTTCCGCCTCGCTCCCTGGAGCGGACCTTGGTCATTGGATGGCGTCCCACCATTCAAACTCCTCTCTGGTTTTGGAAACTTTCCCATCGGTAAGAACCCTGCCTCCCACCATGGAAGCCATGGGGAAAATACTCTCTTCCCCACATCGGCCAGGGCAGGGAACTTGAGCTTGGCCCACTGGGTAACTGCAGAGGGACTCAACCTTGAGCAAGGAATGCAAACCAAGGAGCCTGAGGCTGGCTTCTTCCACCAACACCATCACAGTGCCCCCCACACGGGCCTATTCTCTGGGTCTACAATCCGTCCCACCTTCTGCCTTCTCACCTTGCCCCTCTCAAGCCGTTCTCCCCCCAACCTCGCCGACTCCAGTGTATCCAGGGGGCTCCCAAGATTCTCACTTCCCTTCTCATTTACAAGTCAGTACTGAGTAACCCCCTGTGCCCTGCACTAAATGAACAAAACAACCCCTCGGGCAGCCTCCATGCCAGGGAGAGGCTGGCAATGTGAGTTATACATTCCTATCAGACCGGCAGAGGTATAACTTGCAAACTGAAGGCAGGCTTTGGAAGCAAATATAAGACCCCACCTACAAGGATCCGACCGGGATGGCTTCCCCAAGGAAAAGCATGGGAATCGTGATCTAAATGATAAGAAAGGAATTAACCAGCGAGGGAGGCAGGGGTGACAGAGAGGCAAGCATTTCCAGCAGGAACTGGGATCTGCAGATACTTTTGGTCCAGAATAAGGATTTTGATCTTTTCCTTAAATACAGGGAGAAACTACTAAGGAATTTTAAGCACAGGAGCATTATCCTCATGCCTTTTTTTTTTTTTTTTTTTCTTTAACCATCTCTTTGCTGCAGTCCGTATTTGGGCCGAGGTTCACGTGGGAGAGAGCTGTGAGGAGGTCACTGTGGCAGTCCAGGTCAAAGGTGATGGAGCCTCCGGTTCTCAGCAGTGTTTAAAAAGTAAAATCCATAGCACAAGGGGTCTCAGAGAGCCTCTCCCTGTCCACACTCCTAGTTCTGAGCTGTCCTCAATTCCTATGGGAGGCTTTTCCGCGTCATTTCAGTTAAGCCAGCCTAATCAGGGCTGTGGGGAGCTGGGGAAAAGGCCCCAGGAGCTCAGGATCGCGGATGGCTGCAGGGGCCCAGGTACACAGGGTATAACGCGTCAGAATTTGGGCAGGACGGGCTGGAGAATCAGGGCTCCCTCAAGGTTACTGTGGCCAACATAAGGGCTGTGACAATGCCGGGGAAGGCTGCAGCTGGTCACCAAGGGTGACAATGGTACAGCCTTGCCTGAAAGGCTTTGCACCCTCTGAGCCAGGTGAGAGCGCTGAAGGTGTTCAGGCCAGGAGTGACATAACCAGGGCGGCCCTTTAGAAAGCTCACTCCTGTACAGAAAGGCATCTGCCCGTCTGCCCACCTGGTCCACAGAGTGCATCTTGCCAGATTTGGGCTGGTGTGGGTTATTTGCAGCCAGCAGAGGGCTTACCCCCTTGTCCTCCTCCCTCCCCAGAGAGCCCGGCAAAGGAATTTAGAGCTTGGAAGGGAAGCAGGGAAAAGCTGTCCTCTTGAGAATCGCTCCAATCCCACCAAGACTGGAAAATAGATTTTAATATGTTACAGAAATAACACATACACACACATACTCAAAATAAGTAGCTCCCACATGAGCCCAGTGTATTTGCAGTTCCAGGTTAACTGGCTGGACTTTGAGGCAGTGAGATGACTTCCCCAAGTCCACAGGCCTGGAAGCGCCAGAGCTGGGACCGACACCAGGGCTGCTGACCCCTCCTTGGGCTTCGGTGCCTTGAGGAACACTCACCCCGTGTCTACTCCTGCAGCCACTCTTCCACTCAGCACACATGCAACACCTCTGTTTGCTGGTGCCCTCACAAAGCTTAGCTTGCGAGCACGCGTGATCATAAGGACAGCTTTACAACAATTTCAATGTCAGTGTCATAATGCTGGTTTCAAACCTTCTTAAGTTTGTTTTGTTCTTTATTTTAACCATCTACTTTCATAGGTTCTTTTTCAGAAGTTTAAAATTTTGCACGTATGTACATGTACATATCTGTTCAGGTTAGGTTCATTTCTACAGCATTTTGTAAGAATTAAAATAAACGTTTAAGCACCTGGTTTAAAAAAAAAATACTTTCTCAACACAAGTAATCATGTTTGTAGTCAGAACTGAGCTTAAAAATCAAATTTTCCAATTCCTGAATGATCTGGGTCTAGTTACTTAATTTTTCTGAGCATTCCTAAAAGTGAGAATCAGAGGATCTATACTAATGAGAATTTGCGACGATTTTAAAAAGAAAACGGGCAGCGCTTGGCCAGACTGGTCTTTCCCTTGAACCAGCAGATGGCAGCCTCCCCCAGCTTTAGGAGAGCACATTCTTGCATGAGGTCAATGGGGCTCCCAGGCTCACAGACACTTGGGGGAAAACACCTTCTCCACCGCCACTCTAATTCCTCTTTCAAGGATGGGCTCACGCCCAGCCCAGGGCAGCAGGGCATATGCCAGGCGCCTTTTCTGTTCTTACCTCCCCCTTGCTACACAAAACCTCTGGTCCACAACCACAAACCCTCTTGCTTATGACCTCTCGCAAAGGTACACTGTGGGGAAGGTGGGGAGACAGGCAGTAGGGACAGGGAGGGAGGGCTTCCGGCTTGTAAGTCCAATCCCCACTCAGATTCTCCAAGGACACCTGGCAAGGACCTCTCCGCTTCTCTAGCAGGTGTAATGGCTTCACTGGATCGCTGCTCATCGCCAATTCACTTTTATGTACTAATACCCGATGGCTGGTTGTGAAGGCTAAGCTCACGTTTTCTACTGTCCTATGCTCATCCCCTCGGCTTGTCCCTGGCCCCACAGTGACAAGACTTCTGTCCTCCTTCCCCACAGCTTCACTCTGCAGACAAGGTAAAGCAAGTCTAGAAATGGGGGCTGGTTCCTGCCACCCTTAGTTGTTTGGTTTTACTTTCTCTTCACCTCTAAAGCATGGTTCAGAGAGTGATCCCTCCAGATTATCCGGAGCAGCTTGGACAGCACTGAAAATGAAGCCAAAGACCCTCTGTCAGCAGGGCTTGCGTCCCAGAGCCATCCTCCCAAAACGCTGAGTCATGTCCTCTCATTCTGCCAGTTAAAACCTTCCAAAGCCGGACTCTGGCTCAGAGTTAAGGCCCAAGGTGCAGGGGTCTTCGAAGCCCTGAGTGATCTGTGCCTGAAGGCTTCCCCAATGGAACCAACGCGCCACCCCTCTCTCACCACACTCCCTGATGGCTCACGTTCTTCAGATGTTTTCCCAAGGTCACCTTCTCAACGAGTCTTTCGCTCAGTTCCTACATAAACCCACACCTGCACACTCAGACATGCAAAAACAAACGCACATACACCGCGCCCCCCTTCCCCAGGACTCTTTATTTTTCCCTGTAGCACATATTTCCATGGGACACATTCCAGGTTTACTTAATTACCTGTATGTTTTCTAGAAATCAAGCTCCATGACAACAGGGACTTTGTGGGTGCTTCCTCTCTGCTGCACCTCCAGCACCCAGCGGCACCTGTTGTGTTGTTTCTGTCAGTGCATGTTAAATGGAACAGGTGACCAGACCTGGGGGAGAGGTGATCGGTCCCTACTGGCCTCACCTTATCTTTCTACTCAACTCACTGAGTGCTGAATCTGTTCCCAGATCAGCATTTGAAGTGGAAACAAACTCAGAGATGAAGTGACCTTCCTCAGTGGCCATGCAGTCCATACAGATTCGGGTTCGGTTTCTGCTCACCCACATCATTGCCTCAACAGGTCAGAACCTAATGGTGGGATTTAAAGAAATAGGAGAGGAATTGCTCTCTCAAAAGCGCCAGAGGGCAGCCTCTCTTAGGGAGGGACAGGCTAAGGGCTGAGAATGTCTCACAACCAAGGAGGAAGAAATCCAGCAGGACATTTAGAAGGAAAAAACCACCACAAATATCAGTCACTTGAGAGATAGAGCCTGATCTATGCCCAGTTAGAAGGACTTTTCCAGGGACTTTCCACACACATGGTCTCCTGGAAAGCATCGTCCCAACTTTGGCCAGTGGCCCTGCCTCCCCACCGCACTGAGAGCCATCCTTCCTCTGGGATTGATGGGACGTGGGCGAAAGCAGCTGACCTCTCAAGCCTTTTATTTACAAGCATTAACTTTAAAAGGTTCCTAAGCACTAAAGAGAGAAAAAGAAAGAGAGGGGGTTTTCCAGGTATGGCGAGAACATCACTAAACTGGATTCACCAGGTTATGGGTTCAAAGCTTCTCCGAAAAGTGTCACGGGGAGTTCCCATTGTGGCTCAGCAGTTAACAAACCCAATTAGTATCCATGAGGAAGCGATCCTTAGCCTTGCTTAGTGGGTTAAGGATCTGGCGTTGCCGCATGCTGCGGTGTAGGCCGGCAGCTGCAGCTCTGATTAGATCCCTAGCCTGGGAACCTCCATATGCTGTGGGTGCGGCCCTACACACACACACACACACACACACACACACACTCGCGCACACACACACACTCGCACACACACAAAGTGCCTCTGTTCTCCAGCGCAACATGAGGCCTGGATCATCCCCAGAGGCATTCGGGTTCTCTGCAGACATCCTTCCCCACAATCATGGCAGAGGAGAGACAGCCACTGGCCCCTGCTGGGCAAAGGGAATTTGGGAGGAGGGACACCGCAGACCCAGCTTAATGGAGGCAGAAGGACACCCTTTGGGGGAGTATCAAAGTCAGGTGTGAAAAGGCACCTATTCTACCCACAAGCCTGCCTCAAGGCAGCAAAGTGCTCCCAACTCAGTGCGACCCTCTGCAGAGTGGCGACAACTTCCAGGGGGGCCGGGCCTATTCTGCTGTGTTCACACCCCTAGGACGTGCAGCTGGAACACAGTCGCTGCACGGCTGTCTTAGAATGGTGCACACTTTGACAATCAGCGTCTTGAGAAGACTAGAACCCCCATGCCTTTAGAGAGAAAAAATGGGATAATGAGCAGAGACATAATTTCTGCCTCAGCATCTCTGAGGGTCTGTCATGGAAAGGAGAGAGCAGACGTCTTCTGTTGGGTGACAGAGGGAGGAACGAGGGTCCAAAGGTGAAATCCACATGGGGACAAATGGCTCTCGAATAAAAGAAATCCTTATGACCAAAGCCATCCAGAGATCAGGCAGTCACAGAAGCTGGGGCACCCGATGTTGGAGGGACCCTGGCTCTTGGTGGTGGTTCAGAGAAGAAACAGAGGGGTGTCACGTCCCTGCCGTATCTCTGGTTCAGTCAGTTATTTCATACCAGGTGTCCAGAATGTTCCTACTGCAGGCTTTCGGGCTCCATCCTGAGGAAGCCTAGCGCGAGAGAGAGTTGAGATGCCGCGAGACACAGATGTAGTTCTTAAGAAGAAGGTGGCCCCTTGGGGAGAGAGGAGGGATGATAAGAAACAAGTGTTGGCTGTTCCTCTGCACAGAGGCCTTCCTCCAGGGAACACCCTGGGGAGGAGCCATATTTGCAAGCTGACACCACCATGAGCCTCCTAAAAATTCGGCGTTTAATTCGTTTCTTCGAAGTTAAGTTCCTTAGAGAAAAAGAAATCTGCATGGTCTCTTGCTAAAGAATCTCACTGCATCCTGGGCCAGGAGATTTGCTACAAGAGATGGCTCAAGGCCAAATTTCACTTTCTAAACTTCTCTTGGGAAGCTACAGGAGGCTTGCGCAAAGACACAGTCTCCATAAAGGAGACTTTAAGTGTAGAAAATACATAATATTATCATTCAGCTCCCGACCTCAGTCACCACTTCATCCTTTCTTCCCCATTTAACCTAAATACCAAGAGCATTCAAGTGGAATTCAAACGGCTTCATGTACAGCATAGAATACACGGTTTTAATACTAAGGTTTAAGCTCAATTATAGCAAGACCTCTTAGTCAAGGACTTAGAAAACTGCCTCCCCAACTAGACAGTAAGGGTGGGGAGAGCAGGCATCATGTCTTAGCAAATTCTGCATCAGCAGCATCTCACAAGGGAGGGAGAGAGAGACGCTAACCCAGTGAACGAACCAAGTGATCACTCGTTTCAAGCTCCGGCTCCGCTGCAAACCTAGCTGTGTGAGCTTGGTTAAGCTACCTAACTTCTCTGAGCCACAAACGCTTTCATCTATAAATCAGAAGTAATAATAACTACGTGGAATGAATGTGATAAGTGCAATGATGTGTATAAAGTGTCCCAGAAAGTGTCTGACATAGAGTTGTGCTCAGTAAATGCCTTCCTCCTCCCCATCCCTAGAAGCGTACTTCACGTGGTGACTGATGGGTAAGCATCTGCCAGGCTGCTGTATGGGTGGAGCTGAGGTGAATGCCCTGTGGCTGATTTAGGAGCAGCAGACAGATGAGTTCAAGTGCCTCAGGTTCAGGGAGGTGCTCCCTCAAAGAGTTTGGGGCAGAGAGAGGGAAAAAAAATCTCAAATTTCAGTACATCTCTGCCAACTCTAAGAGGCTGCTCCCGCTCAGTCATATGGTTTTTGTTCGCACCATCATTTCCAATTTAATACTTCAGCTCCAGAAAGCAAAGTCCCTGGATCTTTCAGAGGATTCACATACGAGTCACACTCTTGACAGCTTTTCATCAGCAAAACTGGATATACAGCCACAGTAAATTCTACTCAGAGTCATTTATACTTAAAGGAACCACATAATGAATTCCTATTGTGTCTGGTCCCCCATCTCCCCCCACCGCCACACACACACTAGTTTATCCCTGAAAATGAATGTGTCTGATGCTGTAATCAGCAAGAGAAACACATGCCACCCAGCATGCCTCTCACTGCCTCAGGTGCAAGGAAAGTAAGCACAAATTCACTGGCCACTTGTTCCAATCATCATGGCTCAGGCCTGGGGCATAATTTTTCCCTTTTAGATCCTTCCATTGGTCTCTGTTCTCTTTTTCACCCCAATGATTCAATTTTGCTTCTGTTGAATCCATAAACCACTGCAAATTTTTCTGCAGAAAAGTGAGATGGAAGAATGTTCAAAATATGAAACAGCACAGATTCCCAATGAGGGCGCCCCTAGTTTAAAAACAATATCCAATTTCTCTCTTGCAGATTCACCGTCTTTAAATGAGTGGCAATGCTAAAAATTAATATCAAACACTTAAAACAGCTCTGGATATATGTCAAGTCCTGCTACAAGTGCTTCCCATGTAGAAACTCATGTCATTGCCACAAAAATCCTAAGAGGTAAGTAATACCATTGCATCCATTTTACAGAGGAGAAAACTGAGGCACAAAAAGGTTACATAACCTCGAAACTACACTACTGAGGAGGTGCTTTACTTAACGCAGTTATGATTAAAACAGAATACTTTTAACTAAGAACCTCATCATCTGGGGACCATGAAGTCAGCTGTGAAGACAGCCGACCCTTAAACAATGCCAGGGTTGGGGTGCTAAGCCAGGCAAGGTCGAAAATCCAAGTGTACCTTTACGTGAGCCCTTCATATCTGCAGTTCCACATCTGCAAATTCAGTCAACCACGGATCCAGTAATGCCATCATTTATATGTATTGAAAAAAAATCCTTGCGCCCACACAGTTCAAGCACATGCTGTTTAAGGGTCAACTGTACAATTAATACATTGCAAATGCTGGCAGTGGAGCCTGACCTCACAATATGGACACTGATTATAATGATAAGGGGTAAGTTTTCCTTCTGCCATTCAAGTTTCATTCTCAGAAACTGCAGAACCTGACTGTACAATGAAAGACAAGAGGCTGTTAGTTTGTAACTGGATCAGAATGGAAAAGATCCATAGAGCATAAGGGCAGGCACCCTAATGTCTTCTCTGCCTACAGGCAGAGGCATCATTGTGCAGTATGGAGAAGTGAGGTGCCTTTCCCCCAGTGTGGAGAACAGAGACAAGGACCAAGCTCATTGAGAACGGAACATCGGCTGCCCCAGCTCCTGACCACGGTCTGACTCACTGCATACAGACCAGCTGGTCCTGCTGAGCTGGTCCAGGAAGAAGTGGCTGCTCTCACCTGTGGCCGCAAAACTATGGTCACAGAAGGTGGAGCCCTGCTGCTCTGCATTCCAGGGTCTCCAGAATTCTAGGGGCCACTGCAGGCTGCTTCCCCTTTGGAACAAAACTCTAAAAGAGACTCTTCCTAGGTCTCAGAATCCCATCACCTTCAGGCTTTCAAAATGACCTCTGGGATAGTAAAGCGTCTTCATCAAGGTGTGCACACAAGTTGTCACTTCTCCCAACCTTGAATGACATCATCGGTGTGGCCACACTGAGGGAGAGAAACCAGGTATAGCAAAGTGCCCTTCCCAAAGCAGGACCAGGAGAGGTGCGTCTTGTCCATTCCCAAGAGAGCCTCCTGCCAGCCTGACATTATCAGCAGAAAGGACACTGGACCTTCTGGTCTCCTCCTAGGTCCCCTGGTTAGTTGTGCCTACTGGGTGCTTACCTTGCAGGCTGTGCTTGACTCATGACATCTTCTACCCCAACGCCTGATACTCAACCAAAGCTTTAGCACTCCATTGGCAGCTGCTCCCTGGACCAGCATTGGCACTGAACCCTGATTCTTCTGTAATGACCCCAACCCAAGCCTGCTGCAGTCCTGTCTGAACCTATCCCAACACCCAGACACACGCGTGGACTGGTAGGTTTTAAGCTACACTAGCCAGGCTGCCAGAGAAGGGCCATGGAAAGAAAATTAACATGGGATGGAGTAATCGCAGGTAGGCTCTTTCAGACAGGATGCCAGGAAAGCCCCTTTCAAGAAGGTGACGTCTGAACCTAGACCATTAGTGTGATCCAGGGCACAGGCAGAACAAACGGCCTGAGAGGGAAGCAGCTTGCTGAGAGAATGGCTCCAGCAGACGCTTCCTGTATCCTTCATCCCCTCTGACGTCAGAGCAACTGCAGTGGACAGGCTGCCCTCCGAGCACCTGCCTCTAAGTCTCTCCACCTCTCTGCCTTGGGGCTTTCTTCAGAGCCTGGCAAGCCCACCTGGATCTCACCCAGAAACGTTTCCAAAGTGGAGGTGGGTTGGCCCTGGGAGCCCTGGATGAGTCACCGGGCTCCTCTCCTTCCACAGGACACTTCTGGGGTATGCCCGGCATGCCTTCCCACAGGAGCCACAGCAGCTCACAGCAAGGACTGAACACCAACGACAACCTGGCCCTCCTCCCTGCCTCACTCTGCCCACGCCCCCACTCCCTCCTCCTGGGGTCACCTGCCAGGCTCTTGCAGGCCTGATAAGCTGAGGTGGAAGCTCACTTTGGTTACAGTGAGAGTCAGGAGGGCTATATAAGCCCAGGTCCGTGAGGTCAATAGGAACCAGACCATGAACGGGCCACAGAAAAGCCTGAGATCTCAGACTGCTCTGCCTGGTGGCCAAGGTGGGGGAGCCCAGCCTGGGAATCCAGTCCACAGGCCTTCAAGTGGCACTGGTCGCTGGGGATCCGGCTTGACCGAATCCTCGGCTAAGCCTGCTAAGATTGAGAGAAGGAATTGAGACAGGCAGAGAGGGGACCCTGAAGCAAAAGTCTGCTTATCGAAATGGGGCCACCAGGGAAGCCACAAAGTAAAGTTCTGACTCAACCCTTATACAAGTGCCCAGAACTCATCTCTCTGCAAGTTGGACATGGCATGAAAGTAACCGCAGCTTTCCTTACTGTTGCCTATTTCAAGATGCTCAGCAATTTTCATAATGAGCTCATTTAGTTCTCAAAACAACCATGTGAGGCATTCTCCCCATTTTATAGATGAGGAAAACGAACCCACTAACCACTAGAACCAAGACTCTCACCAGACGTGCTGGATCCCAAATTCCAGGCTCTGGCCAACCAACTACCCTGCCAGCATCCAATGACGCTGCAGCTCAGGCTCAAGGTCAATCATTGACCCAGTGGTGATGAGCTTGGTGGCTGTAGGTGGGAGGGGTTGGGAGAGCTAAGAACTGATTTCACTGTCAACAGGCACACACCGCAGGCATGGGTACACCACCCCAGCTGGGGAGAGATGCCCCCGTGCCTGAGACTCACAGCGGCAGTGACCATGCCCCATGTGATCGCTTTGTAGCCGTCTTTCCACCCATGAGGAATGCTCCTCAGATTTGTCATCTACCTCCAGGGCTTGAAGGAAAAGGATTCCAGGTCGGGGTGGGTAAGATGTGAGTTCTTTGTCACTTAGAAAAGAAACCACAGCCATGCTTACATGTGCTGCAGGGCACATGCCCATTTATAAAACATATTCCAGGGCTTGAAATCTCAATGCTAAGGATGGGCAGAGCAGGCCGTATGATGCCCACTTCTGAGAAGAGCAAACGGTGGTGTTGGGTGATAGGGCAATGTGGCAGGAAAACCAGTCACAGGTCATGGAGCCAGGCATGCCTGCTCTAGCCCAGGCTCTGCCCCTGACTGGCCTTGACTCCCCACCGGCTCCCTCTTCACTTTGGACACTGACTTTGCAGGCGGTGGGCTAAAGAGGGAAGAGGCTGTCGTTGGAAGGAGCCTGACTTCCCAAACGATTCCACAGAGCAGAGCTCAAACCCATCAGGAGCACTGGGCCACGATGTGAGGGAGTAATATGTCTGTAAAATGTTCTGCCACAGAGCGTGTGGGGTCGTCTGCTGCAGCGTCGGCCAACCTGACTAATACAGTCCACGCAGTCAAGACGGCTTCCTCCTCTGACCTCAGTCCAGCGGATTCGGCATCACTTGGCACTTCCACCTGGTACTTACCAAGCTGGACTTTATTGAATGCGTGTTTCTTGGCATCTGTCATATTCATTCCTATCCCCGGTCCCTACCCCTTGCCCTTTCTCAGTTAGACGGCAAAGCCATATACCACCCAGCTCTCCTCCCTGTCAGAGAGGAGCCAGCCCCATCAGATAACCCAAAAGCCAGATCAAAGGGCACCAGACCCAGTCACAGGAGACCTGGTACCGATCTTAGCTTGGCTTCTAATTCCCTGTGTCACTTTGAGCACATTTCCTCGACTCCTGGGTCTAGCCTTCCCATTATTATGGGAATCACACTTAGCCTCACGGACGCCAAAGTATTCTGCTAACATTTTAAGATCCTAACATGTATACTGAAGGCGTGAGAGGGAAGGATGTAGGTTAATTAATCAAAGCTGCGGGATAATTAATGAAGGTGATTTCCCCAGACTCAGAGGGAAAAAAAATTTCACTGAAGCGGGGAGAGCTGTCGAAGCTGATCTTATGTTTATGAAGGCAAGAGATCAGACCAGTTCCACATTAGCAGGTCCCACTGAAGGAGAGGTAGCGGGAGAGAACGGAGAGGCTACAGGCTCTGGATTTGGACAGACCTGGGTTCAAATCTTGCCTTCACTCCCAATGGACTGTGATGGTGGGAATTCACTTCATGTCTCCAAGCCTTGCGAAATGGTCTGTTTCAGAAAGCTGTGGTAATTAAAGGAGATAATTTGAGTAACACAGCGTGTGAATGGGGGCAGAGACTCCCCTTTACTCTCATCATGCCAGGGTGACAAAGAAACTAGGTTGGGAAAGCAGGGGGAGAGATGGAGCATTTCATTCGTTCATGTATCTATTTATTTATCTCAACAGTCTGTGTCAGGCTCTGGCAATACCGAGATGACGAGGGCGCAGCCCCCAACCTCAAGGAATTCCACACCTAGGTGGAAAGACAGACCCATGGTTATTGATCTCCTGGTGTAAGAACGACTTCACACAAATAAGCAAGCAGGCAGTCCACTTCTAGATGCATGCCACAGAGAGATAAACGTGTGCCCATGGATATACGCATTGTAGCTCCTTCTTATTTGCAGGGGAAACGTTCCAAGACCCCCAGTGTAAGCCTGAAACCACAAGTAGTACCAGACTCTCCAGATACCATGTGTGTCCAGCATCACTGCTCCTGCACTTTGGGGCCATCAGGGTTCCTTGAGCCACAGTCGATGTGATAACCGAGACAGCCGCCAGGTGACTGACAGGCAGGACACACTGGCCAAGGGGATGATTCACATCCTGGGGGGGATGAAGCAGGGCCATGCGAGAGCCCATCCGAGTGCGTGCCATGTAAAACCTGTGAACTGTTTATTTCTGGAATTTTCCATTCAATGGTTTGTGGACCATTGCTGACCATAGGTTAACTGAAACTGCAGAAAATTGAAACTACAGAAAGCAATACCACAGGTAAAGGGGGGCTACCGTACAGAGCTCTCCACTGACATTTGGCTGTAAATGTTAAAATTAGGGGAAAAAATTAAATACCTATCAACAGGAGAGTAAATTAAATGGAGCAGACTAGGAATGAGAATCATAACATAAGGCTGAATGGAAAAGCGCAGTTATCCAATAATGTGCACAGTCGGGTACCACATGATTTGATTTTAAAACACACGCAAAATATTTTGTATAGTTGTGTATACAAAGGTTTTTGTTTTGTTTTGTTTTTTTCCTGTGGACTAGAACACATATCAAACTCACGAACCTGGTTGCATCTGGGGAAGGAAGGAAGAAAACCAGTCTAGGACAATGGTCCTAGGGGACTGGAATTTCTTCTGTAATGTTTCACTCATGTCCAAAAAACTAGAAACAAACACGACAAAACCTTAGCATTTGTTAATCTGGATGAGGGTAATGTGTGTGATACTATGCTTTATTCCTTTCTGTATTTTTTAAATTTCTCAAAATAAAAGTAATGGGAGTGTATAGCAAGGCATTAGACAAAGAAGAAGGGAAGTGCCCTGCCCTCGGCTGGCCTAAGCTGACCTCACAGCGAATGTCAGACGGCCACGGCCGAAGCGCGAGATCAAGGCTGCTAGGATGCGTCGGTGGCGGTAGAGGACCACAGAGGGTGCTGGTAAATCAGGCTGACACCGTGTCTGGGAGTCAGCAAGAAACTCTGAAGAAACAAAGACCTAGTTTTCACTCCTGGATGCATCACTTACCAGTACGACAAGGTCAAAAATGTCATCACATCACTCCGACATGTATTACTTTCTCTAATGAATCCAGTTCTCCACGCTGGTTAGCAGACAAAACGTGGACTTTAAATTTTGCATGATTTATACATAATTTGAGGCAACGATTTAAATAAACCCATTAGGAATGTCTCGGCATCTCTAAGGAGAAAAGGTCCAGTCTCTAAAATGATGGTTTTCACCTGCCGCCTCCAATGCCTCTTCAGGATGGTGCCTGGGTGTGATTCATGGAGCCTTAGGATGGAAGCAAAAAGCTGAAGCTCTGAGGCACACAGCCAGTTGGAGGCTGGAGTCAGAAGTAATATCCTTGATCTATGCAGTTGCAGACGGACCTGCAAGTGCTTGCAACTGAAGCCTGCAACAGGGGAAACTTGAGGTTTGCTGTGTTTCTCCCTCTCTCTGCTTAGGCAAAGTCTGGGCGCACCCTGGCCAACTCAGTCCTGCCTTTACACTTTTCTGAGGTCGAGCTGTGAATCCATTTGACCTCAGACCAAATGGCTGGTTATCTCTGCAGCCTTCTCTGCAGAACCACCCTCGTCCTGCCACAAGGGATCCTCTAACCAGTAGCCCAGCCCAGCACCCAGCTGACCACAGCACACGGGAACCACAGGCAACTTGAGAGGACTAAACCCCCGGGCATCCCCTGGCCTCTCAGACGCAACCATGCCAAGTTTACTTTCAGATGGCTGCCGTTACATTTGTATGATAGCTTGTGAAGTAGTTCTGCCTAGAAGCTCCTCAAGCAGAGAGCAGAAGTGAGAACCCCCTCCTATTCTGGATGCTTCTTTCATTGATCTAAAGTACTTCCCTTTTCTTGATCAGAGGCCCACACAGGATGGCTCAATCCCCTCTCCTTCCCTCCTAATCTCTTTATCATAAAACCTTGCCTAGTGTGATGGTTTGTTTTATGTGTCAATTTGGCTAGGTCATGGTACCCAGATATTTGATCAAGCATGTCTGGATGCTGCTGAGAAGGTAGTTTTTAGGTGAGATTAATATTTAAATCAGTAGACCTTGAGTAAAGCAGACTTCCCCCATAATGTGTGGGCCCCATCCAATCATTTGAAGGTGTTAAGGAAAAGACCGATCATCCCCCCATACACTGCAAGGAAAAGGGGGTTCTGCCAGCAAATGCCTTCAGACTCAAACTGTATCATCAATTCTCCCTTGAGTCTCCAGCCCACCGATCATCCCTTTTATCTCTTAAAAAGCCCAGTTTTCAAGGAGTTCCCATGGTGGCGCAGTGGCTAACGAATCTGACTAGGAACCATGAGGTTGCGGGTTCCATCCCTGGCCTTGCTCAGTGAGTTAAAGATCCGGCGTTGCCGTGAGCTGTGGTGTAGGTCACAGACGTGGCTCGGATCCTGCGTTGCTGTGGCTCTGGCGAAGGCCAGTGGCTACAGCTCTGATTGGACCCCTAGCCTGGGAACCTCCACATGCCACGGGAACGGCTTTAGAAAACGCAAAAAAAAAAGACCGAAAAAAAAAAAGGAAAGAAAAGCCCAGTTTTCAAGGCTATGTCTTACTAAGGAAAACAAGTACTTGTCATCTAGGAGACTACAAGTAAACCATGGTTAAAGGATTGAGAGTCATTTAAATTATTATAACAGATTTTCATCACCATGACACTATGTGACCTTGGGCCAAGTCTTCTCACATCTCCAAGCTTCTATTAATCTCACAAAGTTGCTCAAACCATCAAGATATTATTATCCTACGTAGCAGTACTCAATTCTGGAAACTCTCCGAAGCACCAGTCACAATGCAAAGTTTAAGGTTCTGGGATGGTGAGTAGTTGGAGTTTGAGATTTTTGCAGAAGTGGGGGCCGGGTGACAAAGTCAGCATTCAGGGGCCACAGTCAGGGTGGCACAGGGCAAATGTACACAAGGTGTTAGTGGCCATGACATGGCTGGATAAGAAGATCCTGGTGGAGGGTAGAGTTGAGACTGGCATGTGATCAGCTGTGACAGGACCAGTGAGTTGGCGGCAACAGGATCACAGCTGAGAGACAGAAAGTAACAATAGCTATTTCTTCCCACATCTCTTGTCCTAAATGATGGGATCCTAGTAAGTTTTGTCTTTGATCCAAGGGAACATCTGTGCTAGGACCAGCTTTACCTTCTGCCCTGCCAGGTAAGGAGTGAACGTTCTAGCAACCTCACCCATGGAGTCCGAGGAGGAAGGGAAATTCCCCTGGAAGCCCAGAATGAACCCCGGCCAAACTCTGGGCTTTTTCTGAGCAAACATTTTGAGAGAAACCAAAGTGATGATGATGTGGAAGAGCGGCCGGGGCTGTCCCCTCGCACGGAAGCAAGGCTGATGAAAACACAGGGATCAGTACAGATGAATCATTGCCAGTCCTCTCCCTGAGAGTGTTTGCTACTGGCAACCCAATAAATACCGGATCTCCGAAAGCGCTGACAAGTCACCCACTGGGCCTGGGAGTTAGATCGCTTCCGAAATTGGTGGGAGGAGAAAGCGGGAGTGGAGACATGGGGGCGTCTCCCCCTTCCAGAATTCGTGTTCCTCCTCCTTTTGGTAAGATAACTTCCTACTCTTTCAGAAGTGTGGGTGATTCTAGAATCTAGATGAATGGTGCCTGCGATCCCAATCTTCCGCCTCTCCGGTGTGGGTGGGAATGCATGCTCTGCTATGACCTCTGCCCTTTGAGTATGCTTGGAGGCAAGGGGCGTCTGCTCTGCTTTGGGTTACTACCAGTGAGGACCAAGTGAAGGTCTTTGGAGACCATCCTCAGACAGGATCTAAAGTGACCAGCGCTTTAAACGAGGCAACGTTCTCTCTGGCATCTTGACTATGGTGGTGGATACACAAACCAACATTTGTGATACAATGTACAGGACGAAATACACACACACAGGCACAGGGAGATGGAGAGAATGAGAGAGAAAGAGAGTTCAGGGAGACAGAGAGGAGTACAAGCAAATTTGGGAAAATCTAAATAACACTGTATCAATCTCAACACCTTGGTCTCAAGAGTCTATCCCACTGCAGTTCTGCAAAATATTACCATTGGGGTAAACTGGGTAAAGGGTACAGAGAATTTCTCCACATTATTTAAAAAAAAAAAAACATTTATAGAGATATGATTCATGGAACATACAATTCACTCATGTAATGTGTACAATTCAGCAGTTTTTAGTATATTTACAGTTATGTATCCATCACCACAGTTTTAGAACATTTTAATTACCCCCAAAAAGCAACTCTGCATCTTCCATCTGTCATTCCCCAACCCCCCCCACACCCCAAGCCTTAGGAAACTGCTAATTTACTTCCAGTCTGTGTAGATTTGTCTGTTTTGGATCTTTCATACAATTGAAATCATACAATAGGTGGTCCTTTGTGACTGGCTTCTTTCACTTAGCATTTATTGTAGCGTGTATCAATGTTTCTTTTTATTGATGAGCAACAGCCCACTGTAGGGACATACCACATTTTATTATCTACTCATCCGCTGATGGACATGTGCGCTGTTTCCACGTTTCGGCTATGATGTATAACGCCGCTCTGAATATCAATGTACAAGTTTCGCGTGGACATATGTTTTCAGTTCTCCTGAGTGTATACCTTGGAATAGAATTGCTGAATCATATGCTAACTCTACGTTTAACCTTTTCACAGACTGTTTTCCAAAACAGCTCCACCGTTGTACATATCCTCACGAATACTTGTCATTTTCTCTCCTTTTTTAAACATTGTAACCCTTCTCATGGGTGTGAAATGGTGTTTCACTGTGGTTTTAATTTGGATTTCCCTGATGGCTGATGAGGATGCCCATCTTTTCATGTGCTTGTTGGCCATTCGTATATTTTCTTTGGAGAAAGGTCTTTCCAAAATGTTTGTCCACTTTTTGAATTTTTCATCTTACTATTATTGATCTCTGTGTTACTTCCAATAATTACATATGAATCATATGAATCTATAATTCTCTCAACACAAAAATTTTAATTTTTTAAAAGAAAGAACACTAGGGAAAATGGAAGGCTATTCAGGAAGAAGAAAAGCAGCAAAGTTTCAACAAAGAGGATATACAGATGGCTATCAAGCACATGAAAGATGTTCTTCGTCTTTAGCCATCAGCGAAAAGGAAATTAAAACTACAATGAGATCTAACTACATACCTGTCTCATTGGCCAAAATAAAAATTAATGACCACACCAAACATTAGGGAAAATGCAGAGAAACCAGGTCACACACGCTGCTGAGGAGTGATGTTAAACAGTACCCTGGGAAACAGTCTGTCCGGCAGTCTCTGATAAAAAATAAATATGAAATTGCCCTAAAACCCAGTAATCACACTCTTGGGTATTTATGCCAGAGAAATGAACATTTGCGTTCATGCAAAAACCTGAGCAAGGTTATTAACAAAAGCCTTATTTATAATACGTGAAAACTGCAAACAACCCAGATGTCCTCCAATAGGTGAAAGGATAAACCGTGGAACACTAGTTAGCAGTAAGAGAACAAACTACTGATACACTTGTGTAAACCTCCAGAGAATTAAGTTGAGTGAAAAGACCTCAAAAGATTACGTACTGCTTAATGACATTTATGTAACATTTCTAAAATGACCAGATTAGAGAAATGGAGAACACATCAGGTGGTTGCCAGGAATGGGATGAGATGCAGGAGAGGGAGGGACATGACTATAGAGGGGTGACACCAGGGGACAGATCTATAGAAATGATCTACATCTTGATTATATCATTGTCCGCACTCTGTGATATGATGCTACAACTTTGTACCTTATTTCTAACGGTAATGAATATACAATAATCTCTAAGGAACAGATTAATTTTTAAAAGAGAGAGAGAGAAAGGCAGTGCTTTCACAGATCTATTTATAGTTCTACCAACTATTAATTATATGATTTGGGAGTTCCCTTCATGGCTCAGTGGTTAACGAATCCGACTAGGAACCATGAGGTGGCAGGTTCGATCCCTGGCCTCACTCAGTGGGTTAAGGATCTGGCGTTGCCATAAGCTGTGGTGTAGGTCGCAGACACGGCTCAGATCCCGCGTTGCTGTGGCTCTGGCATAGGCCGGGGGCTACAGCTCCCATTTGACCCCTAGCCTGGGAACCTCCATATGCCGTGGAAGCAGCCCTAGAAATGGCAAAAAAGACACACAAAAAAAATTATACGATTTGGGGCAAATTAAGCTTGTCAGTTTTTCCACCTCTTAAATGGGGATAATACCTATTCATGATGGTGGTAAGAATGAATAAAAATAAAAGTTTAAAAAAAGTCTTGTACACCATGCACAAAAATAAAATCAAAGTGACTTAAAGACTTAAAAGACATGACACCATAAAACTCCTAGAAGAGAACATAGGCAAAATACTCTATGACATATACTGTACAAACGATTTATTAGGTCAATCACTCAAGGCAATAGAAATAAAAACAAAAAATAAACAAATGGGACCTAATCAAACTTACAAGCTTTTGCACAGGAAAGGAAACCATTAAAAAAAAAATGAAAAAACCACCTGCAGAATAGAAGAAAACATTTGCAAATGATTCAACCAACAAGAGCTTTATCTCCAAAATATACAAACAGCTCATACAACTTAATAATAAAAAAACAAACAACCTAATCAAAAAATAATGGGCAGAAGATCTAAATAGACATTTCTCCAAAGAAGACATATGGATTGCCAGTTAGGCGCATGAAAAGATGCTCAACATCACTAATTATTAGAGAAATGCAAATCAAAACTATAATGAGGTACCACCTCACACCAGTCAGAATGGCCACCATTAATAAGTCTACAAATAGCAAATGCTAGAGAGGGTGTGGAGAAAAGGGAACCCTCCTGCACTGTTATTGGGAATGTAAGTTGGTACAACCACTATGGAAAACAGTAAGAAGGTTCCTCAGAAAACTAAAAATAGAATTACCATGTGATCCAGCCATTATCTGGACAAAACTATAATTCAAAAAGAATATAGGAGTTCCCGTCGTGTCGCAGTGGTTAACGAATCCGACTAGGAACCATGAGGTTGCGGGTTCGGTCCCTGCCCTTGCTCAGTGGGTTAAGGATCCGGCGTTGCCGTGAGCTGTGGTGTAGGTTGCGTACACGGCTCGGATCCTGCATTGCTGTGGCTGTGTCGTAGGCCGGAGACTACAGCTCCGATTCGACCCCTAGCCTGGGAACCTCCATATGCCACGGGAGCAGCCCAAAGAAATAGCAAAAAGACAAAAAAAAAAAAAAAAAGAATATGTACCCTTATTTCATAGCAGCATTATTTACAAGAGCCAAGACATGGAAACAACCTAAATGTCCATTGAAAGGTGAATGAAGATGTGGTACATATATACAATGGACTACTACTCAGCCATAAAAAAGAATGAAATAGTGCCATTTGCAGCAATATGTACACAACTAGAGATCCTCATACTAAGTGAAGTAAGTCAGAAAGAGAAAGACAACACAAATATCATATGATAATATGGAATCTAAAATATGGCACAAATGAACCTATCTACAAAACATAAACAGACTCACAGACATAGAGAACAGACTTGTGGCTGCCAAGGCAAGAGGGGAGGAAGTGGGATGGACTTGGAGTTTGGGGTGAGCAGATGCAAACTATTACATTTAGAATGGATAAGCAGTGAGATCCTTCTGTACAGCACAAGGAAATATATCCAATCTCTTGGGATAGGCCATAATGGAAAAGAATACAAAAAAAAGACTGCACATGTATGTATAACTGAGTCACTTTGCTGTATAGCAGAAACTGGCACAACACTGTAAAGCAATTATATATATATATATATATATATATATATATATATATATATATATAGTCTTTTTGTATTTTCATGGCCGCACCCAAGGCATATGGAGATTCCCGGGCTAGGGGTCTAATTGGAGCTAGAGCTGCCGGCCTACGCCACAGCCACAGCAACTCGGGATCCGAGCTGAGTCTGTGACCTACACCACAGCCCATGGCAACCCCGGATCCTTAACCCACTGAGCGAGGCCAGGGATCGAACCCGAAACCTCATGGTTCCTAAGTTGGATTCGTTAACCACTGAGCCACTAAATCAATTATATTTTAATTTTAAAAAAATGAAAAAACCGAAACACAAAACACAAACCAAAAACACTTGTAACTAACAAAGAATTACTACTATTATTACTACCACCACCACCACCTCTGTTATTACTAGAATATTTTCTGTTCTCAAAATGCATCCCTTAGTGGACTCCTCAGTATCAGAAACTTCTATTCATCATCATTTGACTTCTCTGTTGATAACGCAGCCACTGTGAGAAATGTACCAGCATACACTAATTCACAGGCCGGCAGGAGGAGTAGTGGATGCTAATATGAAAGCATCTGGATGCTTTGAAGGGCTCAAGATTGGGAGGAAACATCCAAGATTTGGGCACTGGTCAAGCCCTCTCAAAAAGAAGGGACAGGAGAAGCCACCCTGGAATCAGGTCCCAAGTTTGACAGACTCTAGGTAACTGGAGGAGGGGACTTTTGACCTACCTGCCTGAATATAAATTTAACCCTGTGGCCTGAGAAGACCATTTTTTCTTCTGACTGCTAAGCAGGAGTAATCGCACGTTCCCTACAAAGCTAGTCTAGGCTACAAAGCTAGCCTAAAAGGTAACTGGAGGAGGGGACTTTTGACCTACCTGCCTGAATATAAATTTAACCCTGTGGCCTGAGAAGACCATTTTTTCTTCTGACTGCTAAGCAGGAGTAATTGCACGTTCCCTACAAAGCTAGTCTAGGCTACAAAGCTAGCCTAAAAGGACCAAAGACAAAAAAAAAAACAAAAAACCTCAGATACTTTAGATACGTTCTATGAAGTCTTCATACTTTTGCATGAAGAGACATATGTAAGATTTTATTGTGTTATTTTTTTGTAATAACATGAAATTATAAACTTGCATGTTCATCAGTAGAATACATGTTATAATATATTTATATAATGGAAACAATGCAGCTGTAAAAAATAATCTACATTTACTGATTAGCATAGATAATATCACAAACAAAATGGCTAAATTTCATATCTCACTCAGTGAGATATGAAATTCAGTGTTTCCTAAACTCCAATCATTCCTGCACCAGCATCCTCATCTCTACCAAATTCTCTTAACACCGGAATTTTCATGTGTTTACTGCTTTTTTTTAATTAAATCAACTCTCCTCTTTACTTAAACACCCTTGTTTGTTAAAAGAAACAAAAACAGATGCAAGTTTGTTCATGTTTTAACATCTTTGAAGCCAGTATGCTTATACTCAGTGGTATATGACAGTTAATTCACAGAATTATTTTTCTTTCTTTCTTTTTTTATAGTGTAATTTGTAATTTTATTTATTTATTTATCTTTTGTCTGTTGTTGTTGTTGTTGCTATTTCTTGGGCCGCTCCCTCGGCATATGGAGATTCCCAGGCTAGGGGTTGAATCGGAGCTGTAGCCACCGGCCTATGCCAGAGCCACAGCAACGCGGGATCCGAGCCGCGTCTGCAACCTACACCACAGCTCACGGCAACGCGGGATCCTTAACCCACTGAGCAAGGGCAGGGACGGAACCCACAACCTCATGGTTCCTAGTCGGATTCGTTAACCACTGCGCCACGACGGGAACTCCTATTTTTCTTTCTTAATGGAATATACAATATTGATGTCTGTAGGACCAGCAATATTTACATTCTATTATATATGGACTGTCACTGCTTTAATTAGAAAACCAAGTTGCTTTTTGAAAACAGAAGGAAGCACTTAAATAAATAGATTTTATTAAATTACATTTTAATTGAATCCAACATAATTAAATTTCAGCTAGTGTGCTGCCTGCAAATAAGCTAGCCTCAGGCCTGTTCCTGATCTATTTTAAAAGGGAAATTTGATGAGCAAAGAGGGTTAGTAATGAATTACTAGCACTAAACTTACAAGATCTTCATGATGTAATAGACACAATTCCGCATTATTAATAGTTACACTATGCAGCACCTGAAACTATCTCCATTAGCAGCAAGTGTCTTTGGCAGATGTAACCAAAGTGGCGCTCAAGGTGGGGGGCAGGGGTGTAAGTTATTTTATGAGAATTGTCTCATATTCCAAAATGTATACTAATAACTCCTCCTGACTGGTGCTCAGAAACTTCAAACGGGTAGGTAACTTGCGAAAAATTTTCATAAAGCTAGTGAGAGGCTGCAAAGGGATTTCACAGTGTGTCTCCAAAGCCTGAGTTCCCCACTCCTCCCCACTGCCAGGCTGCTTCGTTTGGCCCCAAGAAGATGATGCGAGGTGCTGTGGAGGTTTAGAGAAGAGGGAGCCCAGGTGTGAAAAGAGGGGAAATCCACGAGGCCCTCCCCTGCCTCCACCACCTGACATAGGGCTCAAATGAAGAACTGGACTGGCACAGGTGGATCAGGGGAGGGGTTTCACTGTAGAGAACACAAGGCTGGGAAAGCACAGCGCAGGCCTGGTACGCCAGGTGGGGGTAGGATTGGAAGCGCTGGTGAGGGAGGTGGAGCAGAGGCCGGCCCTGGGAGGGACGGCTCCGCCCAGCCGGAAGCAGCACCCAGGGCCCGGCGGAAGAGGGGCCTGTGCGCATGCGCACCACAGAGGGCCCTGCAGAGCTCAGTTCCTGGAGTGGCTTGAATTTAAGGTGGAGCGTGACTGGAGCAGTTCCCCATCCTCCCCAGAGCCTCCGTGGCTGAGAGAGGGAAAGGGCAAGAACACAGGTTTTGAGTCAAACTGACTGAAGGTCGAGTCCTAACCTTGCCATGAAACTAGCTGTAATCTTGGGCCAGAGGCTCATCATCCTTTCAGATAACACTCAGAATAGGCCTGGCACATAGTACATACTCCACAGGAATTTCCGCTGGTGAGGAGAAGGATAATGAGGAAGGAGAAAAAGGCAATGATAATAAAGAAGGAGGAGGGAGGGGAGAGGAGGAGGGTGCTGTAAGACTGTGTTGTGACACCAAGGGCAGGGTGGCTCCATGAGCAGGACTTACCGAAGAATAAGGACTCACTAGGTCTGTCTAGCTGGCAGGATCCTGAGAAGCAGCTTAGAGATGTGGTCGGGGGTTTTTCCATACCAAGAATCCTGTCTTCTGCTTTGTCTGTTCTGTAATAGTTCCCAGCACCTCACTGGACTTATATACAGCAATAATAAAGAGGCTCTGAGAAATCCTGAGTGCTAACTACCACGCTAGGCACTAGAAATTAAACCCTTAAAGGAACTAGACCCCATCCCTGCCCTCGAGGAGTCTGCAGTCTAGAGGGTGGGTTGGGAAAGGCACTGGAGCAGAAGGGCCCACTGCCTGACTGAGAGGGTGAGCTGCAAGCGAAGAGCTGCGTGCTGGGGAGGGGGTGTGGTAGGTACGAAATAAAAACCCTTCAGGAAGAAAGAACAGAGGGTCCATGAGTTCAGCTCACTGAATCTGAGAGAAGACTAGAAAACCAAGTGTGGAAAGAACTGAAATTGGGCACTTCCAGGGTTCCAGATAGCAGGACATCACCAATAGCTTTGACTATACCTTGGAAGGAATGTACTCCAACAGTTTTTCCATCTTTGTCTCTTTTGCTTGGGATTTAAAGTCCAGAAGGTCCTTCTTTTGGTTTCAGGAACGTCCATCATGGAAGCAAGTTCATTTCCAGAAAGAAAGTCTGGTCGATGTTGCCAAAAGTGAGCTAAAGATACAGAAGGCCAAAGAGAAATAAATATTGACTATACCTCAGGCAGACACAGCTAGTTTACCACCAAGTCTCCTCTGATTTGGTTCAAAAAGGCCAACTGCCCAGTTTAAAATCCCCTCCCACTTCCTCCCAGACATTCTTGCAAACTAGGAGTAGTTGTAGGATCCAGTTCTGGCCAATGATAGGTGGGCAGGATGCAAACGGCTGGAGCTTATAAGTAATCTCTTTGAGAGGAAATGACCCCTTTGGCATTTGGCCCTTCCTTTCTCGGCACCTGAAAAAAAACATGATACCTACAGGAACAGTGGCCATCCTATCACCTAAAACTGAAAGCAATAGTCTAGCAGGAAGGAATCTGGATTCTCAATGACTTTGTAAAACAACTTACTTCATAGTGGAGATAGATGGAAACTCAAGCAGTTTGAGACACCAGAACCCACACTACAATTAGTTTGACCAGTACTTGTGATGGGGGTTGGGGCAGTGGAGCTCAGCTCTCAAACAACTCTAGGCAGGAAGCCTTGCCTGACCTCCAGAATAAATCAGGAGTCCCTCACTTTGTAGGCTTGTGACTTGCCAGTCTTTGCCCCCAGGCAGTTACAGTTATTGGGGTCACTGTTTGCATAATGCCTTTGTCCACCATCAGATTCTGAGCTTCGCAAGGGTCCAATAAATATCTGTTTCTCTATCCACGTCCATATCCATATCCACAAATCTATCTGTCTCTCCACCTAAAACCACTGTGCCCTGGTGCCCAGCACAGTGCCATGTAAAAATCCTCAAATCTTTCCTAAGTGAATGAATGAATAAATGAAAGCGTTGAGTTAAAGGCATGAGCAGAAACCGTATCATCAGGTTTCTCTATCCCCTTATATCTACTAAGAAGACATGAATAAACAAATTGGGGATTCCACATTCTTCATAAGAGCATAGGCACCTCTGAAGACTCGGGGGCTGATTATTCAATGTGCTATCTCTCCAGGGACTTCCTTTGAGCATCACCTGGCTTCTCGGGATGCACACAGCTTCTAAGTACACATCTGTTTCCCTCTTTAGGAAAGCTTTGGTGGGGAAGAGGCTGGTCCTGCCTGAAGTTTGGAGCTCAGGTGTGTGTGATTACTGAGGTTCATGCCCTCTGCCATTTCCCTGACTGTCCTCCACCACTGCTGGATTCCTGAAGCTGTGGCAGAAAGCAGCAAGCCTTTCTGCAGCTCAATCTGGGCTGCTTGTGTATCGTGTCCTGCCAAAGCCACATCAAAGGCTTGAGGAAGGTTGCCAGGTCTACACTGAAAGTCCTCAGGAGCCACAGCTCAGGGAGGCTTGGGGTTCCTGAGGCAGCCACTGGCTACCTGGGAGACCAGGTACTTTCCTGAAGAGAACACATCATTCAGCTCTTCCTGTGCTTTTACTGTAAACTCTTGGTTTATTACGCACCTAAGAGGAAGACAGGGGAAAAGAAAGAGACAGAGACACAAGGGAGGTTTGATCTGAAAGAAACACAGCAAATAGCCACAAGCCCTGCTTTTGAGAAGTGGAGACTGAGGCCCAGAGAGGGAAAATGATCACCCTTGGACCAGGAGGCTGAGAAGCAGGAAGGAAAACCCAGGCCTTGTGATGCTCTGCCCAGTGTCCTTTCCACACATCTGGACAGCCACTCTTCCTGGGGCCGCTCAGGAAGGAGGGGAGGCAGCTCCATGTACTGAGGGCCAAGCAGCTCATGGCAAAGGTGCACTGAGATGCCCTCCATTCTACCGGGTGCCAGTCACCACGTCGGGCTTCTCAGAAAGCACAGGAATGCAAAAGCCAAGGGTTCTACCCTCACAGAGCCCCGTGTTCAACTCAAGCCAATGCCAGGCCATCTAGGAAAAGGGTTAGAGGTGCACAGAGGAAGGACTGGGGGTGAGGGTGGCAGAGAAGCAATAGGATGGGAATCAGCAAAGGTTTCCTGGCCTCCGGGGTGAGCACGTCTTCGCTAGACAA
Organism: Phacochoerus africanus; assembly: GCF_016906955.1. NCBI lineage: Eukaryota > Metazoa > Chordata > Mammalia > Artiodactyla > Suidae > Phacochoerus > Phacochoerus africanus. Next base: position 257,475,538 of record NC_062545.1, on the reverse strand, counting down.
AGAAAGGTCACTGCGAGCAGAGGGACTTGCATAGCAAAGGCCTCAAGGTGGGGAAGTACGTGGTGTAACCCTGGTGAGTCACCCCAGTGACGGGGCTCAGCTTGTCAGCAGGAGACAACTGCAGAGAACTGACTAGGAAGGTAACTCCAGGCAGCCCTGAAACCCCAAAAGCCGGAAACCTGACCTTGTCCGTGTCTGAGGGGCTGGGCACAGAAGAACCAGCAATGAATGAGCAGTGTTCTGGCCCGACTGTGAAACCTTTGGACCTTGATGAAACACAAAAGCGAGTTAACAACATCATCTACTATTACCTTGGGGGTTGCGCAAAAATCCTCCCCAAAGACCACTTACAAAGCAGTACCTATCAAAGACCCCTTATTCTATGCACAGATGCTCTATGTTAAGACTTGAGGACAGGGAGTCCCCATCACAGCTCAGTGGAAATGAATCTGACTAGTAACCATGAGGACGCAGGTTTGATCCTTGGCCTTGCTCAGTGGGTTAAGGATCCAGCGTTGCCATGAGCTATGGTGTAGGTTGCAGACGTGGCTCAGATCCCATGTTGCTGTGGCTGTGGTGTAGGCCAGCAGCTGTAGCTATGATTATACCCCTAGCCTGGGACCCTCCATATGCCTCACGTGCAGCCCTAAACAGCAAAAAAATAAAAAAAAAAGACTGGAGGACAGGTAGCCAACAGGACCCCATCACTTACCTGCAGACTTTATGAAAGGGCTTGCAACTCATTCTTCCAAAGGGTGTAGAGATCAACGAACTAGGGTCTTTTTAGAAAAAGAATTTGCCAGGTTGCTCTGCTTTCCTTCACTCCCATACCATCATGGGGTGGGAGATGGAGCTTCCAGAGGCTATAGAGAGTACTCCACAGAGGCCCCTGGAGTGTGACGGTTTTGAACTCTGGTAGGAAAGGGAAAAACTATCTACAGGATGCTTCAAATCTCAACTTATTTTACTCTTTGTATGTCTGAAATTGAACATAAATAGAACCATTGGGACACATTTGCAACATGCTTTTTTTCACTCATCAGAGTGATTTGGGGATTTATCCTTGCTGCTGCATAAAGATTTAGTTCGCTCAGTTTTAACTGCTATGCCACCATGTTTTATTTATGCATCTTCTGCTTTTTTTTTTTTTTCTAAGACACAAAAGGAATGCATGATCAATACAAAAAAATTGGAATATATAAGAGGGCATTTTTAAAAAACTAATATGCAAGGGCAGTGATTTAGACAAAACAATCTGGAATCAATCTGCAGCACAGAGGTTGGCTCGGTGAGGCAGAAACAGGAGACAAGGAGAGAGAATCGTGGTTTGAGAGAACAATAACTTGGTCACACAAGTGACGACTGGGAGCCAGGCTTCAAAGCCCAATTTGGCTGAGGCTGTAAACCTCAAGCTTTTTTTCAGGATGTCATGTAATATATCAGCAATAGGCTATCATCAAGACATCAAATGGGGTATCTGTTGAAAGGATGATTTTCATGTTATGCTAGCCATTCTTCTATTTAGAAATGAAGAAAGAAATCACTTAGGAAAAAAACCCTTCTAGGATCCCTGAGTTAGGTACATGTAGGTGATGGCAAGGAGAGTCAGGAAGAGCATCTTTTATTATTGCGTCGGAGCCATTACTTTCAGGAAACAACTGTATACAAAGCTCACTGAGAAAAAGGGGTCAAGTTACATAAGGGGTAGAGGGGAGGCTGTCTGGGGGAGGAGTGACAAGAGGACTCCACTGCAGCTCACTGGGATCCCTGAAGGCAGCCACCAGCCACTGCATGTGGTTATTGAGCACTAGATAAGCGTTAGCTCCAACTGAGATGTGTGGTAAGGATAAACTACTAACTGAACTTCAAAACGCCTGAACATAAAATATCCCATTAATTAACTTTTATATGATTACATGATGAGATGAAATAAAATATATTATTAACATTAATTTCACCTATTTCTTTGGCTTTATTGTGGCTACTAGAAATTTCTAAATTTCTATGTGGCTTCCATTATGTTTCTATGGGACAGTCTTGGTCTACATTACTTCCTAATTCTGTGATCAAGCATCTTGATTATCATACAGTGACTAGGGCCTTACAGATCTGATATCTGATCATCAAACTGATGATCACATCAAACTGATGATAACATCCAGAATCCTAGATTGTTAGGTCCAGAAGGAATCCTTGGCAGAGACTTCTAACTGTTCTGGAATACCCCCATCTCAGAGTGATGGAACTCCAGCTTTTAACTGGCATTGTAGCCACTAAGAATAAAAACTATATTCCACCCTCCACTTTGCAACTAGTTGAGGCCATATGACAAAGTTCTAACCAACAGGATGTGAGAAGAACTGTTATTTGCAGCTCCCAGGTTGCATATTTAATCATTACAGGTGGTCTGCTCTTGGGTCTTTATGCTTTCTTGATTTCTGAAAAGACAAAAGGACCCTGGGTCCTTAAGAACGTCTTGGAATAGAGACACCTACTGCCTATCATGAGATCCTATGCGAGGAAGGACATTTCTGACCTGTTTAAGTCAATGTTTCATACATCTACTTTTGCCTTAATTAATTAATGCTGATGACCATTTCTGTTTAACACTCCAAAATTATGGGACAATTATATATCAGAGAGGACTGGGGGTACCCAAACTCACATTACCCTTCCATACCATGCATTGCACTCAGCTAGCTCATTCAATTACAGTCTATAAAAATACATTCCAGGAGTTTCCATCGTGGTGCAGCAGAAACGACTCCAACTAGGAACCATGAGGTTGTGGGTTCGATCCCTGGCCTTACTAAGTGGGTTGAGGATCTGGCGTTGCCATGAACTGTGGTGTAGGTCGAAGATGAGGCTCGGATCTGGGGTTGGTTGTGGCGTAGGCCGACGGCTACAGCTCCAATTAGATCCCTAGCCTGGGAACAGCCATATGCCACAGGTGTGGCCCTAAAAAGATAAAAAGACCAAAAAAATAATACATTCCAGAAGATATACTGCATAAATGAACTATTCTGCTTTGGATGCTGGAGATAAGAATCTCCATTTGCCCATACAACTGGTGTTTTAAACATTTTTCTTAAAACCTCAATGATTTGCGTAAACTACCCATGATGCAACAGTAGCTTGCTTGAGCAAGAAACAGATAGCCATAAATATATATATATACTATATGTACACATATGGGCGGTGGGGGGGGGGGTGGGCGGGAGGGGCGCTGCTGCCTTTTAAAGTCCAGATAAAGTTAGCTCAAATCATTAACTCCATGCTCCATGGAAAAGCAAAGCCTGTAAGATTTCTGCAGATTTCCAGGGAGGGACTGCATTCAGATGTCTCCAAATCTGGGTTCCTGATTCTACAAGTGCTATTTATTCCACATTGCCATAAACCAGACAAGAACTCCAGCCCTTCCTCAATTTCTACACACATATCCACATACACGTGTGGCAACTTGCACAAAGAGCTGATAAGTATAATATACTCACCTGGAGGGTTACACAGGAAATAGGCAAGAGGTTACATACCGACTTCAAATTAAATATTAAAATATCTCCCTCATGAAACTTTCCTTTGTGCCACTCTACCACAAGGGAACTCCCATGGGGTCTTTTTCCCAGGGTCACCTCCAGGCCACAGAGGCACCTTCCCCCACCCCCTGCCCCCACCACCATGTGCTCACAGACCAAGGAACTTGGAGAGCAAAGTGCACTGGTTTTAGGCAGCTCCAACCTGCCCCGTTAGCTGACCAGCTTGAGCAAGGGCAAGCTTCAGAACCTGCATATGGTGGCTCTGGCTTTGCCTTACATGGTTGGCAGTTTCAGACCACCTAAGTCCCTCTTCCCCCTACTCCCCTACATGCCCCTGATTTCGCCTCTTCCTTGCTGATACAGAGATAGAGACACAACTCTAAATTCTTATGTTACCAAGCTGGACAGCTCAGCCATTCGTTCTTTGACCTGAGCTCTTACAAACCCCCCTTGGGGTCTAACCTGCCACTCTGAGTGACTGGACATGTGAGCTTCCCAAATCTGAAGGATCCCTTCATAGATGAATTCTGGTACCAGCTACTAAGATAATATAAAGTTACTGAGTTACAAAGCAAAAATACACAATACCTGCCATTTCTGGAGTTCCCGTCATGGCGCAGTGGTTAACGAGTCCGACTAGGAACCATGAGGTTGAGGGTTCCATCCCTGGCGTTGCTCAGTGGGTCGACGATCCAGTGTTGCCGTGAGCTGTGGTGTAGGTCACAGATGCGGCTTGGATCCCAAGTTGCTGTGGCTCTGGCACAGGCCAGTGGCTACAGCTCCCATTCGACCCCTAGCCTGGGAACCTCCATATGCTGCAGGAGTGGCCCAAGAAATGGCAAAAAGACAAAAAAAAAAAAAATACACAATACCTGCCATTTCTTTCTTAGAGAGAGATGCTTAATTACACCTCCCTGGAAAGCTGAGGCCAGAGCCCGTCTTTGGGGCGGAAGGATCATAAAGTCCTGTCAAATGCCCCATCCAGTAATTGTTTCTCCATGATCCACCCCTAAAAAGGGCCTGATCAGCCTCTGCCTGATGAAGAGTCCTTTCCCAAGGCAATTCTGACCCAGCATACGTGCCCTCATTGCACCTAGTTCCACCACGGGATGAGGAAGAGGTAGTAATTTCTGTGACTCCCATAGCACAAGTGCAAATGTTTTAGCATAGCATTTGCGGTTCTTCACTCTTTGGAAGCTATCGAAATCTCTAGACTTCTCTCCCTCCTCTCTGCTCTACACAATCTACTTCTTGATGCCTCAGACTCTGCATATGTTGTCTTTCCAACCTAGAATTCTGTCAGAAGTTCCAAGGCCAGGGATCAAACCTGAGCCATAGCAGTGACAAGGCCAAATTCCTAACTACCAGGCCACCAGGGAACTCCTTTCTGTCATGTTTCTAAACCTGGAAAAGCTCTGTTAATCCTTAAAATCCACTGTGACTTCCCCTGATAGAGTAGTTCAATTGCTCCTTTGTTTTCCTGGAGCTCTCTGACATATCATTATTACATAGCACACAGCATTGAAACACTCTGTTAAACTTTCTTCCTTCCCCTATTATGTAGGATAAACTTCATCATCTGCTTCTCTTAACATTTAGCTCAAGCCTAGGCCACTGTGCACCATATACACTGATCTGAATTACCATACAAAAACTATATCTCCTCTTCTCCACGACAGCCTTCAATTCAAATGCATGAAGACAAAGACCGTGCTCGTCTTTAGTCATCTCCTCCCCTGGCTAGACTCCTAGGATTTTTCACTAATCCTTCCTTCACATAGACCCTGGCTCCGTCTCCATCACTGTTCCTCATGTTTGTATGTGCTATTTCCCAAGATCACTCTGAAAACTAGGGACTTGTTGGGACTTTCAGGAGAGCCCTGTAGGTTCTCAAGGACTGTCACATGGAAGAAGAGGTGGCTGTGCTCATATAAATATTCAGGACCATACTCCCATACAAGAGCAGGGACAGGGTCCCTCAGATCAAGCAGGGCCAGGCCCCTAGATCTACCTCAACATACAATGGGGCCTTTGGGTACACCTGCCACACACCTGGCCTCTGCCAGAGTCCTCACAGCTCTGAACTCTGTCTTGTGCACTCTACTTGCACAAATGCCAACTTCCAGATTTTTATTCTGCAGAGCTGGAAGGATATTTACGCTTTTCTTACAAAATGCTATCATCTCAACCATGCCATTTTGTAAACTGTTTTTTCATGCAAAAATTATGCTGTGCACAAACAGCTTTGCAGGTCACTAAAAATACATCTAACACAGGGATTCTTAACAGTGTCCCATGGTCTGGCTTTAGGAACACTGAGATTTCTAAAACTGCATCTTGAAATTTATGTGTATGTGCAAATATGGCCTTTTATGGGGAGAAGATCTATGGTTCTTGGAGACTCAAAAGGGTTCATAAGCCAAAATTAAGGACAACCCATCATCATTTTTATTGGACATGCAATATCCCACTACATGATCATGGCATGCTTTATTTTTAAACTTCCCTACTGTCAGACATTTAGGTGGTTTCCACTGTATCAATACTACAAAAAGCGATTCTGCTATGGCTGTTCTTGTGGATACATGTGCTCATACCCATTAAGCTCTCCTTCAGATGAATCCTTAGAAGAAAACTGCCTGCCTAAAGGATATGAACCCTTTAAAGGCATTTTTCTGGTACTTATTTGGTCCTTTTTTTTTTTTAAGCAGAAAAAGGGTTAGTGCAGAGCCAAGCAAGGAAACTGGTGGCTCATGCCCCCAAACTCCTAACTCTTTGAAGGCTTTCAGCAAAGTATTTTTTATTTAAAAAATTTTTTAAATGATTAATTTTATTTTTTAATTATATTGATAGTTGACTTACAATGTTGTTTTAGTTTCAGGTGTATAGTAAAAATGAATCAGTTATACATAAAAATATATCCATTCTTTTTTTCCACATAGGTTATTACAAACTATTGAGTAGATTTTCCTGTGCTATACAGTAGGTTCTTGTTAAGCATCTATTTTATACAGTAATGTGTATACATTATTCTGACCCTTCTAATTCCTCCCACCCCCCTCAATGGTTTCACCTATAAGTTTGAAATCTGTGTTTGTTTTATCATTTTATTAGATTTTGCATATAGGTGATATCATACGATATTGGCTTTTCTTTGTCTGACTGACTTCACTCAGTATGGTAATCTCTCAGTCCATCCATGTGGCTGTAAATAGCATTATTTCATTCTTTTTACGGCTGAATAATATTCCATTGTACCACATCTTCTTTATCCATTCCTCTGTCGATGGACATTTACGTTGCTTCCATGTCTTGGATATTGTAAATAGTGCTACAACGAACACTGGGGTGCATGTATCTTTTTGAATTAGGGTTTTCTCATTCTCTAACACCATACACAAAAATAAACTCAAAATGAATTAAAGATTTAAATGTAAGCCCAGACACTGTAAAACTCCTAGAGGAAAACACAGGCAGAATACTCACTGGCATAAATCATAGCAATATCTTGTTTGATCCACCATTTAGAAAAATGAAAATAGAAACAAAAACCAATAGGACCTAATTAAACTTAAAATCTTCTGAACAGCAAAGGAAACCTTTTTTTTTTTTTCCTGGTCTTGTGTCTTTTTAGGGCTGCACCTGTGGCATATGGAGGTTCCCAGGGTAGGGGTATAATCAGAGCTGTAGCTGCTGGCCTATATACCACAGCCGCAGCAATGCCAGATCTGAGCCGCGTCTGTGACCTACACCACAGCTCATGGCAATGCTGGACCCTTAACCCACTGAGTGAGGCCAGGGATCGAACCCAAAACTTCATGGTTCCTAGTCAGATTCATTTCCACTGAGCCACGACGGGAACTCCGAAACCATTGTTTAAATGAAAAAAACAATCCTCAGAATAGGAGAAAATCTTTGCTAACTATGCAACCAACAAGGGCTTTATCTCCAAAATACCCAAACATCTCATGGACTTTGTAACAATAAAACAAAAAACCCAGTTTAAAAATGGGCAAAAGATCTAAACAGACATTTCTCCAAAGACAGACAGATGGCAAAAAAAAGAAAGGAAGAAAAGATGCTCGACATCAGTAATTATTAGAGAAATACAAATCAAAACTACAATGAGGTGTCATCTCATACCACTCAGAACAGCCATTTATCAAAAAGTCTACACATAAATGGAAGACAGTATGGAGGTTCCCTAAAAAACTAAATATGGAACTACTCTATGATCCAGCAATTCCACTCCTGGGAATCTATCCAGAGAAAATCTTACTTGGTTCTTACTTGAAGGTTCTAGCCCTTGATTTTCCAAGTCCAATCCCGGACCATTTCAAGCTCTGCTCTGAAGCTCCCACGAGCACAGCATCATCTCAAGTCTGCCTTCATCCCACCACCTTCACTCCAGTCAAGTGACTTCACAGCCAGCCCTCTGGCTTCTCTCCTGAATGGGTCTCAGACAGAGCATTGGACTTTGTCTCAAAAGACTTCTGTTAAAGCTACATGTATGTCACGTACTATATGTGTAATCCTTGTCAATCCACTCAACTCCTCTGTGTGACTGGAGAAGATAATTTTTACCCTGCTTAGGTGTCTCATTTTACAAGAGAAGAATTTAACTGACTTGATGTGACTTAATCAAATAATGACCTTCGTGGCACCTAGGGCCCCACAAGGACAGATGAGGATTTGCCATTTCACTACTTTCCACCAGACGGATAATGAAAAGCTTCCAATTTCCAAAGAGGCATTTAATGATGTGAAACTATTTGAGTTACACACTCACAAAGAAATTCAAGTCTGGATTTATTGGCTGAGAGATTATTTCAAACTGTCTCAAAAAGGAAAAGAAAAAAAAAAAAGACTAATTGTTTTCAAACTGAAATCTTTAACGAAAAATCTCCATGTGCTCTTTTCTCTCTTCTTCTTCACGATGAGTTATGTCTGGCAAAGTACTAGGTAAAAACTATGGGGTGAGCCCTAACACACAGGAATGCACCTGCTGAAACTTGTAACTGGTGAGGCAGAGAAGAAGTTATGGCTCTCTAGGTAGAGCTTCACTCACAATGGCAAAGCTCTAGCTTTTCCTATGAACAATCCTAGGTGTTCCAACATGACAATGGCATTACCTGCTTTATGACTGCACTAACTAGACTACTGGTTTGGCTGATGTAACACAGACCCACATTAGCAAATGCATGAACAAGGTCATCTGTTAGTTCTCTTTCCAGGGACGAGATGGTGCTTCCATAATCATTAGGGCAGCATACCACAAGAATCCATTGCCTCTGTTGCTTGGATTCGCTTGTTCATATATAAGTTCTGGATTCTAGAAGGCTTATGGGGAAACTATAGTCCCTATCCCACTGCATTTGTCTTGGGGCTTTAAATCATATTCATCACCCCCTGCTCCAATATGCGTCCTACATCCACCCCCCCTACCCCCCCAGCGAGAACCTCTGCTAGTCTTGGTGGCTTACCTAGTGGCAGGACTGATTCATCCTGGAAGGGTCTGAGGCCATGGTCACCTGCCCTTCATACACTGTGACTGTGCATTTGTCCCTTTACTATCAAGAGGGGGCAGAAGAGCACCAAGGGCATCATCTGGAGACCAAACATTCCTTCTTACTGTTACTGAGCAAGTTCTCCTCCTCATGATCAGAAATAATTACCCTTACCAGCATGGTGACTCCTCTTCCTGCATGATGGTCCCTCGGGAAGAGGAGCCCATCACACCCTAGAAAAGCAGTCATAAACTCTACTTCAGTGGGTCTCTGTGTTCCCTTGAAAGTATTCCCTTTTGGAAACCAAGGCCTCCAAACACCCAGAATTCAGGTCTGCCATAAGGGATGCATCAATTCTCTGAAAGAGGACACCCCCACTGCCATCCTCTTTGTCACCAGTCCACATGTTCTACATTCTGAGGACACAGTGACACACAAAGATCACTGATTTAGAGTACACATGCATCCTGGAAGATGACGTATGACTTGCATATTAGCGCCTCAGCTGTGTTTTCAATAGGCCTTTCCATCACTCTATTAAGATGGCAGTTTCTGGATGGGGAAGAATGGGGTATGATATGTGAATCTCCAGGGCCTCCTTAAGTAAAGTGGGTCCCCTTGTCTGACACAATGTTATAGGGGACCCTGTAGCAGTGAATGGTACAGCCCTTAAGCTCTCAGACAGTGATATCAGGCGAGGCCCTGCAGACAAGAAAAGCAAATCCACACCTGGCTTATGTTCTATTCCTATCAAAATGAATCACTGGCCCTTCAAATGGAATCTCCCTTGGGTTCACCTCCTACCTGCTAGGAAGGGTGCCCGTGTCTTATCAACACCTCTGATGGACTTGACAGTTCTTGCCTATATGTTCCAATTACCATGAAATCATGACTCAATTACCACGAAATCATGACTATGACAGTCTTCCCGATGTTCAGATAATTTGGGTTCCCTCAGAATATATTACGACGGAGGGAAAAGAGAGTTAACATAGCCCTGGGGCCTGACTAATGTACATTGTTAGGCATTCAAATTGAATATAAACTATATTTCACTCCTTCTTCTGACGGGAATGGAAAGAACACATGTATCTAAGACCCTGTTAGTCACCCTATTAAAGATACCATATCCAGAGTTCCTGTTGTGGTGCAGCAGAAATGAATCTGACTAGTATCCATGATGGTGCGGGTTTGATCCCTGGCCTCACTCAGTGGGCTGGGGATCCGGCATTGCCACAAGCTGTGGTGTAGGTTGCAGACACGGCTCGGATCCCACGTTGCTGGGGCTGTGGTATAGGCCAGCGGCTACAGCTCCAATTCAACCCCTGGCCTGGGGACTCCCACATGCTATGGGCGCAGCCTTAATAAAAGCAAAAAAAAAAACCAAAAAACAAAAAAACCACCATGTCCGGCATAATGGCTGCAATTAGGATTCCACCTGAGTGTAGTTTGCAGTAGACTCAATCATCCTCCAAGAACCATCTGCACCATCTGTAGGAGCCACAGGTGACGGACGAATGGAAAGATGGGGACCACCCACCCTATGTCCTTTAGGTCTTTAAGGTGGCCCTGATCTCTGTCACTCCCCACAGCACACAATATTGTTTTGACAATACAAGGGAACCTAGAAAACATCTTGAACGGAATGACAATGAACACACCATGTAAAAATGTGCAAGAAGCCACAAACAAGGTGCTTCGAGGTAAAAGATTAGATCACGATTTTTTAAAACCTTTTCCTTTTTTTTTTTCTTTTTTTGTCTTTTCTAGGGCCACACCCGCAGCATATGGAGGCCCCCAGGCTAGGGGCTGAAGGCTGAATAGGAGCTGTAGCCGCCGGCCTATGCCAGAGCCACAGCAACGCGCCAGATCCGAGGCACGTCTGCGACCTACACCACAGCTCACGACAATGCCGGCTCCTTAACCCACTAAGCAACGCCAGGGATTGAACCGGCAACCTCATGGTTCCTAGTCAGATTCGTTAACCACTGAGCCACGACAAGAACTCCAAAACCTTTTAATTTTCTAATGTAAGTATTTAAAGGCAAAATTTCCCTCTGCATTCCAGTTCAAAGTGTTTTCTAGTTTATTTTGTATTATTTTTTGGGATGCACAGATCATTGAGAAATATGGTATTTAAGTATGTTATTCCAAATATTCAGGAATTACCATTTTGTTACCGATTTCTAATTTAGTTCTGCTATTGTCGAATATATACTCTGCATGATTTCAATCCTTTTAAATTTATTGAGAATTGGTTCACGGTTCAGCATACAGTCAGGAATACACTGGTGAATGTTTCATGAGTTCTTGAAAAGAATGTGAATTCTGTTGTTATGAGCAGAGAGTTCTATAAATGTTATTTAGGTCAGTTTGGTTGATGCTGTTTCATTCTTTGATATCTTTAGTAACTTTCTGTCCAATTTGCTATCAGTTATAGTGTAATGTTAAAGTCTCCAAATATAGTTGTGGATTTCCCTAGTCCTTTTTCAATTCTGTCCGTTTTTGAGACATATGCCATATATTTTAAAGTTCTGCTAATTTGGTATCTTTTTAGGATTAAGTCTTTTTGATGACTTACTCTCATATTCCTATAAAATGCTGCTCAACAGCCCTAATAATATTCTTTATTTGGAATTCTACTTTGTCCAATATTAATATTGCTAGTTCTTTATGCTTAGTATTTCACATTACGTATCTTTTTTCAATAGTCTGATTTTTAAGTTACCCATGTCTTTGTGTTTAAAGTGATTTCCTTTTTTGGGAGGCAAGATGGCAGAAGAGTAGGGGGACGCACTCGCCCTCTCCCACAAACACAGTAAAGTGATTTCCTTATAGGCAGTGCATAGTTGGTTGCATTGTTATCCAGTCTAACCTCTGAGATTTAATGGAAGTGTTTTCTATTTATATTCAATTTAACTAATAATATAATTAGATAAATCTACCCTCTTGTTATTTGTTTTGAATGTGCCCCAAATGTTCTTTGTTCCTGCTTTTCTCTTTCCTTATCTTCTTTTGGATTAGTTGAATATTTTTTTATCATTCTATCTTAATTCCACTATTGGCTTATAAGCAATACTTCCTTATTTGTTTGTTCACTAGGGTTTACCATATGCATCTCTAACTTATCACATACCACATCACATAAAAATTAAAAAACTTTTGAGAGTGTACTTCCACTCACCTCCTCACATCGTTTTTAGCATACAATTTATTCTTACATAGGTTAAACTCCACAATATATTGGTTTGATTCTTCTTTCATTAACCAATTACTTTTACAGATATTTAATATATTTAAATAAAACATTGTATTTACCATTTCTGGAGCTTTTCAGTTCTCTCTGTAGATCCAAATTTTTATCAGTCATTTCCCTACCATGTGAAGAACTTCTTTTTTTAACATTTCTTATAGTTCAGGTCCGTCAGCCAAAAATTCCCTCAATTTTTTTTCTAAAAAAGTCTTTATTTTGCTTTCAGAGTTGAAGATTATTCTTGTCAGATATATGTCAGATATATAAATCTAGGTTTAGAGTTTCTTTTTCCTTTCAGCACTTTAAAGATGTTTTTCTGTTCTGGTACGTAAAATTTTTTGATGAGAAATTGGATTTATCTATTTATTTCTCTATACATAATTTTTTCTGGCTTTTCTTAAGATTTTTCTCTCCATCTCTTTTTTTCTTCATCTCTTATTTTCAGAAATTTAATCAATATGTTCATTTAAGCAGGGGTTTGTGTGTGTTTTTCCAGCTTGAGATCTGATGAACATCTTGGATCTATGGATTTCAAGTTTTTTCATCAAATTTGTAAAAGTCCTTGTTATCCTCCAAATGTTTATGTGTATATATATGAATTTAATATATGACAAATGTAGGTTTTGCTAAGTCTGTGGCAAAAATATATATCCTTTGAGATAAATGGATTGGAACTTTTTTTTCCCTCTACTTCACTCCATTCACAAAAATAAATTGCTTTTATATAACAACCTCATGTAAAGAACATAAATATAAAATTTTTCAGTGAAAATAAAAGAAAATTTAAGAACTTAGTATAATATCTTCAACATATTGCCCTAGCAAAACTTGTATGTATTTATATAAAAATTGCTGGCCTTGTTCTACAGCACAGAGAACTCTCTCCAATATTCTGTGATAATCTATGTGGGAAAAGAATCTGAAAGAGAATGGACTGTGTACATGTATAACTGAGTCACTTTGTTGTACAGCAGAAATTATCACAACACTAGAAATCAACTATACTTCGATAAAACTTAAAAAAGGAAAAAAAAAAGATAAAAGTGCTGACTGAACAAACTTAACTACTTGCTAACTTGGTAGGCAACCCCCAGACACCCCCTTAATCAGATCTGCCGAATGTGACTGTGAAGCTGATGTCAACTCTGCTCAAAATATTCATCAGCTGTTCTTTGAAAGGAAAATTATAAGGATCATGAGCTTTTTGGGAAAAAAATGTCTTCTTGTATTTGGTTCAACTGCAACATATAGCAAAACAGTAACAATAATGTTTTAAACAAAACAGAAATCTAGTTCTCATGTTAACATGGCAATTCAAGGTTTATACAGAGGCTTGAATACCATCAGGTACCCAGGCTCCATCCCTCTTACTGCTTTGCTATGCTTAACACATGGCTTCCAGCTTGTGACCCAAGCTCCATATTTCTTACCTGTTTATTTTATCTTAGCCAGCCAGAGGGAGAACAAGAAAGGAGGAAATCTTGGCCCTCCCTTTGAAAATATTTCCTGAAAAACTGTCAACACTAACTCCACTTACACCCCATTTGTCAGAATTTAATAGCATGGCCACAGCTAACAACAAAGAAGTCTGGGGAATGAGGTTATGTCCTAGGCTACGTTTCCAAGTAATTTTAGGTACTATATTGCTAAGGGAGAAGGGGGGCAGATGTTAGGGGACAAGAAGCCTTTCTGTATTGCTCATTCTCTCCTTCAACAAAGCTGTCTGGCCACCTATATATAAGGCACTAGTGACAGACTCTAAGAATGAACATACAGTCCCTCCCACGTGAATTTGACAGTGAATCTATCAAAGTTGAGTAAGAACATGTATCTTTTATATGCTGCCTACAGCCTACTTCCTACCAGCTTTGTGTGTAACTACCTTGCTGGTTTAGTTCCTACTCATCGCCAGTACCATGGCTAAGCTCCACAGAGAACTCAGCACCACATTATGCACCACGAGCAATCCCTGACTATTAGAATGAAAGGCAACTTCAGAGATCATTTAATCCTTTGTGGTTAAGAAAACTAAGGTCCAGGGAGAGGGGGCTTACCCAAGATCCCTCTTTTGATCTCTTTGCTGGCAAGGACTTAGATCTCTATCTGCAGTCACTACAGACTTTGTCAGGACTCTGAAATTCAAGAAGTAGAAGCTAAGCTTCCCTCAGGATTCCCCTGATGTCTGAGTCATAGAGAAAAACCCCTAGGGACAGTCAGCAATTAACAAAGCTGCAGCTGTAAGAAGGTAGCTCACTACTAGGTATTTGAACTTCTCACTATTAAATGGGAATTGATCCCACCTAGACTGCTGAAATACCTTTCAAACCAGCATCCGTCCAGATCTGAAGGTGCTAGACTTAACTTCCTATGCCATCCAACACCAGCTGCACGTCCTTGAGCACACCCCTTAACTCCACTGAATTTCAAATTTCTTACCTATAATTTGGGGGTGATCATCCCTACATCATAGTACTGCCAGGGTCCAATGAAATACCACAGATGATGACACAATACCTGGTACTCGATAAATGTAACTTTTATGCACTTACATTTATATATCATGGCCTCCAGGAAAAAATTCCTTTATCAAAACTATTTTGGATGATTCACCACTTCAGATCCTTCAGTGGCTTCCAACCACTTACAGAGAAAAAGTGCAAACCCTCAGCATGATTTTCAAAGTCTCTTCTTAAAAATGGGGAGCTTTAGCATATCCAAGATGGGACTAAAACATAACTCCTGTTCCAGTATAACTATAGTAAAATGTAGAAAGTTCTACAAGAGGGAGTTCTGTCGTGGCTCAGCGATTAACAAACCACACTAGCATCCATGAGGACTTGGGTTCAATCCCTGGCCTTGCTCAGTGGGTTAAGGATCCTGCATTGCCATGAGCTATGAGCTATGGTGTAGATTGCAGACATGACTCGGATCCTGCATTGCTGTGGCTGTGGTGTAGGCCAGCAGCTGCAGCTCCAATTCGACCCCTGGCCTGGGAACTTCCACATGCCCCAGCTGCAGTCCTAAAAAGACCAAAAAAAAAAAAAGGAGAGTTCTACAAGAGATTAATATATAGAGCACAGGGGTGGAAGCGGAGGCCCATTTATAATAATGATGCTTATGTTTCCTCAGCCATTCCCTTTCCAGGGACTGGAACACATCCTAAAAGACTAACTATTGTCATTTCTAGATTGCAGTGTTGTGAGTGGTTTTTAATAATTTTGTTATCAATTTGAGTACTTTATAATTTTTTAGCAGCAAACATCTGTAGAATAAAAGTTACGTGATAATGAGAGTAATATGTCAAGACTCTAACTGAAGATTAAGCTGGTAAAGGAAGTAATGAAGGTGGAAGTCTGTGAATGAAGTCAGATATTCAATGACAAGTCAGAAAATTTAATGACAAGGTAACACCAGTGGTCCCTGGGGTCATAAGCATGAATATGTCACACAGAGGATCACCACCGTTTATTCTGTCTCAAGTCCGAGGGTCATTTTTCTGTTTCCAAGATTCTATGGCTACATCTTAAGGCAGGACTTGTCACTGAAGGGCAGACCTCAGCTCTGAGGTAAGCAGCCGACAAGAGATTCAGATCTAAAATACATCAGAAAATCATGCAAATCAGTAAGAAACATACAGCCGCCCCAATAGAAACATGGTAAGAGGAAACAGGCAATTTACAGAAGAGGAAGCCTCAAAAGCTAGCAAGCTTATAAAAAGATATTCAAAATCATTAGCAATTAGATAAATGCAAATGCAATTCTGAATCTAGGAAAAATTACAAACATTTTTGCCATAGCAAAAACTATAAAACTGTGTTAAAAACTTGTCGGTCAGGATGTGGAGAAATTGGAACCCTGGACATTGTTAGTGGGAATGCAAAATGGTGCAGCCTCTATGGAAGACAAGATGGAGGTTCCTCAAAAAATTAAAAATAAAACTACCATATGATCCAGGAATCCCACTTGTAGGTATATACCCAAAAGAACTGAAATCAGGATCCCAAAGAAATAATCTGCATATCCATGTCCAATGCAATATTATTCACAATAACTAAGACTGTTTCCATACAATCTAAATGTCCATAGACATAGGAACAGACAAAGAAGATGGGCTATATACATACAATAATAGAATATGGTTCAGCCTTAAAAAGAAGGAGATCCTGCTACACATGACAACATGGATGAAGCTGGAGGACATTTTGCTAAGTGCAATAAGGCAGTCACAAAAGGACAAATACCGCATAATTCCATCATATGATATATCTGAAATAGTCAAGCCCAAATAAGCAGAGAACAGAATGACGGCCAGCGGCTAGGAAGAGGGGAAAATGAAGAGGTGTTCAATGGGGATAAAGTTTCAGTTATGCAGGATAAATTCTAGAGATCTGCTGTACAACACACGGCCCAGAGTTAACAACACAGTATTGTATACTTAGACGTTTGTTAGGAGGGTAGATCCCATGCTAAGTGTTCTCATCAAAAAATTAACAAGATTAACAATAACCCAAAGAGGCACAAGGAAACTTTTGCAGGGGACAGAAAAACTGAAAACAGAACTGGATTAGCAGGGATGGAGGAATGTAATGATCATCGTGTCCCAGCGACGGAACATCCGGGAAAGCAAACTATCAACACTGACTCCCATACACATACGCTTAGCGAGCAATCTCCCTCCAGGGCACAAAGCAGGAGAAATTCTCACACATGATCATCAGAGGAAACGCCTGGGGATGTTTACTGTTGTGTGTCTTTTGGAGTAAGTGAGAGGATGGGATGGAAGGGAATTCTGATGTCCGTTTCTGGGAGGATGAGCATGTAAAAGCAGGTAAATACACACTATAAAATACCATGAAATAACAACAGGATTTTATACGAATGGCTCAGATTACAGTTGTAGTAACATAGATGGATCTTAAAAACATCACCCTTGATTGGAAAAAGGGAAAACCAGGGGAGTTCCTGTCGCAGCTCAGCGGTAACAAACCTAACTAACTAGTATCCAGGAGGACGCAGGTTTGATCCCTGGCCTTGCTCAGTGGGTTAAAGATCTGGCATTGCTGTGAGCTGTGGTGTAGGTTGCAGACATGGCTTGGATCCTGCACTGCTGTGGCTGTGGTTTGGACGCCTAGCCTGAACTTCCTAAAAAAGACCAAAAAAAAAAAAAAAAGGAAAACCAGAATAGTACATTTATGCATATTCACAATACGCATTTTGAGAGAACTCATGCAAACAAAGAGAGGGACATAAACCCCAAAGCATCACTTTGGCCTCCCCTCCTCCCACGCTCCCTACACTTTTCATGCCAACAATACTGAAGCGCTTGTAGTTCCACAAACTCAGCATGTGTTTCACTACTGTCTTCCTCTGTTCAGGCTCTTCCTTCCCCCCTACCCTCCTGTCTGGTTCAGTGAGGGATGAACACACCGAATTCTACTCGCTGCTCAATCATCAGAGTTTATAGCTTGCTATTTGGAGCAGAGTAGCTGCTCAGTAAATATTGTTGGCTTAAACTCAGTTTGGACGCCCTCAGCAGGCCTCCCCTGCCCTCCTCTCCGTCTTTTTGTGTAATAGCAACCAGTTGTTGAGCACTCTCTACATCCCAACACTATACTAACCTGTGAAAGGCACACAGGTAAAGGTGATTCTGGGAGCTCATATGCAAAGAAAACTGGGGTATAAAAGTTCTAGCAAGCACCCATTATGGCTCAGTGGTAAGGAGCCCTACTAGTATCCATGAGAATGCAGGTTCAATTCCTGGCCTCGGTCAGTGGGTTAAGGATCCAAGGTTGCTTCCAGCTGTGGTATAGGTTGCAGATGTGGCTCAGATCCTGCGTTGCTGTGATTGTGGCGTAGGCCAGCGGCCTGATTCGACCCCTAACCTGGGAACTTCCATATGCCACAGGTGTAGCCCTAAAAAGCAAAACATTAAAAAATAAAAAGTCCCATGTGTTGATTCTCATTTAATCCCCACCACCACCACTCATTTTCTGTAAGATAACCTTCTTCCAACTGTACCTGGTATCCACTAGTCCAGAGCCCCTCTGATTCACTCCCTTCAACAGTACATTTCCAGCCATATACAGGACACAGAAGAAGATGCCATCTGATGTGTCTGGCTGGGGGGATCTAGAGGACCCTTCGCCTTTACATATCTTCAGCCCTTGTCTGGTAAGGCCCAACTTCACCCTCTTCAGAAGTTTCGGAATACAGAACCTTTCTGGGGCTCTAGGGTGTAAATCTCTTTGCTTTTCTGCTTCTACCAGCTTATGAATCAGACTGCTCATCAGGTCTGCTAATACCAACTGGGCCAGGTGTCCATTTGTTTTCTTACTTTCAGTATCCTATCATCCCCTCTTCCCTTCTTTTTGTCCTTGAGTTTATGCCATACATCATGCTGAAAGTTCAGTCATTGTCGGAGTTCCCTCATGGTGCAGCGGAAGGATCCAATGTTGTCACCAAGGCGGCTTGGTTCACTGCTGTGGCTCAGGTTCCATGCCTGGTCCAGAAACTTCCATATGCTGCAGGCACAGCCAAATGAATAAATAAATAAATATAAATAAATAAAAGTCAAGTCACTGTCACTTTATTGGTGTTTCAAGAGAGAACAGGGATAAATGAGTATGGTCAACTTACCATTTTCAACCAAAAGCTGCCCACTTCCAAATAATTTAAATGATTAAAATGTCTTAGAGGCAAAACGGGCAACTTGCTAAGATCTGTCTCCCAAACTTGTTTTGACACAATAAATCTTCAGATAGTAGAGAACTTACAATGATTTCCCCCCTTACACTTTGATTCCTCTCTTCACTAGGATAAAAACAATCCCCACTCCAGGAATCATTAAAATTATTCTATTTGTGTGCACTGGAAACTACTCAATAAACACATTTAAAAAAAAAAAGTTTAGAGGAAAAGGTGCACTGGAAGGAAGAACATGTGAACTTTCTGAAACACAAATTCTCAAACCTCATCTAGCTCTACACGACCAGAAACTCTGGGTCGGGGGCCCAGGAATCAGCGTTTTTAACAAGGAGACTGTGATGCACGCTCAAGTTTGAGAACAGCTACCTCAGGGTCAGCTACAGCCAAGGGCACAAGAAAATCAAGAACCGACCTGGACACTGTGTTGCAGGACGCTGTTTTACCTGAGAAAAAGTGATTATAAACTGGAGAGCCACTAAGTTAATATCAATTACACTCCAAACTCTAAGTAATTAACAGTATTACATTGGAGTTCCCGTCGTGGCTCAGTGGTTAACAAATCCGACTAGGAACCATGAGGCTGCGGGTTCGATCCCTGGCCTTGCTCCATGGGTAAAGGATCTGGCATTGCCGTGAACTGTGGTGTAGGTCGCAGACATGGCTCGGATCCCGAGTTGCTGTGGCTCTGGCGTAGGCTGGTGGCCAGACCCCTAGCCTGGGAACCTCATATGCCCCAAGAGTGGCCCTAGAAAAGGCAAAAAGACAAAAAAACCAAACCAAACAAAACAAACAGTATTACAATGGAAGAGAGCTAACTTCCAGTCCCTGTTGAAAATGACTCCCCTCCATTCATTCTTCAGTCTTGTGCTTTTACTTGCTCTCTCTCTATCCTGTACCCCGGATGTCTATTCTACAAGAGCTTACCCAGGTCTACAGCATTCTCTACACTGGGTATCCATCGTGCTACTCATAATTACAGATTCGAAACAGCTTTGTGCCAAAGGTGTGGCTGACAGCTTTCCAAGGACCTTTGCTCTTGGAAGCTAATGCGTTAAGGTTTTTGTCACCAAGAGGTAATCTACAACAAAGACAGTGAATCTCTTACCTTTGGTTGGTTTCATTCCAATCTTAGAAAATACAGAGGGAGTTGTACCCCAAAGAAAAAAACTGACATTGATACCTGAGTTATTATGATTCAGAAAAGTTTCTAAGAAGTTTCAAAAGGAGAGTTGGAAAGCCATAAATAAAGCATAATCTATTTTTTTGTCACAGAGGCTTTGCTTCTCATTGCTGACCCACCTTGCTTAGAGGGCCATTAAAATTCTAATACACAAAAGATCTAAAATATTGAAATGAAAGTAAAGGTTTCAATTTGAGCACCTACTGCACGCCCAACAATGCGCAAAGCTTTGACATGTATTATGTCAATTCACATAAAGTTGAAAACATTTCTGAGTTCTACCCTTCTTTTAAATAGGAACGAGTTAGGGTTCAGAAAGGTTGAACAGCTTGACCAAAGCCATGCAGCTAGTAAACCAAGATTAAACCCATATCTATCTTCCTGCAGCACCCATGACCTTAACCATCTTTTGCACTGGCTCCAGGACCACAGAGACCAGTTCCCAGCTCAGACAGAACTGTGTCATTCCAAAAGTTATTGAGTTTTACTCTATCCAGAACACACCTTAATCTCCCACCACCACCAATCTTATCTGCCCGACAAATGACTGCATTTTCTTCAAGACTCAGTATGGAGTCATCTCCTCTATGAAACTTTCCCATCACCCAAAATCTGAGTCAGGCACTTGTTTTATTCTGCTATTGTTTACCTATCTGTGAGCTCTTAGAAGGCAGGGTTGGCTTGATCTCTTGCATCACTAGCACCTAGGGCAGAGCTAAACACAAAGGATATATTAAGCAGTTGTTGATTCAAAAAATAAATTAAAGAATGAACGGATAGATGGATGACTGGATGGGTGGATGGGTTTCAAATGGAAGTGACAGTAGCAAATACATGACTTTAGTCTGTATAGCTTAAGTGTTAATTAGGCCAAAACCAAAGCTATTTATTTAAAACACTGGTGGCTTAAGTTCAGTGAATCTTGCCCCTGATGTTTCTTTTATGTCTCTGCCAATTTTGCATGTCTCCTATTTCCCTCCTTTTCCCCTTTTCTTCATTCCCCCTTTCCTCCTTCTCTCTCTCTCTCTCCCTCCCTCCTTCTCTGAGTCTCTTTCTTTTAAATGTGGATAATATAGAACTGAAATCATACACTTAATATTTTCATTTGTTGTAATATATGATTCAGATATAAATAATGTTCCCCATTCTTAATTTCAAAATACAGTGGATGGAACATTTTCGTAATGTCTAAAAATAAGACACAAAACAACAACAACAAAAAAAAACCCCACAGCTCTCTCCCCTGAATTAATAGTATACAGTAAACTGATTTTTTTTCTCTCTTTTTTTTTTTTTGGTGAGTCAGTGACTACCAACAGGGAAAAAATTATCCAACCCTGTTCAGTGGTACAAATTAACATGATTTCAGCACCTATTAAACACCAGTAATGCATTAATCATAATTACACAGTAATCATATATATTAAACATAATTACATATTAATAATCTTCTCCTCTGCATTTATAGGGCGACAACTGAAGCTCAGAGAGGTTGAGTGACTGCCCCAATGTTACCCAGTAAAGAAGAGAAGGAAGTGAGATTCAAATTCAAGACCTATACTTTCTCATTTGATTAAATATTTTCCCACATGAAATTAAAGAGGTGATATTGCTGGGAGAAAGGAAAAGGAAATTCCCTTAACTAAAAACAAAAAGGATTAAGGAGCACTTTTTCAAGGAGAATACCAAGGTTACTCAGGCATGGTTTTGTAATCACGGGTGCAGAGCTTGCATGCTGACACTTCCTATGATTCAGCTCTGCCGTCTTACTCGGCTCTTCACAAAATTAAACCACATTTTAGAAAAGGAAACAATATAAGACTGATAATTTCTGTTTAAAATCTGATAATTTAAAATAAAGGCGAAAACCGATGGAATGACATAGATTTTTATCTCACCTTCTAGTCACAGAAATGTTGACTGTGAAAAAAGTTTGTATTCCAAATTCCAGAAACAAAACTTTCTTTGCTGGCTCTGGAGGTTTCTCATATTGTTTCACAACCTACACTCCCCACGCCCCCACTCTCATGAGTCTGCTTCCTCTTCCTCCCTCAGTCCGTGCCATGAACCGAAGCCATGCTACAGGGAGGGGGCTGGCAGAGAGCAGCCCAGGAGTGCTTCCCTGCATGTGGCACTTCTGAAAATCTGTAACTACCACTGCCCCATGATTCTCTCAAGCTACTCTGGGTTGAGCTAGAAAAAGGAGGAAACCAGGCAGGATGTTAGCCCTACTTGGGTTCTGAGAATTGCTATTGGCCATAGTTTCTCTGGCTTGAACCATAGCAGCAGGCAAGGTGGAAAGTGTAAAAAAAGAAAGTGCAACTGATGTTCTCGAGGAAGTCATCAGAGTGAAACCAGGTGGGGCCTGCGGAAGACCTCAGCTCTGGCCAGGGCCAAGTTGTCCTGCCGAGTGAGGCTGCCGGCCTGTCCTCCTATCCAGACTCTGGGGAGTCTTGGAGCATCAGCAATATTCTCTCACACTTCATTAGCATCCTATTGAATTCTGCGCCTTCATTCTTAAGAAATCACTTGTCCCATTAAATGTGAGTCTTTCTCAAAGCCAATTCTAAGCCTCCGCTCTGCTGGGCTGCATCTTGATGAGTTAGTACACTACTGTGGTTGAATGTGGGCTACAGATTTAAACTGATGTGACTTCAAATCCTGTTGATGTGACTCTGAGCAAGTAACAACCTTTCTTCACATCATTCTGACCTTTGACTTCTTGGTGAGAATAACTCCCTAATCTAGGTTTTCATTCCCTGCCTCTAACAGGGCCAACTGCCTGCTAAACATTTCCCCTTGGGTGTTCCCTTGTTGCATCAACCATGACAAACAAAAAGCATTATCTACTCTTCCCCACTCCAGCCCCATATCCTTTGCTCTGTTCTTTCTTTCTGCTAATGGAACCACCAGTCACTGAGATTCATTTTTAACTCCCCACACTGAGCTCCGATTCTTCCTCCAGAGCTCTCTGCAGTCCAACTCTTCCTTTCTGGAAGGTTCTGGTCAGTTCATGACATTTTATTACTCTTCATGTGTACTCCTTTCAAACCAGCCTTTATTCCACAGTCAGAAAAAATCTTTCTGAGATCACCTTGACCAAAATACCCTTCCATCACCACCTCCACCACCACTGAAAAAACATCAGCAACCTTCCAGCTGGGAAAAGTGTACACTCTTTGGCCTGTTGCTCAAGGCTCTTTGTATCTGGGTTCAGTTTCTACCAGCCAGGGATCCCTACCTAAGGCCTCTGCTCGCATCAAATCATTTCACTCAACATGTATTCATTCCATTCACCAAATATTTGTAGAATGCCCGCAATGAGCCAAGTATCAGCGCTACAGGAAGTGAATAAACAGACGCAGCCTACCCCCAGTAGAACAGACAGGCTTGGGACATGTAAACACATGTTATCATGACAACCTATGAACTCCTGGGTTAGACATGACAAACTGACCACAGCATTTATATCTTTTCCTTCCTCTAACAAAATGAACTACAAAAGAAAACAAAACTGTTTAAGGTATACATGGTCACCAAATCATAATGAAACTTTAGAAGACAGGATATAGATAGATGAGCAACGATCGACTAAGCAGAGTGGAGAAAATTTCAACCTTAAGAACACAGAGAGGCAAAAACTAAACATGATCAATCATGCACCCTGTGGAACCATCTACAGGCAAGGCTCTTGCAGACCTGATGTTCTGCCGAAGCATGAGGTTGCACATCTGGACACAGAGAGGATTAAACTCTTAGATGCCCCCTTGGTTTCACAGAGCCTGACAACCACCAGCCAGGCAGAAGACAGGAGAGCCAGTGTCTGGAGAAACTGAAGGTCCAGCCTCACTTACATCAGGCATAGAGCAGAACAGAGGTGAGGCTTAAAACGATCAGGCACGTCACCATGACACTTCAGAACTCCATGGAGAGAAAGATGACCCCACGAGTTCCTGTCGTGGCTCAGCAGTAACAAACCCAACTAGTATTCATGAGCATGCAGGTTCGATCCCTGGCCTTGATCGGTGGGTTAAGGATCTGGCGTTGCCATGAGCTGTGGTGTAGGTTGCAGACATGGCTCAGATCTGGTGTTGCTGGAGCTGTGGCATAAGCTGGCCCAGGAACTTCCACATGCTGCAGGTACAGCCCTAAGAGAAAAAAAAAAAAAGAAATAAAGAAAGAAAGATGATCCTAAAAGCTCCAGATGGGGGGTAGGGAGAGAGAAGATAATTGTATACAAACAAACAGGAATCAGAAATGCAATCAGGATTCACCACAAATGCTAGAAGTTGGGGAAAAAAAAAAAAAGAAAAACTGGAGAAAGCCTTCAAAGTTCTGAAGAAAATTTAAATCTAGAATCCATTACTTGGCTACACTTTCAACAAACATGAGGGAAATATATAAATATTTCCAGACATATGAAGCCTCAGAAAATTTACCTCCTATATACACCCTCTTTTTTTAGGAAGTTACTTGAGAACATCTTCCGGCTAAGCAAAGGAATAAAGCAAAAAAGAGGAAGACGCAGAGACCCAAGAAATAAGGGGTCCAAAAAAGGAAAGTAATAAAGGGAATTTCCAGGATGCCAGCAAGGCAAGACACAAAGAGAACAAGCTGTACAATCAGCATAGGGTGGAAAGCTCCAGGACAATGGCTGCAGAAAAATTAAAAATAACACACATGAAAATCTGATCTATTTTACCAACCAGAGCAAAGACTGGCAAACTGCAACCCATGGACCAAATTCTACTTACCCACTTTTGTCAATAAAGTTTTATTGTCACATAGCCACACTTATTCAATTACATATTGCCTAGGACTGTTCCCTCTAACAGCTGAGTTGAATAGTTGCAATAGAGACTGTCTAGACTAAGAAGTGTAAAATTTTTATTATATAATCTTTTACTAAGCAGGAGTTTGTCAACCCCTGATTTAAAGTGGGGAAAAAAAATACTGGTTTGATGGACTGCATAAAAAAAGAACAAATGTAAGGAAAAAATTTATACCAACTGGGGGGCAAATAGGCAACTGTTAACTCGGAAATAAAAAACTGTACGAGAAAAGAAATGATCACGGGAAACTACTTGGAACTCTGCAGTGACCAATTTTATGATCATAAAAACATAAACTCTGATTCTGAAAAAAAATGAAGAGGTGAATAAAAGGTCTAAATTTTTATCTGATATAGCGGGAATTCAACACAAACATGCCACTTATAAAGCAACAGGCAACAATATAAGCATACTTGCTAGAAATATAGAGGCATATTCCATAATAAGTAGCTAAAAGAGAAGTTCCCACTGTGGATCAGTAGATTAAGAATCCTACTAGTACCCATGAGGATGCAGGTTCAATCCCTGGCCTCATTCAGTGGGTTGAGGATCCGGCATTGCCGCAAGCTGCGGTGTAGGTCGCAGATGCAGCTCTGATTTGATCCCTAGCCTGGGAACTTCCATATGCCACAGGTGTGGCCCTAAAAAAAAAAAGAAATAGCTAAAGGAGTTAAAAAGTGATTTGTCTGGGAGTTCCCATTGTAGTTCAGTGGTTAACGAATCCGACTAGAAACCATGAGGTTGTGGGTTCCATCCCTGGCCTTGCTCAGTGGATTAACGATCCAGCGTTGCCGTGAGCTGTGGGTGTAGGTTGCAGATTTGGCTCGGATCCCGCATTGCTGTGGCTCTGGTGTAGGCCATTGGCTACAGCTCCGATTCCACCCTAGCCTGGGAACCTCCATATGCTGCGGGAACAGCCCAAGAAATGGCTTAAAGACCAAAAAAAAAAAAAAAAAAAAAAAGATTTGTCTGATAAGCAGGGCTAAATGAGGTAGGGATTAGTAAACAGGCACTGCTAATTTTCAGTATAAGTCTTTCAATACTTTTTTAAAAAAACTGGGTACATACATTATTTAACAAAGCAGCAATTTTCAAAAACAAACAATCTCAAAAATTATACAAGATAATAGGTGTTAAGAAGCCCTAAAACCAGAACCCTCCTGCACTGTTGATGGGAATGTAAACTGGTACAGCCACTATGGAGAACAGTTTGGAGATACCTCAGAAATCTATACATAGAACTTCCATATGACCCCGCAATCCCACTCTTGGGCATCTATCCGGACAAAACTCTACTTAAAAGAGACACATGCACCCGCATGTTCATTGCAGCACTATTCACAATAGCCAGGACATGGAAACAACCCAAATGTCCATCGACAGAGGATTGGATTCGGAAGAGGTGGTATATATACACAATGGAATACTACTCAGCCATAAAAAAGAATGACATAATGCCATCTGCAGCAACATGGATGGAACTAGAGAATCTCATACCGAGGGAAATGAGCCAGAAAGACAAAGACAAATACCATATGATATCACATAACTGGAATCTAATATCCAGCACAAATGAACATCTCAGAAAAGAAAATCATGGACTTGGAGAAAAGACTTGTGGCTGCCTGATGGGAGGGGGAGGGAGTGGGAGGGATCAGGAGCTTGGACTTATCAGACACAACTTAGAATAGATATACAAGGAGATCCTGCTGAACAGCATTGAGAACTTTGTCTAGATACTCATGTTGCAACAGAACAAAGAGTGGGGGGGAAAATGTAACTGTAATGTATACATGTAAGGATAACCTGACCCCCTTGCTGTACAGTAGGAAAATAAAAAAATTAAAAAAAAAATCCAGCTATGATCATAAAAAAAAAAAGAAGCCCTAAAACCAGATGTTATGATAAAGGATAATGGAGGGGATAAACTATAAATTTACTTCAGTCTTCAGAGAAACTGTTTCTAAGGAGATGAAATTTAAATTGAGAACTTGCCAGCTAGCCATCCAGCCAGTTTAAGCCAAGGGGACTCCCAAGCAAAGGACTAGCCTGTGCAAAGGCCCAGGGTGAGATCAAGCATGATGATTTAATGGGTTTGAGTGGACAGGATTGGCTGAGGGTGAGAACTATTCAAAAACAATCTAGCCGAGACAGCAGGAATGAGACCATGGTGCCACCATGAAGCATCACAAAGGGATTGCTGAATCACTGGCTGATGATACGTGCCATCAATGGACTCAGAAGAATGTGTGGCAAGACTGTGACCAACATTTGGAGCCCATGTCTTCTTTTCATGATTTTTGCCTTAACAACAGACTCCAATCCACAACCTAACAGAAGTTATGTGCAGTCAGAAAGTTGAGCCAGACTGTACCTGTTTTCTCCAGGATGACATGTCAGACTCACCCATAAGCAGTGCGGTGACCTCCCAGTGTCCCTGCTGGCTTTTCAAGCAGCCTGCCTTTCTCACATAAACTCACGCCCACACCTGCCCATTCCATCCCCTTAATCCCTCTGGGGATCTGGGTGCAGGATTCCCCCCAACCTCTTCTCAGATTCCCACCTGCCTCTTTTTAACCGAATCCAAAGTCTTGATCTCTGCCATCACTTGATGGACTTTCTAAGTGCTCTATTCTTCACCCTCCCATAATTCTGTCTCGAATGTCTCAAAACATCTTCCAAGGAAGGATCCAAGAGATGCTTTCTCCCTATTTTCATGAGGAAAATGGACTCTCCTCAACATCAGGGGAAGAAATGATTCTCCTCAACATCAGGCAATGAGCTGACGGCAGAACCGGGGTCGCAAGGCAGCCTGCACCACTTTCGGTTTGTGAGGTCCTCCTTTTAAGAGGCTTCACGAAAAAAACCCTAAACATACACACCTATGGCCAGGAGCCTGAGATTATGAATTTTCAAGATGTGAATCTCCTTTTTGTATCCTTTATTAATAGAGGCCTTTTCATCAATTAAAGACATTGTGATTAATATTTGGGAAAAACATGTTCTCTGTTACATTTCACAATTCATGCCCTTGGCTTAACATGTACCTAGACTTAATTATTTTTGTGTAGCACTAATTCTCTGCATATTAACTCTTGCTTCCTTTAGAAGCATCAGAAAACCTCTACATTATTGCTACTCACACTTTCTTGTACTCATTACAAAGATTAATTCCAAGTATTTTTGTTGTACTGGGACAAGGCAGCACTGAATTAATAATGTGCTCTAAACATTAATTTAGTCAGTGGTCCTCCGTCATTCAGTCTCAAAACTCCTTAGCCTTTTAAAAATCAAAGACCCTAATGCTTGTGTTTGTATGAATTTATCTATATTCTTAGAAATAAAAACTGAGAAACTTTAAGAATCATTATTAATTTAAAAATACCAAAAATAAATCCATTACCGTTAATATAAATGAAATTTTTATTTTTAAAAAATGTATTTAAGGAGTTCCCGTCGTGGCGCAGTGGTTAACGAATCCGACTAGGAACCATGAGGTTGAGGGTTCGATCCCTGGCCTTGCTCAGTGGGTTAAGGATCCGGAGTTGCCATGAGCTGTGGTGTAGGTCGCAGACATGGCTCAGATCCTGCGTTGCTGTGGCTGTGGCATAGGCCAGTGGCTACAGCTCCGATTGGACCCCTAGCCTGGGAACCTCCATATGCCATGGGAGCGGCCCAAGAAAAGGCAAAAAAGACAAAAAAAAAGTATTTAAAAACAGTACTAAAGTGAGTTCCCTGGTGGTCTAATGGTTAGGACCTGGCACTTTCACTGCTTGCAGCCTTGGTTAAATCCCTGGTCTGAGAACTGAGATCCCATGTCAAGTACTAAAAAAAAATGGCATTCATTTTACATTTTTGCAAATCGCTTTCATGTTTGGATTAACAGAAGACAGCTGGCTTCTCACATCTGCTTCTTCATTCAGTTTTTTTGTAAATACATTATGCAGCCTGTGGAGAACTCCACTTAGACTGATAAAAGAATGAGCTGGGAAAAGGCCAAACATATGTCGGTATTGTCGGGAAAATAACTTTGACCTCATGGGCACCCTGAAAGGGTTCCAGGGACCTTCAGGAGTCCCAGGACCACAATTTGAGAACCAGTAACTTAATTAAAATTTTAAAAGTTAAATATATTTATTTATTCAAATGCTACTGTTTTCACTTAAGAAGTTTCACTTAATCTTCCCAACCAAGCAAGGAGAAGAGAAGTTTACACCCTATTACATATAAATAAATGTTTGTTAGTAAGGACACTGGTGAGTTTGTTGTCAAGTAGTTAGACGCATAAGCCATGACTGTGGGGCTCTTCGGGTGGACACCCAGTGGTCAAATCGATGTCTCTCGAAGGTGTTGGATTTCACTTAAGAAATAGCTCATCCTATGTTGAACAGTCATCTGCAGGCAATTCATTAGGATCCATCATTCATTCAATACTTACCTCAGTTCTATTTCATTGTCTAGAGTATAGATTCCTATTTAAGGAAGCCGGGTATCTTATTTTGGTGCCAATGTGGGGAAGAAAGCAATGCCTTAAAACCTGGCATTTGTGGAGCAAAACGATAACCACAGTAATAAAATATGGATTTGCACTTTGCTGATTGCTGGAGTCGAAGAGAAGGAAGGCGACCACGGCAAAGAACAATGCATTCAGTACAAGGACTGAGGTTGTGCATTAAGATGGAACTGATCTCCAATCCCTTTCTGCCACTTACTAATAGCACGCCCTGGGAAAGTTACCAGATTCTGTGAACTTCAGTATCGTCATTGGTAATATGGGGATGACAATGCTAGTCTCCCAGGGGTCTGGGGGAAGTTCATATAGGATAATGCCTCCAAAGTAGCTACCACTGAGCCCGATCCATAGTGGGAGCCCCTCTTTACATATAAATGCCAGAAGGCCCATTGAAGAAGGAAGTAATGTGTTGATTTACATTCAGACACAAGTTCCTTATGTCACTGGTACGCAGACTAGGTACTTTGAATAGTGCTACCTGATATACAGTTCACTTTCCCTGGAATGCCTTTCCATCATCACTATCTAAGATCAATCTATTCTTTAAAGCCCCACTCAAGCTGGAGTGTTTAAAGCTACACCTCCAGGAAATCTATTCATTTCCATTAGAAGAAAATATGCCATTGGTGCTCCCTCTTAACACTACTTAAAGCATGTCTAGCATTAGTGTTCTATATACTCACAGCCTAACTCTCCCAGTAGACTACTTGATGGAAAGACTATGTCTAATATGCCTCTATATCTGCCTTCCTCTCCTCTATACTCTGTACAGGTGCTGGCATACAATAAGTGCCAACTAATGGTCTTAAGCAAACTAAGAGATAAACAGATCTAATCTGATCATGATACCCTCCTGCCCAAACTCCTTCAGTGGCTTCCACTGCACTCAGATTAAAACCAAACTCCCTTCCAGCAGCATTAAGCCAGGTGTGACTATCCTTGTTCATGTCTCCAGCCTCATCTGGCTCTACCTCTCCTTTGCCTTTACACGGATGTCTCTCTGCTGTGTGTCCTTTGAACACATAAAATTCTTTCTGGACTGGGGCCTTCACATATGCTCATCCCTCTTCCTAAAAACCCACTTCCTCCCATTAGTTTCCTGGTCCACAATTTCTTTTTTCTTCTTTTTTGCCTGCAGCATGCAGAGGTTCCTGGGCCAGGGACTGAACCCACGTCACAGCAGTAACAACACTGGATCCTTAACTGCTACTAGGCCACCAGGGAACTCCTGGTCCACAATTTCCAACATTTCAGGTTTCAACTTAAAAACCACACCCTCGTAGTTCCCGTCGTGGCGCAGTGGTTAACGAATCCGACTAGGAACCATGAGGTTGCGGGTTCGGTCCCTGCCCTTGCTCAGTGGGTTAACGATCCGGCGTTGCCGTGAGATGTGGTGTAGGTTGCAGACGCGGCTCGGATCCTGCGTTGCTGTGGCTCTGGCGTAGGCCGGTGGCTACGTCTCCAATTCGACCCCTAGCCTGGGAACCTCCATATGCCGTGGGAGCGGCCCAAAGAAATAGCAAAAAAAAAAAAGACAAAAACAAACAAACAAACAAACAAACAAAACACACCCTCAAGAAGACCCTCTTGGATATCTATCAGTCAGGGCCCCGGCAGGAAACAGGTGTCACACACCAAGTAGGCTAAAATGATAATAAAAGGGCTATATACAAAAGCATGCACAGGGTTTAGGGACACCAACAAGAGATAATGCAGCATCCCACAACTAGCAAAGGTAGGAAGCGATTACCTAGCTCAGGCCTGAAGCAGAAGGGGACAGAACATGTTCCAGAACCTGGAGAGGGAAGTGTAGGAAGAAGCCTACCTTAAAAGTAATGACAACCTCAGAGGGTCACAACTAAGCAAGGAGATCTGGTACAGAAAGGAACTAAAGCAGTGAATACTCCAGCCTCGTTCTTCTCCCACCATCCAAACGGCTAGCCCCCAACTGAAACAGAGGAGCCCTTTCACACAGTCCATGCAGGCTAGCCTTCAAAGAAGGATGGAGAAAGATGGGAAGAAGGATGATGGTGAACAAAGGCTACCCAGCACACCTCCATTCTCAGGCAGACCCTTCTGCTACTCTGCCTCATAGCAATTTGGCTTTTTTCTTCATATTCAGTAACATTTTCACTTTTGTATCTTTTGCTGAATGTCTATAAGCACGTTCAGGTGGTAAATTCCATGGTCATGTAAATTTCCAGTGCAGCATTCTCAGCATCTAGCATATAAGAGATGCTGAATAAATACGCTTGGTAGTGAATGTGTGGACACATGCACCAATCAGAAACATAGTGGCACATAAAATTATGCACGTACACATCTCAAAGGGAGAAACCTCCTCTACAGAATTAAGAAATGCCAGGAAATTTCACATCAAAGTCAATTCAATGAAAACAAAATGCTGCCTAGCATAGAAAATCACTCTAAC
Organism: Phacochoerus africanus; assembly: GCF_016906955.1. Taxonomy (NCBI): domain Eukaryota; kingdom Metazoa; phylum Chordata; class Mammalia; order Artiodactyla; family Suidae; genus Phacochoerus; species Phacochoerus africanus. The sequence goes on along the minus strand of NC_062545.1, from coordinate 257,443,581 downwards.
TTCAAAAAGAGCTGATCGTTTTCTAAGAAGAGAAGAAAAAAATATCCTTCCTATTAACTTGCTGTGAAAACAGTCTGAGCCAGACTAGATAAACTATCGCTGTATTATACAAAATTGTTATCGTTCCCCAATCCACAATGCAGACTGAAATAAGGTCAAGTGGAAGAATTCCTCCTTGAGCTCTTTCTTCTAGATAAAATTGGAGGCTCCCGTTCCCCAATTCATAGCTTCAAAAGAAGGCAAGTGCTAGCACACCCTAAATTCCCTCCTCCTGGTCTTGGGGTTTTCTGCACCTTCCAAAAGAAATCTAGATTTCTCTGTGCTTTAGTGATGACATTATGAAGAATACAGACAAAACTTTTACATCTAGTCCTACATATCGCCTGGTAAGTGTATTTTATTGACAGCTGAATCAGATAGCCAAACACAAACGTTCACACTTGCTTCTCCCCTCTATCCCCCAACACATTCACACTTTAATTAGAAGGGGGAAGTCTTTTTGCTTTAGCATTTTACATAATATGATTCCAAACACTTCATCTTTCTTTCGCAGCTCTCAGATGGGTCATGCCTCATCCTCTCCAACCATAGGACTCCTGTATGTGAGGCTCCCTTTCCCTGAAGATGCACCCCTCTTTTCTCCAGGTTGTTCTATAAAGATGTGCTAATGTGAATACCTCGATCATAACGTGGTTTTGAGGAATAACCAAGGTAATAAGATAATTGAGATCATACAGGTAACGCATGTAAAAAACAGTGCCTGGAACAGAGGAAGATCTCAACACGTGTTATCATCATTAATTACTTGCAAATTATCGCTTGGATCTCTAATCAGATTTACTTGCTTCAGGAAGATTTTATGTCTGCTTCCCTAAAATGTGATTGAGTGCTCCAAACATGCTCATTCGTGTGACTGGGTAACTTTCCTTCATAGCACTGATTAAAATACACATGATTCAAAATACGGATAAACCCCACCCCACCCCAAAAAAATGGAGTTCCCGTCTTGGCTCAGCAGTTAACAAACCCGACTAGCATCCATGAGGATTCGGCTTCGATCCCTGGCCATGCTCAGTGGGTCAAGGATCCAGCATTGCCGTGAGCTGTGGTGTGGGTTGCAGATGCGGCTCAGATCCCACGTTGCTGTGGCCCTGGCGTAGGCTGGCAGCTACAGCTCTGATTAGACCCCTAGCCTGGGAACCTCCATATGCCGTGGGTGGGGCCCTAAAAAGACAAAAAGACAAAAAAAAATGGATAACCCTTGAACAATTTGGAGGGTTAGGGGTGCCAACCCTCTGTGCAGTTGAAAATCTGAGTACAACTTGTCTTCTGCCCACCACTCCCATGTCCATAGTCTTTCTGTACCTGCAATGCCACATCCTTGGATTCAACCAACTGCAGACCATGTAGTAAGTACTGCAGCATTTTTTACATCTTCATGTAGGAGTTCCCTTGTGCATAGTGGGTAATGATCTGGCACTGTCATTGCTGAAGCTTGGGTCTCCGCTGTGGCACAGGTTCTGTCCTTGGTCTAGAAACTTCTACATGCCACAGCCACAGCCAAAAAAAAAAAAAAAACACATCTGCATGTAAGTGGTCCATACAGCCAAATAACCATAGAGCCAAAACAACAAAGCTGTGTTCAAGGGTCAACTGTAATCATAAAATAATGTATGTGGCCCTAAATAGGCCAAAAAAAAAAAAAAAATCTGTGAAGATGTAAACGGTAAATGAATTTGTCGTTGGTCACCACTGCATTCCTAGTTTCTGGGAAAATGTTTTACATATAGTGCTCAAAATACATGTTAAATGAAAAGGTGAACAAACAACCTCGCCTCCTCTACGGCACAGTAGTCACCACCCCTTTCCACGTTTTTTTTCGTGTTCATTATTTTAAAGACTCTAAAGATAAATATGCTGAGGTTCTAACCCTCAGTGGATGTTACCTGGAGATGGAGACTTTGGAGGCAATTAGATTTAGATGAGGTCATGAGGGTGGGGTCCTTATGCTGGGATTAGTGCTCTTCTAACAAGAGAACAGAGAGCTTGCTCTCTTTCTCTCTGCCATGCGAGGGCACAGCAAGAAGGTGGCCATCTGCAACGCAGGAAGGGAGCTCTCATCAGAAGCCAACCTTGGTGGCACCCTGATCTTAGACCTTCCAGCCTCCAGAGATGTAAGAAACACATGTCTGCTGGCTAAACCCCCTAGCCTGTGGTGTTTTGTTACAGCAGCTGGGGCCGACTAATACAGTCTCCTACGGGCACGAGTGGAGCTGGGGGATACTCTGCTACACTCATGAGGCCTCAGTCTTATTTATACAGTTTCCTGCACAATTATTAAAACTAATTGTTAAAGCACAGCTCTGAGAGAGAGTATGTGGAGAAAATGCTTTATGTTCACCATACTATTTCTTCCTGGACGGAAAGGCTACGTTTCTCAGCCTCCCCTGCACTTACACTGGGGTTATATGATTGGGCTCTGGCTGAGAGAACTGCAGGCAGCAATGACCTAAGCTACTCCCAGGCCCGACTCATAGATTTCCCATGGGCAACCTCCCAACACTGTCTTCCCATGGGCAACCTCCCAACACTGTCTTCCCTCTTCACAGGCCACAAGCTTCCCACCAGCTTCACTAAGGGAAATGCTGATCTTATTCAGTCCCTGATAGTCCAGGGCTAACTTACCACTGCTGCAAATCCTAGCAATAGCTAACAAGTACAAAGAGGCAGAGTAGAACATTGCAAAAGAAAGGAAGAGACCAAGAGTTTGAGGCTCCACCCCATGATTTTGCTTATTACCTGGAAAACTGGACTGAGCTCTTCCATATGTCCCTCTCTCGCACACCTACAAACAGCTCCAAAGGCAATGGTAAATCACATTATTTTATTGAAGAATTTATTGGGTGGTACAAAATGGATTATATATAGAGTGACCATATGTGTTAGGGTTTGGCTAGGACAGTGCCCATTTAGACCTACTGTCCCAGTGTTATTCAATGTAGTTACTAAGAGAAGAGCCCCCTTTGTCTCTCAGACATCCTGGTTTAAACAATAAATAATAGAGTAAGCTAGATATATCACATACAACGTATAGCAACTCTTACCAGACATCTCTCTGTTCATACTATTCTCCTTTCACCTCAAGACCCCACCATTCCCCCCACATCTTCCCTGGAGCCCTTTACTGGATCCTCTGTACCCAGTTCAGTAGCTGAGACAGAGCTCAGAGAAATATGCCAGCTCCTACTGCCTCATCATCTTTCATTGCTTCAAACTAGCCACATGGCTCCACCCTCTCTGCAAGGGAAACAAATTGAAGACTTCACAGCAATCTTATGTCCTCAGAAACAAAAACAAATTAGAAAGTACGAATAAAGGTTTAACAAGACGCCTTTGCCTTCTCCACAGCAAAGTGACTATTCATCAACCTCAAAGCACTATTCCTTGACAAAAGTGGGTGACATTGTGAATGGGAAAAATGACAACTGATTGATAAACTACCTCTAGACTGGGCAACTGTGAATGAACTATGAATACTTGGTGGAAAGCCACAGACCTGGGCTTCTCATGGTGTTGGATCTAGAAGCTGTGAAAACAGATATTGGTTCCAATGGAGCTTGGGGCTTTTCAACCAGAGTGGCCCCTATACCCAAATGTGTAGTCTTATTACAAAGACAAATGTAATACCTGTGTTCTTGGGGGGAGGGAGGAAACAGCTCTTAAACTCAATGAAGACTCCCAGTGAAGAGACTCAGAGTCTGTAAGAGAGATGAAGTCCTTTTATTTTAAACTACACCTAATTAATTACCCCTCAGTTCCAATGCAGCAGGGGCTGCAACGTCCACGATGTTGTTTTGTTTTGTTTTGTTTTGTTTGCCTTTTCCAGAGCCGCTCCTGCGGCATATGGAGGTTCCCAGGCTAGGAGTCTAATCGGAGCTGTAGCCGCCGGCCTACACCACAGCCACAGCAACGTGGGATCTGAGCCGCTGCTGCGACCTACACCACAGCTCACGGCAATGCCAGATCCTTAACCCACTGAGCAAGGCCAGGGATCGAACCCGCCACCTCATGATTCCTAGTCTGATTCGTTAACCACTGTGCCACGACAGAAACTCCCCACGATGTTTTAAATGTATTAACTTTGGGGCTTTTTCTCCTCTCCTCAAAAGAGTTTATTAAGCTCCATGATATCAAAGCAAGAAAAATAGGAAAGGCAAAGCTACGTGGCTGTGGGGGTGGGGTTCCCCTGGTCCCGTGACGTCCAGGAGAGCTAAGCCAGTTTTGTTCGGCCTGGATGCTCCAAGGAGCACTCACAGGGAAGCCAAAGACAGGACCCCAGGGGAAGAGCTCACCGCCAAGAGCACCTTGCAAAGCCACGCCTGGGTCCCAGCCGGCTCAGGGCGAAGGAAGCATCTTCTAAGGTTTTGCCAAACTGACAGAGGAACCCCTTGTACTGACATCTTATGCTGTCTCAGTTCCCCTAGAAGATTTTCAGCCTGGCCAGCAATTTGTCAGCTATGCCAACATCTTCTGACCAGAAGGACAGAAGGGGATACCCCAGAAAGCAACTTTATAGATCAAGAGAAAAAGGGCACACAGCCTCTGTGGGCTGCTTTCAGAGGGAGAAACAATTTTATTTCTTATATATTCCACATTCCCTGGAAAGAGGTAGTGAAAAAGAGTACATGGTACTCAGATAAGGAAACAACAGATTTCCTATGACCTACAGGAAACTACATATGTTTTAAAAGAAACAACAGTATGTTATTATTTAGTATGACCCCAAGTATTACTGGGGTCTCCCCTGTGGATACAGATGAAGGGTTGTTTCTAGCATCTTCTTACAAAAAGCAATACATATTCATTACAAACAATTTGGGACAAACAATAAAATACGTAACATGAAAATAAAAGAGATAAACATACTTAGAAAAATTGCATCTTGGAAGTTAAACCAAGGAGGGCACAAGGACAAATGGAGAAAGAGGGAAAGATCCTGGGAGGAGAGCAAGAGGAGGAAAGGAAGGGGAGAATAAATGCCTTTGGTGAAATGACCACGGACGATGGAGGAAGAGTTTTGTTACCTGGCTATGCATCCAGTGCTTTATTTAGCTAGATTAGCGTCTAACACTTCAAGTCAACAGAAGGAAGGTTCAGATCTTTGCTACAAATGTAAACCAAGTGCCCCCTATATATACCAAGAGGTGTTCTAAGTTGTTTTAAACACATCCATCTTTTAACCGCCCTAAATGGGAATATGACTGTTGTTATATTACCAATGAAAACGACAGTGTCTTGGGATGACTAAGTAGACCCCCTTTCAAAGGTTACCAGCATCTTACTATGAGTGCTCAACAAATGTTTGTTTTGAGCATTAGGAAGGGGTACGGGGTTTGAAGTCAGGTCTGTGTTTCCAGGCCACTTCTCCGAACCCTTCCCCAAGCACCTGCACTCCTCCACAGCCCCACTGCGGACACCTTTCCCGGTGTTCCCACTCACATTTTTGGCATTTTCAGTCTGCCAATACTACCATCTCTGCACAGCTGAAAGCTGGATATTCAGAAGGCAAGGTTAGGTTGAGGCTTCTTTGTTTTTCCCAGTAAAAATAACAGCCACAAAAAATAAATTGGTGCATTCTGCTGTGGTTCACATGTTTTCTCTTTTGCTTGGCCCTTCACAACTGAAAATACACAGCACTGCACAGCTTAAGCACCTGTTCAATTTGAATAGTTTACTCCAGGATTAAATCGATTTTTACTTCAAAACCAAGACCCACCAAGCTTCAAATTTCGTAGAAATTGAAAAAAAAAAAAAAAAGCCTACTTTAAAGTGAAAAGAAAAGGTCACTTCCTGATTTTGCTAACATCAGGAAACAACACTTCAGGACATCTTTCAGTGTCAACCTCCACCCCCAGTGAAGTCCAAAAATCTAACACAATCATAGAACAGAGGTTGGACTTCACATGAAAAAAGTTTGAATAACTCAGAAATGAGCCATCCTTCTCTTCAAACAGAACAGATCCCAGACTAAAAAGTTTCCAAATTTCTGTCTCTTCCTCTCTACACCTTCTCTTTCTCCTTTTCTCCAAGTTAACATTTGTTCATCTAATTCTTTATTCACCAAATAGGTTCCAAGAATTCATCAATGTCCTTAGACATCTCTATTCAGGGTTCCTCTCCGCTTCTACTTCTAGATGTGTGTACCCATATGCTCATATACCAGGAGGCCAGGACAGAGGTAGGCAGAGAGCCAGGAATCCAGAGGCTAGATGACAGCAAGAGGGAAGGGGCCAAGGAGAGGACCAGGCCTGGGATCTCTTTTCTAGGACAGGCTCGTGTTTAGACCTCATTTATGAAAACTTTTTAAATGGTGGTTTCCCCAATATTATGTATTTAAAATGGATCTGTTAGGTAGACATAGAGCTTAAACATTTATTGGGGGCTAGCTAGGTGTGGACATGCACAAGTCACTTCCTCCAGGGACATGCTGTGTTCTCAAGGCAATGACAGTGTATCTGGGGAGACAGAGCCTTAGGTAGCTACCTAGAGTACAGGTCATATAATCACATAGGGTTACAGCAACTTGCTCTGCCATCAGGCAGACCTGTGTTGGAATGTCAGCCCCATCACTGACTAAGAGTGAAAACTTGGAAAAGCCATTTGGCAGCTCCTAAGTTTCCTTATCTGCCAATGGGAATAATAGTACTCATGGAATAATCGTAAAAATTAAGTGAGATTGTTAATGTAGTGTGTGTATAAGTGTAATGAGCTTATTAAATACAGGTGATGGTTAATCACACAATTATTATTATTGTCATTAATGATTAGAGGTAGAAGTATGCTATGAAACCCTCCAGAGAAAAGAGGGACTCATTTCTTACTGGAAGTTGGGGGTAGAAGCTCAGAGAAGAGACAATATCTGAAGAGCAACTCTGGAAACAACCGTGTTGAGCTGCTGAAGGAAGAGACACAAGATCTGATGTTGCAGTGAGGATGCTCCCTGCATAGAAGCAGGGTCAGGGGAGGGCGTGGCAGGCCAGGGGGTCAGCATACACTGCACCTGGAGTGGTGGCAAGGTTTCAGTGGGATCAGAGGCTGAAAATGAAGCTTAGGGGATGGCCAGGGAGGCCTCGAAAGGAAATGTGACCAGGGCTTCCATGGGCAAGGGGAGATGCTAAAAGATTTTACATTGGGAAAGAATGACAGCGAAATGACCTATGGAGTTTGGATGGATTCTTATTCACTAAACTACTGTAGCCATCAAAGAGTTCACCTCAAGGAAGCCTCATGGAGAGGGATGGAAGAGCTTGAGTTTCCCCACTATGCAGAGGACAATGCCCTGAGCCATCTATTATTAATCAGACATATTATATTATAATTACTTATTTAATTACCCAGCTCACTCACCTGATCATGAGCTCCAGGAGGGCAGGATGATGTCTGCCGTGTTTGCTGTTACAGTGACAGTGTCCAGTACACAGTAAGCTCCCAGACGCCCAATGGATGATGGACCATAGAACACATTATCCTCTATTTTCTCATATCTACATTTTATTGATATGGAAGGATCTTTAGTCAGCCTGCAAAAGGTACAGGCTCATCTCTCCTTCTTGAAGGACAACTGAGCTCTTAAGGACCATATAACTTAGGAGGACTCGAGTCCTTCAACTTTACTGGAAGATGCCAGAGGCTAGGGAAGTAAAGTTCCTTTTTTCCCTTGAACTTCTCACTTCCCAAGTTATTTATCATCAGCTCTGCTTCACTGAAAATCATAACAACATTTCTTTTTAAATACTGCAGTAGTTTTGCTTGTTAAAATGGATCTTAATGCTAACGCATTACAAAGCCACACTTTAAATTCATAGATAACAATCTCTGCCATTTGAGAATATGTTACACAGATCTTCCTCGGCCTAGGATGGAATGACGTCCTGATAAACCCACTGTAAATTGAAAGTCAAAAATGCACTTAATACACCTAAGCTACCAAACATCACAGGTTAGCCTAGCCTACCCTAAACATGCTCAGAACTCTTACATTAGCCAACAGTTGTGCAAAATCACCCGACAAAGCCTATTTTATAATAAATGCTGAAAATCTCATCCATTTATTGAAAACCATACCACAAGTGAAAAACAAAATAGTTGTTTCCCTGGTGACCGTGGGGCTGACTGGGAGCCGCAACTGCCACTGCCCAGCAACCAGGAAGGGGTACCGCATATGGGAGCCAGGGAAGAGGTCAAAATTCAAAACTCGAAGTACAGTTTCCACTGAGTTTGTACCACTTTCACACCATTGTCTAGTCAAAAAAGTGTAAGTTGAATTATCAAGTCAGAGACGGTATATTTCAAAGCATCTACACAAGCAACAAAGAGTCCACTTCTCCTTTTGAACTCGACTACTTTTAATGATCAGAGAGTTATGCAACCCAATGTGTTTTCTTCTCTGCCCTGGTTATCAGAAAGCTGAGAGGTATATATGTTGTGCTCCATGGCTGAAACCACCATTAGCCAGGGTTTCTTAATCCACTCACTTTACACTCTACTTTTATATGCCTTGTTTCAACGGCTTCAGTTCTTACATATCTATGCATTTAAGTTGCTTCAAACTTTTTAGACAGGAATAACGTGTGTATTCCATACATCCATGCATATATGTGTGTGTTTATTATCTATTAGTTATAAGCACACACATACATCCAATACTGGATGTGTATCTATCTATATATTTCCCAGCTGTCTTGGGCCACACCTTACTCTCAGCTCTCTCGGTCTCACTGAACATGACTTAGTCATGTAAATATGAATGAAGATTTTATAGGAGAGTCTTAGGAAACACATTTCTGTTCTCTCCAGATCCTTTCTTTAGTTATTCTGTCTTGAATTTATTTTAATACACTAAACCAGGGATCAACAAAATTTTCTACTAAAGGACTAGACAGTAATAGTTTAGATTTAATGGGCCAGGAGGTCTCGGTTGCAACTACCACTGCTGTAATGCACACAGAGCCACAGACAGTGTATAAACAAACGTGCATGACTTTGTTTCAATAAAACTTATTTATAAAAATAGGTGGCAGGTTGGATTTGGCCAGTGACCACAGTTTGCTGGTTCTGCCCTAAACCTTCTACCATTATATCTGTCGTCACTGGATCCTCTCAGCAAAGTGTCACTCTGGCCAACTCCAATGTCCAATCTATCCAGGATAGTTGGCCTCAGCAAAACTGAGGCCCCTCCAGTTAAAGGGACAGGACCCTTTAGCAGCCAGTTTCACTGCATGTTTCATTGCTTGAAAACAACCTAGGGTTTTTTCCTCTCTCATATAACAGTAGTTTTAAAATACTATTTATTTTTCCTATATACAGTGATCACCACAAGAGAACTTTAGATAAATGCGGCAAATACGACTCCATCTTCAAAAGCAATATCTTTGCAGCCTATAGCCGCATTTGAGGTTAGAAAGAGGGCCCAACCAAGGGATAGGAAAAATAAGTCTTCATGCCAACATTCCCCTCTTCATGAGCTCTCGCTTTTCTCAGCTGCACTACAGGGTAGGGTTTTACCTGCCCAAAGGCCAGCATCTGGATCAGATGATCCTGTATAGGTTCTTTCTGGAAGCTGGACAGGTTTTCTCTAAACTCATGATTTCCAAATGGTCTCAGAATTACAATTCCCTTGGGTGCTTGTTAAAACACAGATTACCAGAGCTCAGCCTGAGTTTCTGATTCAGTTGCTCTATGGTGGAGCCCAAGAATTTGCAGCGCTACCAAGTTGTGCTCTTGCAGGTTCAGGGATCACACTTTGGGAACAAAGAATCTGTCTACACTTAGAGATATCACAGTCCCTCTTATGGCGAGGCAATGGCAGGGGAGGGGCTCCTACAGCTGGTTCCTTATTTTTTCAAAATGGGGTTCCTTCTTGAAGGGATAAGAGATTAGTCCTGTTTGTCCACTGAGTCTCAGCTGCTGCAGTCACCACTTGGCAACTAATTACAGGCTGAATAGGGGCTGGTGGTGACTCTCATGGAGCCATGGTAGAATGTAAAAGCCAATGGGTGAGCCATCTGGAGAAGGACAGGGACAAGGGGGACCACTGAGAAGGGAGAGGCAAATATGCCATCACACGATTCCTCTGTATAAGCCGACTTTCTAGAACTTTCTCTTTCCATAAACATAAAATCAACACAATCATGGACTGAAGTTTGACCATACACAGGCCCAGCACCAAGTAATGCAGGGAATCAGATGAAGACTGGAAAAATGCAGACAGCCTTCAAGAATTCTCAGTCCAACAGGGAAGGCAAAACTCACACATGTTCACACACTTGACAGACATCAAGACAAGTAGATAATGAGAGGCAATATTATGTGGCATAAAGACAGAGGGCTGTGGAGTAAGGATGCAGGTGGACGAGAGAGGCCTGGGCAGCTTTCCTGGAGGACTGGGCCAGGCTGGGGGCCTCGAGGGTAGGAAGGCTCCAAAGCAGTGGAAAATAAGGAGCACACAGGAGAAGCCCGAGTGTGCCTGGAACTGAGAAGAGAGGGGATGAGAATGAGCACAGGAACTTCTGATGGTGTCTCTACCCCTCCTCAGGGAAACTCTCTCACATTATTTCCACTCCTTTGTCTCAGTTTCCTGATTTGAGGATGAAGGGTTTTGAGCTAAATCACAAGTTTCCAGATCTTGCTCCATGTTGGAGAGACCCCAGGGCATTAAATGGTGAATGAGCAGTCGGGGCTCAGCCTCCTCAAAAGGGAGTGCCTTTTTACACTCATTGTGCAGTGTCGCTTCCAGAAAGGATTTGAAAATCTCTCAACAAGTAACTCTACAGAAGCTCTTTCATTGATTCTTTGGGTGACTGGATAGAGAGGGGAAAGAAGGCAGGGATGGGCCACTAGGAGGGCTGGGCGAGCCTCTGCCACAGCTTGACAGGAGAGAAGAGTTTAGAACAATGGTGGTGAGAATTAGGGAACCACTGATGATTCTTGAGGGGAGGAGTGCCAAAGGGAGAGGAGTGAAATTGGGCCAACAAGCAGCTAGGGAAGCAACCTGATCTGAAAATCTCAACTGCTCAGAAGGTTCTGAGTAAAAACAAAGGGTGATTTTTCCCCCTTGTCAGCCTTCCCTCCCAGGACACTGTACTATATGCAAAACGTGTAACTGTAAGACAAACATTTTTTTCCACTGCCCTTCTGAGCCCCATGGGCCTTCAGGAAGACCTGCACTTCAAGCAAAGCCTTTTTATTTTTCAACACCCACAGCTTCCATTCAACAATCAGAAGTTTTCCACTTTCATCAAAGAGACTGCAGAGAGAGGCCAAGGGAGCAGCCTGTTCTCAGCAGCTCCGGGCAGACGACAGAGCCCCCTGCTACCCACTCACTGTCCGTGCCCACCACAGGACACGGCCAGGTACACACCCGCCCCCAAACACAGGCTGACTTCATTCCCACCTCAGTGACAGATCAAATGAACACATGCACCCACTTCTTCCAAAACCTAGCCCAACCTGGGATCGAGGGGGTCTTAGCTTGCTTGACTGCAAAATGGGTACACTTTATTCCATGCTATTTAGCCCAATAAAACAATTTACCTCTTGATGGTTCTTCCATCTCCAGGATCTATGATTTTATGGATTCACTGGGAAGGAATATCCAGACCACCTCCTACAGTGACCCAACTCGGCTGATGCTCAGTAGCTTGGGACATCTGCGAGGGCAGCAGTGGTAAAAATCCAAGCTTGGCTTTAGACACAGGGCATTTCCTTTGGAGGATCTGGGATTTCTGCTGGCTCTCAGAGATACACGGCAGCCAAAAGTGAGCAGAAAGGGGAGGGGTGCAATAAAGAACTGGGTACTTCCAAATGAAGTTTTCAGAGTTACACCCGGAGGCACCAACTACGCAGTGATTCACTTTTTAAATGGTATTTTGAAATGGAGATCATTAGTGACCACAGATGTGACCAGCTCTGTCCTCCAGAAAATCCGTTCTTTCTAAATTCCAGACCATTTGGAATGTTTAACCAGAATGGTGCAACACCATCTGCCAAGTCGATTCCCATTCACAGAGTTCTCTTACATCACTAACTCATTTGACCTTCACAGTGGCTGTCCGTGCAGATGGGGAAAAGAGGCGGGGTGGAATGATTTAGACAAGGACCCAAGACCAACGAGGGGGTAGGGCTGAGACAGGCCCTCAGGTTTTCATCCTTCCAGGGCAAAGACACGTTGAATGATTTAGTGTGCGTTCAGAGGCCAGCCAGGGATGGCTGTGCACCCAAGGCATTTCATTGATCAACATCTGCAACTTTGACAGAGACTCTGTTTATCCTCTCTGATCCTCAATTTTCCCATCTGGAAAAAAGAAATATCTGCCTCGGAGGGCAGAGGTGAGACAATTTCTAAATCTCCTAAGCACTGTGCTGGAAACAGAGGATGATCATTCAACTGTAGTAGTCTCATTCTCTCTCTCACACACACACACACACACACACACACACATCACAAACACGCACCTCCTGTCATGAAGGCAAACCACACATGCACAGCATACACGTGCCACACACCCACCACCTACAGGCACAGCACATGCACACACCACAGAGGAACCCCCCCACACACATTCTGCACCATTACCACTTCCCCACCCCCACCCTCACTGCCAATTCCTTCCCCTTTTTCTGAGGTTTACAGCAAGTCCAAGTTTATCTGCAAATTTAACAGACTGCAATATACTCTGCAGGAACTTCTGTACAAAAGATCAGTGTTTCTGAAAAGTGTCTTCAAAAGATCAGTGATACTCAGAAAGTATCTCTGAATCTGTTCCCGAATTTCATACCGCCATAAGCTTGTTATCCTTTGGATAAATCTCCAGATTTGTGGGCTCTTCCTTCCCAGATATCTAGTAGTATTTCCAGTTTTTAGCAGGAGCCAATATCATCAATTCTTCTGGTCACTCTACTGCAGCCCAAGGAAGCTAGTCTCCCCAAGGCCCAGCCAAGTGACATTTTCTGAGCTGCTGCAGCCCTTGCTAATGTGCAATTTCTCACTCAGGAAGGCGTTTTGTGTCTGAGACTGACTCAAACAGAAGTTGCTTTGCGCGCGCACACACACACACACACACACACACACCCCAGGGTAGGGAAACCGTCATTTTCCTATTCACCCTGTGACATCAGCCACCTTCTCTGTAGCTACAGTTTCTCTTCACTCAAATTAATCCCTGGCGATGAAAAATGAGCCTCTCCCCCACCCCTGCTGCCGCCCTTCTCCTCACGCCCCCAGAGAAGAGTTTCTTCTTCGTGTGGCGGCCGGTGAAGGTTTTTTTCCAAGTCACATGATCCAGGATGCAGGGGGAGAATCCTTCTTGGAACAGAGATGGGCCCAGACCGACTCAGATGAGGAGAGATAAGGTGTGATGTGGGGAAGGCTATATAAGAATGGACCCAGGGCTCCAGCAAGCATTCAACCCACTGGCCCCTTCTCAAGACACAGCCATGCATGTGCCCGCAGGCTCCGTCACCAGCCACCTGGGAACCTCCAGCCGCGGTTACTTCTATTTCACCACGGCCTCGCTGGCTCTGTGTCTCGTCTTTGCCGTGGTGACCATTATGGTGCTGGTAGTTCAGAAGACGGTAAGTGGACTTCTCTTCTTTGCCTTTCCTTTCTGATTTATGTTCCGTTTTCTCCACAGAGACTTGGGGATAAGCTTAAAAAAAAAAAAAAAAAGCCTGCATCATGTAGAGAAAGGGAGCAGAGAAATGGGAACTTAACCCTTCCAAGTAACATGGCTTTTTGAGAGAAAACTCTGTCAAGCCCTCTTCTCCAACTTTCCAGGCTCACGTGAGCCAAGAGAAGGGAGAGGAGCTATCAGCCTAGAGCAATTAAGATATTTAAAGGTTGCTGATCCAGAGACTGGTATCAAGGAAGGAAGCGATAAGGAGACGTGATAACACACTGGTATCACGTCTTAGGTGTTTTCAGACCAGATTCCAAGGTTCTGTATTCTCAGTCCAAATGTCCCTGAGATTTTGGAGGCTTCATCCAGGGCTAAGAGGTGTTTAAACCAGGAGCTAAGTTTCAGAGGCCAAAACCTGTAAGGGAAGGAAGCAAGAGAGAAAACCAGGGCTCCTCAGAGTTTGGGCATTTCAGCGTTAAAGCTCACAAGACAAATTGAAAGCTTCCTTCCAAGCCACTGCTTTGAAGAGCTTAGAGTGTCATAAAAACATAGAGCACAGAGGCAGAACACAAATATTTTTCACACCTGTTCCCTCTGAGACTGCTCAGAATTCTAAAACTACAAGCAATTATGGGTACACACTGTGGAGTTAAACTGCCTCAGGAAATTTACCCTTTTTTCTTTTTAAAGTAAATGGTAAGATCTGTTGTGAAAACAGACAAGATGAAGAAGGAAGCTTCTTCATATTTTAGGAAACTGGTCTTTATAGAGAATCCACCAGCATGTATTTTAAAGAAAATACAGCAGTGATAGTATATATTGAATTTTTAAATTTTGACAGTTTAAAAACTGTACCCCCCACCCTGCTACAGTAAGTACATGTCTATCTATTCCTTCAAAGCTCCCATTTTTCATAGTATTACAATCCTGCAGAATTTGTTCTGGTTTCCTTCAGCTGCCTTGGGTTGAATGCTCTTTAACTCATTGATTGCTAAAAAGAATGAAGCTTAAAAGGCTTTGGTATCTGTTTCTCAATTGCCATCAAGCTTTGAAATTTAAATGAAGAACTGAGGCTGCATTAAAGTGAAAGAAAACAGAATTGACAGCATTTGATTTAGATTGTAGGATTTATAATATTCATCATTTAATGTGCTCATCTACATCTACTGGTAATAACACTCTTGAAAATATTCTAGGACCCTTTTTTTCTGTACAGGGTCTATCATTTCTGTAATTCTAATTGTAAGTAAACCAGAAGTGTATTATTTTATAGCAACAGCCGAAGAAAAGAAATTAAAGTGTTCTTTGCAAATTTCTTTAAAGTTTGCAGCTAGAACTGCTATGAGAAAGAAAGAAAGAAAGGAAGAGAGAAAGAGAGAGAGCTGATGGGGATACAGGGTGTGGTGGTAACATGTAAAGCTAGAGAGAACCCCGAAATGGTCCTTATTCAAATCTTAACTTTGGGTTGAATTGAGTCTTTCCATGAAGGAATTGGAGTGGATCTTTCTGCCCCATTTTTGAAAATGTGGAAAATGAGGAACAGAAAGGGGACAGACAAAGGCTTGACCTTAAGTTGTCCTGAGAAAGTGGTGGAGTCAAGACTGTCTGACTCTTTACGACCGTCCCCTTTGACAATGTAGATGGCCCCAGAAGCACTAAGAAACTTGGTTCCTGCTCTTCTTTTGAGAGTCTTATCTTCTTGGCATCTGCTTTCCTTGACCTACCCTTCTGCTGGGACACGAAAAGATTCACTTCACAATCTGACTGGAGGGTTTCATGTACAGTGATTTCTTGGCCTGAGAAACATCAGTTACTTGCTTAAAAGCACTGTGATATTAAAAGTTAAGTGTTTTACACATATCATTTCCAATAATTTGCTCAGCTATTAACTGTTATTAAGAGCTAAGAAGAGAGAGTTATCCCCTTGAGCTTGAGTTATTAGGAAAGGCTTCCAGGAGGAAAACTTTAGGACAGATAAAACTTAAGACAAATGAAGAGATGCTAACAGGACTTCTGGTAAAGAAATCAATGGGAGATAGCCAAGGAACTTAAACTCACATCTCAATTATTAAAAATGAAATGGACTGATGGCCACATAACACTTTTTGTGTGAGGGTAAATAGGAGCAGGGCTGAGAACCACAAGAATGGTTTTATTGGCCCAAGAAGTCACAGTTCTAAATAAAAAGGCACATGTACAGACAACATGTAAAATAAGATTAAGGCATAAATATAATACGTGATGGAAGACAGGCACATAGGGCTACCATGAGACCACAAGTTAAGGAGACAGAACATTTTCCCAGGCAGGTCTAAGAAAGACTTCACCAGAGACTGAAGCTTCACTTTGGCTTAAGAAGCATGTACAGTATCAAACAGGTGAAGGGAAATCAGAGGACAGAGCACCCCTGGCCAATGGAACAGCATGAGAAAAGTGATGGAGAAGAGAAGTGTAGGGCGTGTAGGAAAATTAACAAAGACTGCTTTGAGATTTGGCCTGAAGCCCAAAAAACTCCAAGGTCAAATTCCTTGGGAGAGGCAAAGAAGGAACTTAGGTTTCAACCTCAAATATCTATTGAGCATCTACTGTGTGCAGGACATTGTTCTAAGCAATGGGTATAGAGCCTTCATCAAAGCCAACAAAATCTCTGCTTTCTTATGGAATTTCTGTTACTTACGGAATTATTGCCTACTGATGTCTTATGTCTCTGGGATGGCTGTATTTTACTTACATTTAAGCCATTATATTTATTTAAAATATTATATTCATGTGCTGTAAGAAAAGTAAATAGTGAACAAAGGAAAAGAAAGAAAAGTAGAAATCTCTCACACTCCCCCCATTCAACCACTAATCCCTCTTCCCTGAGATAAGGACCATCAATAGATTCTTCCATGTCCTTCCAGAAATCTACGCATCTACAAATATATAGTACACACGTGTCATTATAGTAAACTCAAAAATCTGCATCTTGTTACTAACTTGACAGTATATCTTGGAGATCTTTCCAATACATGGGAGTCCAGCTTATTCTTTTGAAGAGTCACATAATATTCTATCATACTTCATATTTCATCTGTGTCTAGTGAAGTATCTTATGTTTTTCTCTAGAAGTTTTGCATCCTGTGTCCGTCTGAAGTGTATCTATGGGATAAATTCCCAGTGATGGGAACAGAGTGTACATTTTTCAATTCTATAAATAATATCAATCAGCTTCCAAAGAGATTGCACCAATACACTGCTCTTGAGGAAGCAAAAGTCCTACCAACAAAGAGACAGATCTTAATTTTAACAGAGAAAGAAAGAAAATGCATTTCTTTTTTTTTTTTTTTCTTTCTCCCTGTCTTTTTTTAGGGCTGCACCCACAGCATCTGGAAGTTCCCAGGCTAGGGGTCTAATCAGAGCTACAGCTGCCAGCCTACACCACAGCCAAAGCAATGCCGGATCCTTAACCCACTGAGCGAGGCCAGGGATCAAACCCGCAACCTCATGGTTCCTAGTTGGATTCGTTTCCACTGTGCCACGACGGGAACTCCCAGAAAACTGATTTCTTGTTGAGTATCCACAACAGAGTACATGCATATATGTCAGGATGAAATTTCACATAGTTTAAAGTAAAAAGAAAAACAAAATGTCTCATATCTCCTCCAGAGACAAGGGTTATGTAGAGACAGACTATAAAGTTGACACCATAAGTATTTTCAGGAGTTCCCATAGTGGCGCAGTGGTTAACGAATCCGACTAGGAACCATGAGGTTGCAGGTTCGATCCCTGGCCTTGCTCAGTGGGTTAACGATCCGGCGTTGTCATGAACTGTGGTGTAGGTCGCAGACACGGCTCGGATCCCATGTTGCTGTGGCTCTGGCGTAGGCCGGCGGCTACAGCTCCGATTGGACCCCTAGCCTGGGAACCTCCATATGCCGCGGGAGCGGCCCAAGAAATAGCAAAAAGACCAAAAAAAAAAAAAAAAAGTATTTTAAGTTCAAGTGGCTCTGAGGTCTTCAATCTTAGAGACATCTCTGTTACAAATCAGGAGCCTGGACTTATCCACCCCTGGAGAGATCCTTTTACATTCCACAAGGTTAGAACAGGGGCTCCTTAGGTCTTCTAGGAGACCCTTTCTAGACAGAAGAGAAAGAAGATACCTTCTTTCCCTTTATAAGCAAAGAAAATTGCTATTTAAAAAAATTCGTATTTACTAATACCATTCTACTTTCCCCCCAAGAGTGGGGTTTAGGGTTAGTCATTGGTACGGTTTTATGGTCTGCTTTTCAACCCAGATAAAATATAGGGGTGAACTGAAATGCCCTGTGATACTTCCCTCTATCCAAGTTACTCTTTTCCAATGCATTCAGTTTATCAATCCAAAAAGTCCACTGAAAATCTCCTCTGGGGACAGCCCTGTGCTGGGCTATGAGGGAAGGACTCAAGTGTGTTTCTGAGAATCTCTAAGGTGGAGAGATGAGGCCCAAACACTCAAGAGTTTGAGATTAGGGCAGAATGGCACTGAACCTGAATGTCATAGACCAGAGGAGAGGAAGATAATTTCTGCTTGGGATGAAGGAGAGTTTTGCAGAGGAGCTTAGAAGAGAATCTAAGCCTCCTCCGAGAATTAGAAGGATCCTGTCTTATGCCCAAAGTTTTATTTAAAAATATGTTAAACCTACAGAAAAACAGAATGGTAAGCACTCAAATAACCTTTAATCTAAATTCATTAAATATTAATATCTTGCCATGTCTCTGCTCTTTCTATATATGTGAAAGTGAGTTTCAGGCAGTATGCCCTTTCACCCGCATGTATTTCAGCACCCATCTCCCACTTACTGCAGTGCCGTTATCACAGCAAGAGTGTTAACTCAGGAACATCACCTCATATTAAATATAATATATTATAATTACATACAGCCTATATTTTAATTTCCCCCACTTGTTCAAAAATGCCCTCCACATCTGTTGTGCCTGATTTCATTTGTCAATTCAGAATCCGCTCTTAGGTCACAAACATTAGGTTTCATCTGTTTTAATCTAGAATGTTAACTGTTTAAAAGGTGGTCCTGGGAGCTTGTTAGAAATGCAGAACCTCAGGCTCCATTCTAGATCTACTGAATTAAAATTTGCATTGGAGTAAGGGCCCAGGTGATCTATGGGAACACTAAAGTTTGAAAAGCAATGACCTAATAATCTCCTCTGTTCTTTGTTGTTTTTTATAACATTGAGTTTTTCAAAGGGTCCAGGCCAGTTCTGTCTGGGATTTGTCTTAGTGTTTGCTCACAACTGATTATGTTCAGATGAAACATTTCACTTTCTCATGGAGTCTCAGGAGAATTTCCCACACCAGCTTCATCCTGCCCTACCCTAGAGAGGCGACATGGCTTGGCATTAAAGGGCACTGCCTTCCAAGTCAACACACCTGAGTTTGAATCCTTTCCCTGCTATTCATCACCTGTGGGACCTTCTATAATCATTAAGCCACCCCTCCAGGTCTTAGTCCATCACTAACTCTTGGCGTAAAGAGCCAATAAAATAATGCACGTAAACATTTGGCCCCCACTAACTGCTTAATCACGTTAGTTCAAAAATAAGAGAGGCAATCCTGGCAAAGGTCTCCATGGCCCACCTTACAAGACAATGTGAGGCCAGCAAGGAAGGAAATATGGAACTGGCCTGGCATATTCCAAACGTTAGCTGCCTTTGGCCATCTTCAACCAGAAAGGGCATCTTTTGCCAAAGTACATTTGGGAGCTGATCTCCCTGCACGGCATTGCTTTGTGGAAAGAAGTTAAGTCTTTCCAGGCAAATTATGTACCTCAGTAGGGTTAAGAGGGGAACCAAAATAGCTACCTTTTCAAGTGCCTGCTAATGTGTTAGGTGTACCTTATTGTGTCCACAACGACCCAGTGGAGGGAAGGATTATTAGCCCTTAATCACAGGGACTAAAGGAAATGGGAAAACGGAGTCCTCAGCCGGGAAGATGATTGCAACAGGTCATTTCATGTGGGGACAAACAGATTAAACATGATGGTTCCTTCTTCCATACACAGAAACATTGTTGCAGATGCCCATCCGACACCCAGAGTCTGAAAAAAAAGAGAAGTACACTTAAGGAAGTGTAGCTGGTTGGTAACCATGGAGATGAAATTTCCTGAGCTACTCAATGGAGCTGAGAATGACAACTTGGGAAGGTCCCTTTGCTTGTGTCTGTGTCTAGCCTATGTCCTACTGACCTCGAAGCCAAGTTGCTAAGCAAGGTGGTTCACATTTTCCCAACCAAGACCCAGATCCCCAGGCAAGATCTGGGAAATAATTCTAAGACTGGGAGATGCCTTACTAGAGAGGAGCAGATGGGCTGCCCTTAGCACAGTGCCTAGGACTAAAGAGCCCTCAGAAAATTTTAAGTCATCATCCATTTACACCCTACTTCCCCATCTCCAAATATAAGGACTGCTAGTGGGAGGGGAGAGGGAGGAAGCTTTGCTACCCCTGGCTTCCAAAGACACCGTCTCTGCTGGGCAGTAGAGAGAGCTCTGCAGAACTGCAGTCCAGGATCTGTCACTGACTCATGGATGTCTCAGGTTCCTTGTCTGTATCATTATTTTGATGGACTAAAGGAAGTCTTGGTGCCCCTCTGGCCCTGATTCTCTGATCCTGTCTGGGACCCTGAAGCCAAAGGAAGCTAAGGGGACCTCAGCCCAGGAGCTCTCCAAGACAAGAATAGTCAGTCTCACTTCTGTCCTGGGTGCCATGTTCCCTGTGTGAAGGTTTAAGCAACAGGATTCTTTTCTGTACTAAGAGGCTTTGTGGTTGACATCCTCCTGTCTGAAGCCAGGAAACCGAAAGCCCTCAAACGACAGAGCCCCCCGGCCCCAACCCCTTATCCAGGTAAATTAGATCTCCTCCCAGATATGATCTATTACAACCTTGCTACTCAAGGTGTGTTCTGTGCACCAGGAGCACAGGCATCGCCTGGGAGCTTGTCAGAAATACTCTCAGGCTCCACCCACACCTGCTGAATCAGAATTCGCATCTCAACAAGCTCCCCCAAGGGATTCTAACACAAGTTAAAGTTCAAGAAGCACTATCTTGAAACACTCTGCCTCTCTCCCCTCCTAGTTCTTGCCACAACTTCTAGTTACATACTTATTTGTATCTTGTACATGACAGCTTTAATGATTGATCCACAAAATCCACCGGATGCCTTCCAATGACTAACTTAGAACCTGGCGCACACCAGGAGCCCATTCATCATGTGCTGAGAGTATGAGTCTCTGGTATTTCCCCGAATCCAGCGGTCCTGGGATGGTTCTGCAGATTTTGCTGCTCCAGCATTCCTTCACTGCCCCTAAATACCTTCCTGGTCAGCCAACAGATGCATCGATCTTATCACCACATCCCAACGGAGATGTTTTCTTCATGTGTGTGTACATCACACTAATCCACAGGCACGCCTGGCAGTAAAATAGGTGTCTATTAAGTTGTGAAATGCTGTTTGTTGTCTTGCAGAGGCAACCTAGAGGGGATTTTTGTGACATCAGGTTTTCCTCTGAACTGCATGCGTAACTGAGAGACCACAAATGTACAGCATTGTTTGTTAGCTTAAGAGTTTTCAACTAAAGCAATAAAATTATAGAATATTAGAGCAAAGAGAGAAGGACCTTCCGAGCCAAGTTCATTTCCTTTCCCCTGATGAGCTGAAGCCCCCAAATTTATACCGCCTTCCACCACCTCCAGATCAGTACTCTGCCAGGGCTTTGCCTCAGGAGACTTTCTCAACTCACTACCACCCATGTGGGCTGGAGAAGAGACTCATAAATCAGAAGAAGAGCTGTCAATGGGAGCCAACCCCTAGAGCAACAGGAGAACAAAAGAGGAACTCCAGATGGCCCTAGGTGTTCATGCCACAAACTAAAAAAATAAGAGGCGGGCAGCTGCTAACTTCTTGCTCCAGTAGAGTGTGGGGAGTTGTTTTCATCCATGTAAATGTTCACATCTCTCTAGGTCTTTATCAGTATTTCAGTCCAATGCACTACAAGAGATCCCAACCTGGACAGGTCAAATGGTGAATAAGACACTTCATTCCCTATTGGCAAGACACCTGAGGGGTGTCTCCAGGCTGAGGTGGGGAGAAGGGGGAGGGGTGGGGAACCTAGTCTCTGAAGAATTTATTAGGGGTGAAGATCTATGCCCATTTACTTCTGTTGCTTAATTGCTCAAAGCACCTCAGCAAGACCTCCCTCTCATCCCCTTCGTTCCCCAGCCCAGGAGGCCCTCAGAAGACAATATGCTATCAGATTTTCTGCTAACAACCTCTCACTTACCCCTGTAAATATTTATGTATATAGTTATGCTTATTATAGAATAAATAATATGAAACAGTGTGAAAATTAAATATTTATGATTATGTATGTGACATATTTATAAATAGTTAGATCAATAGCCAAATATAAACTTGTAATAAATTCATCAGGGCAGGGAGCCAAATTATTTATGGTATCTTCACAGTGCTCAGCATGTAATCATTCTATTAATTCAGAATTTCCAACCACAGGAGAGACAGAAATGTACCTTCCCAGGTATGTTTACAACACACTTTCACTATCTGATGAACCAAACACAGGAAAAAAAAGTCCACGTATATTTATATACTACACTTGATTGTGCTTACGTTAACCAAAGCAGGAAAAAATAACACATGTGGAGGTAAAAAGAAAAGCATTGGACTAAAAGTTGCAGATGCTGGTCCCTGAGCTACCAGAAACTTTTTGCCTTTCAGTCTCTGGCTCCTCCCCTGGGAAATGTGGGCAGTAATTCTCCAGTTGTGTTTCTGATAAGCAGGGTGTAGAGCAAATGATGAGAAAGCGCACTGTAAACTAAGCCAGTGAATCCATGTTTTTTTAAATCTAAGAGTCAGATGGAACATGAATTCAAAATTGCGCAATACTTTGAGGACAACTAAAATGGAAATGAAAAACACGAGCTGTTTCAACCAGATGACTTCCTCACGCTGCTTTTGTTTTTCTCTTTCTTCTCTTCCAGGACTCCATTCCCGACCCACCAGGCAAATTTCACCTTAAAGGAGGTAAGACCTTGGGATTGGGAGCGGCGTGCAGGGACTCATTCACATCATGTCACAGGCCATTAGCAATCAGAAACATCATGACAGTGTCCAACAGAAGAGTGAGTGGAGGCAGAGGTGGGGCGGCTCAGGGCTGATGCATCGCCATCCACCTGAGCAGCCCCCCACAAGTTCTCCCACCAGTGAGAATTCTCCCTCTGGCATAGGCTGCCACACTGGCGCAGATGGGAACACAAAGCGGCGTTGTGCTGGGAGCTTAAAATCTGGAGTCAAGCATCCCTGGCCTGGGAACGGAGATCCCACATGAAGCTGCTGCATGTGGGAGGGACCCGAGGGGGAAAAATAATCTAGAGTTAAGCAAATGTGGGTATGAATCTTGGCTCTACAACCCACCTGAGACACTCAGTTCCTCATCTATGAAACGGGACAAATAATACCCACCTCATGAAGGGACTGGAGAAACCTATCGGATCTCTCCCGTAAACTGCTTGGCGTGGTGAGCAGCACAGAGTAATCATTAAGTAACTGGTAACAGCCATAATGCACAAGGAAGTCAAAGGCTTGTGAAACAGACCTCCTCACCACCCATACTTCCTATCATTCAAGTCACTAATGAATGTATTGTCTCTACCAGCCCCAGAGTGGTGACATGCAGTTAACGTGGAAAATGAAAAACTTTGAGATCTGATAAATGTTTGCATTTCCCAGAAAAGGAACAGTAAGACCAAGTGAAATGTCTTGGTCAGGGTCATGCGGAGTCAAACCTAGAACCCAGATGTCCTCCTCTCTAATGCAGCGTCCTTTCAACCCCAGAGCAGTAACCCCATCTCAGTCCTAGAACCTTTAGAACCTAGACAGCAAGCACAGCTGCAAAACCAGAGAGCTCAGAGGGGAAAAAAAAAAAAAGAACAAGAGTGGGTCTTTATAGGCACTTGGATAGAGACAGCAGGGCATCACTGGGACCAGAGGACACAAGTGTCTGGACACAGCTCCCCACACCAACAGCACTCACATCACACTTGGCATTTCCTTCAGGATACCCTTAGCCATGCTTCTGCTAATGTCTGTCACCCAGAGACTTCAAACGTCAGGGCAAAATCCCCCAGAGCAGCAGTCTGGATCGTTCAAGGCAGACGCATAATTACAGCTTTGTCGACAATAGCTAAACTTTGGCTGAATTACTTAGCATGTGACCTCCATTCCCATAATGCCTCTGTAGACAGTCACATTAAGGTAAACAGAAGTGTGGCATCCTAGAGGTAAGCAAGCTTTCTTTCTCTGTGAAGGGCCAGACAGTAAACATTTCAGGCTTTGCAGACCATGAGGTCCCTATTGCAAAGAGTCCACTCAGCTGCTGTGGTGCAGAAGCAGCCATCAACTGTGCAAATGAGCAGGCATGGCCCATAGAACTTCATGCAGAGAATGAGGCGGTGGCCTGGATCTCTTCCACAGACCAGCATTTGTGCCCCCATCATGGAAACAGTAACGCCTTTAGAATCAGAACACGGAGCTTTGCAAAAAGCCAAAGGCACAGAGTAAATGTTCCACAGCCATCCAGGTTTTCCAAGTTTTGACCGGAACTTTATTTTTCAAGAGGAGGAGGTGGATTTTAAGAACATATAACCTCAATGACAAGGACAGTTTTGATCAGGCAATGTGACCTCAGGCATTCTGGGTCTCAGTTTCTGTACTTTCATCATAGGTCGCTGACCACAGGGGCTCTTTTTCCCAAAACCAACTATACTTCCCTCTGAGAGTATGTCCCAGCCTACATATTTTTGGTGCTAAAATGTCCTTTCTTTTACAACATGAAGCCGATACAGATGGAAATTAAGTTGGTTTGCCTTCTGTCAGTTTTGTTGCTGTTGTTTTAATGGTCACAAAAGGGAAAATAATAAGCTGCCTGTTCTATGCTGGCCACTGAATTTGCATTTTGGAGCAAATATTTTTGGTCCATAAAATCCAAAATTTTGGGAGTCATGGACTAGAAAATTTATCAGATCACTTCTGATATGGGTCATCACTGTGGACATCAGAACACAAACTAATCCGAAACCAACCTCAGCTCACAACTCGATGTTTTTGCAACCAGAAAAAAAATGCTAATCATTTTCACCAGGGCCATGACACTTCTGTGAAAGTGCTTCCTGCACTTCCTTTGGGTTGATCTTAGCCTCTATCCTGTAAGTGAGCAACATGGGGATTAGCATTCCCATTTTGTAGATAATGAGCTGAGGCCCAAGGAATCAAGGTGACTGGCCTAAGGTCATCTAGGGAGTTGATGGCAGGGCAGGGATCAGAATCCAGGGCTGCTCTCTAGCCCCGCTGACCTGCTATGCATGGCCCCTGGCTTTCTCCTGCTTTTAATGCTCAAGCCTCCACTCCTCTCAGCTTGGCAAACTACAGACACAGCAGTAGGGCGAGGTGCAAAGAAAACCACCTTGGAGCAAGACCTGGGCTCCAGAACTGACCTTTGCACCAGCAGGCTGTGTTTCTCTGGGCAAGTCTTTCCTCCTGTTTGGGCCTTGCCAGCAATATACTAAATGAAGTGGAAAGGTCTTTCCAGCTTTGGTGCTTTATGATACTCTAACCTTTCACTCATACAGGAATACAGAAGAAAAAAGTCCAAAAAGATTATTTCTAACAATCTTGAGGAAGTCTGCAGCCACAGTCTCCTCTCCCCTGCGAGTCCCTGTTAAAAAGGGACGAGCAGCAAACTCCCTTTTGAAAAGTCACTGCAAGACACTCCAGGCAGAGGGGAAACGTCTTCCAGAAACTCCAGGGAGGACACCCAGGGGAGGTACGTGGTTTGCCACTCAGGTTGCCAAGAGCAGAAGCCAGACACCTTCCAGGGAGCCCTCTGCTACCAGCTGATGGAAACTATCCCCCGTCAGCAGGAAGCCAGCAGCAGCCCAAAGCCTGGAAAGCAGGGCCATATACACACCCCACAGCAGTGAAACACAAGATGACACTTAGCTGCAGGGAAATCACAGAAAACCAAGCCTTTGAAAGGACGTCTGAGTCCCGACAAAGCTGCCCCTTCCCACAGGCCAGGAGACTTGTCGCCAGCAGACTGCCGCCTCACACCCACTCCGCTGTGCTGCCAGGACCCATCCAGGGGCTCAGTCGGGACTGTGGGCAGGAAGAGCACTGAGAAAGGACCTTTCCCACACCCTCTCCTCTTCCCTAGAAAATGGAGTCACTAAGGACTCCTGCACAGAGCCACTACAAGGGGGGGCAGCAAATACGAGCGCTGGCTGAGCCTATGTCCTTGGACACAAGGGTCCAGGAGGGCTGGGAGACAGAGGCCTGTGCTGCTTCTCATCACTTCTTGTTCCAGTTTCCTGCCTCTGCCTCATTTTGAATCTCACGTGTGCCCGGGTATGTGCCTTGTCTGCCCAAACCCCTGAACATAGACCCCCTATTATGCCTGACTTGCCCAGAGTTCCAGAAGCACCGCACACTGGTGTCTAGCAAAGTGGACAGCAGGGTTTGGGCTGTGTGGAGAAGCTGGCAGGGCTGTCCCGTCTGTCATGGAGGATGATGCAGAAGTGAGTCTTGGGGCCCACCAGGCCTTCGAGGCCTCTGCGTTCCAGCCACCGGGGCTTTCTCAGGGACCGTGTTCCTCCCTGGGCGTCAGCTCTCCGCCATGCATACTGACCCACTCTCCCTCTCACCTTTTTTATGTCCTCTTTCTTTCTGTTCTCACCACCCCATCACTTCCCCTCGCAAACCCTGCTGAAATTCAAATTCTACTGACTTTATTGCAAAATGAGTTTGGTCGCCTTGGTCTCAGCCCCAGGACTTCCCAACATCCCAACAACCAATTATCAGTTCTTACCTGCATGAGGGGAATTCTGTAGACAGCTTTCAAATCAGTTTTTCTTTTATTCCCTTACGAGGCATGTGTAAGGAAGGATCTGTTGGAGTGAAAACCACAAACACGGATGGGGCAACTCACTCTGTGCCAAGCACTGGGCTGAGTGCTTGGTGATTCACTCATGCAGTCTCACAACAAGCCCTGAGGATAATTATCAGTTCTAGTTTATAAGTAGGGAAACCCGAGCACAGAGAGGTTTACTGACTTGCTAACAAAATCCAGGCTGATCTGCCCTGGAGCCCTTTGGCTTAACCTGGACCGTAAGGTGAGGTAATTCTTCCTGCCAGGGCTCCTCCTGGTACCCCAGGCTAGGAATCCTTCCAAGGCCCTTGATCACTAGCTCGGCACCTGCTCCTGCAGCTGTCTGTCTTCCTGTCACTGCAGCACTCTCTCTGCTGCGGAGCTCTGGACAGAGAGGGTCACTAGGGCAACCACGGAGCGGTGGGGCCCAAAGGGCCATGAGCAGGGGATCTGAGGCTAAGTTCAGGCCCCAGCTTTGCAGCTGAGGAGTCATGAGACCTGGTGTGATTCCCTGCTCCCTAGAGCCTGCCAGGTAGAAGAGTCTGTCTTTCCTGGGAAGGTCAAGTGGCCCCCAGCATCCAGAGGTCTCTGGAGGCCCTGAGGAAGTGGAAACGGTGGGAAGACCATGTGAAGGGGTCTCGAACCCCTTCTGAGCATCCCCTGCCCTCATATGGAATCAGTCTCCTGCTGAAGATGAGGTACAAAATGCAGAGAACTGGGCTAAACTCTGCGATACCTAGATTCCAGCCCTGGGACTTCGTCTCCAGGGCTGGAGTTTCCTGTTGTTGAAAATATCAGAAGTGAGGGGGACAAACCAGCTGACCTGTCCTGGCGTGGATTTTGCTCTGGATATAACATTCCACGAATGAAACAAATAGGATTAGGATTTTTGACCATTTTACCAGCCTAACAATTTACAATTTGTGCAGGCTACCCTCCTTCCCACTCCTCCTACTAAAAAGAAAACATAGCTGTTAAAAGAGATCAAGTAAGGCGGGCTCTCTAACTAACTAGGGAGCCCCCCGACCCCAAGGGAACAATACAAGCTACCCACTGAGGGCAGTGAAACCAAACCAAGGATCAGGCTACTCACCAACCCCCGCTATCCCTGAAGTCGATGAGCTGTGGTGGCAGCACCACCAGGACACGACACTGGTGGCAGAAGAGGCAGGTAGAGAAGCTGCAGCCCCCTCCCCGAGAAGGACTGAAAATAGCAAACAGAGACCTCACTTCTTTCAGACGGACTTGCCTGGATCTTAGCTTCCCCAATCCACCAGCTGTTGTAGTTTTTCCCACAGCAGCAGGGGTACTCCTGCTCAGGGGATAACTGCTTTTCAGACAATCACAGGCCTCAAAGAGCTTATCTGCCGCTCCATTTACTTTAAACCCGCTCACTCAAAACTCACACTTAAACTGTCTTTTTCTTAAGGCAGAGCCAACAGGTATCAGAAATCTCTGTATAAGAAATAAACTAGAAAATGGGCCACTGAGAATAAGGTAGAACAGGGGGCCACCCAGAGTGCTAAAGCCATGTAATGTGTACCTAATCCCTACCCCTCACCCCTCGTCACCACGAGGAAAGAGGGGAGGGAGGAACAGATGGGGTGGGGTCAAGGGGAGACAGGAGGGGAGGGGAGGAAAAGGAAAAAAACTTCAGATCACTGAGAAACATTACAATTTATACTCAGATTTAGCACATACAAATCACAAGTCTCTAAATCCAGAGGAAAAAAAAATCCTCATCTTTCAAATACTTTGGAGAAGAGGGAAGAAAGAAAGAGAGAAGTAGTGGAAGGAGGGAGGAGCAGAGGGAAGAAGGGAAAGAGGGAGGGAAAGCAGGCCAGTTCCTCAAACTGGCTTCATCACGTATTTCACCCAAGCTCTCTGGACACTAAACGTGTTGGCTTAAATGCCTACAAGCCGAGCAGTGCAAGCTCGGGGCCAGGCCATGGGAGCCAACCATCACGCAGTGGACTCTGGATGATGGACACAACCTCACTGTTACACATTATCCCACTTAATCCTCCTGGTAACTTTCCAAGAGAGGTTATTATTACCCCCACTTTTGAGAGAATCCAAAGAGGCTGAGTCATTTGTGCAAAGCCACACAACTTCAGCCAGATCACTCTGCTAAGCAGCATTGCTAAGCTGTGCCACTGTTAACAACCAGGGAAGGGGGAGCAGGGGAGCTACCATGTGCTAGTCGTCTCCTCTAAGCCATGCGCTGTACCGGCCACTTGACATCCACAATCCCACTGCATCCTTGCAACATCCATACGTTTGGGTTGACTGTTACCATCCCCACTTCGCGGATGCAGGAACTGAGGGTCAGGAAGGGGAAGTGACAGGTCTGAAGCTAAAAGCCCTGACCAGAACCCCGGTGCTCTCTTTGAGATGCGCTGCATCTGTTTTGCCCTGCTATCAACCTAGGTGTCTGGCACTCAGATCCCATACAATCTGGCTGGAATGGTAGTCTGTTTTGCCCCCTTGGGCACTGTTGCATCTTAATGGAAGCCTGACTGCCTTTTACTTACAACTCAGTGGGGTTCAGCACAGTGGCCTGAAGTCACCTGCCAGTGCTCACCCAGGCTACTTTTTCCCAGCACCTTCCCCTCTCTGGGCAGTTTTTTAGTCCAGAGTGAATGGGGGCTGCAAACCCACTTCTTATATTTAACCCTCCCTGCTCCACGGGAAGACCAAAAATAGGAGTCAGAGCGCTGGACTAGGAGTTAAGAACTCTGTGCTCTGAACCTAGATCTGCCACTAACCTACTGTCATGTTTTAAGCCAGACCTTCGGACCCTCTGGGTTCAGTCTCCACACTCATAGTCCAGGGTCATGGTTAACTTCGCATCTAATGGCCCTATCTAATACTGTGAGGTCTAATATTTTGAGATCTCATGGTGGATTCCAGTTCTCATGTTGCCATTGATCTGACCTCTAGGACATGACCCTTTCAACCACCTGAAGCAACTCTTTCTCTCTACCTCTGCTTTCTGTGCACCTGGCCAAGAGGGTTTCTCTTCAGGCTTCCAAACAAAGCCCAGAAAGTTCCCTCTAGAGGAAGCCAGCGCTTGGAGAAACAGCTTACAAAGCTTGCCCATCTGAAGGCCTTGGTCCTCAAGGGAATTCACAGAGTACTCAAACCGCCCCCATGGAAGTAAGGAGTCCTTGGCTCTGGCTCTGCCTCTGTCACTGACTCCTGGGGACAGACTAGGACAAGTCTGCTGTGGGGGTAATGTTGGGGAGCACATGCTATGCAGTTACCAAGCCCAGACCAGATGACTTCTACACGAACTTTCATTTCTATGGACCATGAAAATCCTTATGGAATCAGAACAAGTTATTTCTCGTTCCTGTCTCATAACCAGAAAGAAAGGTGTATCATGGACTCACAGACTCAAGCCTCCTGGCTGATGACCCATGAAACATTCATCTAGGTCTTAACCAGAGCCTCAGGACCCTCAAACCAACCTGACGAATCTTTGAACAGCACTAACAGGTCAAGTATTTGAGCCGCCAGCCCTGTGACTTACAGTGTGATTTGCATGTCCTTAGTGAGGGCCCTCCCACTGCCTCACCTGAGAGATGGGGACAAAAGCAGTGTGGGTATTATCAGAGTGCATGTCTCCTTAAAGGTTACGGAGCCTTAGGGTTTGGGCTCCACGAGCAGCTGTCTGTCTTCCTGCCAATAGCCTTGTCAGATGTTAAAGGTCAGCAGTGTTTCCTTCTCTGGGCTCCTCTCCAAGTTCAGCAGCCCCATTCCACCACTAGCCTCCCTGGTGCCTTGGTTCCCCAGCCCGCCCCATTAGCCAGCTCTAGCAATGTCATTCTTCGAGGGAGTGGCCTGTGTTTTTCCCTTCTCTTGAAACCTTCTAAAAGATTCTTTAAGAAAAACTAAGATACATCATGCCATTTGACTTCAGGAAATGCAGATGCTTCAAAATAAGGGTTTTTTTTTTTTTTTTTTCCATCCTTGGGTTTCTCAGAATTACAACTGAGGTCAACCCAGCAAACGTGCAAAGACCAAAGGGGAAAGGAAAAAAGAACCTACATGTGTGAGAGGCAAACACAGGCTTGTACTTCTACAGCCACCTGTTTACAGAAACTCACCTGACAGATGCCACCACAAGTGACCTGGTGTTGAAGGGGTCTCTGGCCATTGAGTAGAATCTATTCTTGATGGGATGTGCTGGCCTCAGACAAGAGCATGAATCTTAACCTTTTGTTTAATCTAACCGAACCTGCAGAACCAATGGGAGGATAAAGCCAGGTGTTATTCCAGCACAGAAGGGAAAGGCAAGCCAAGCATGCATATTCATCTCACTCGAGCCATAGAAGGCACCCCAAGCCCCCAACCTCCAGGATAGAGGTAAAAAAATCCACTCAGAGAGTTCCCAATGTGGCACAACAGGACGTCCTGGGAGCACTGGGATGCAGGTTCAATCCCCCGCCCAGCACAGTGGGTTAAGGATTTGGCTTTGCCACAGCTGCAGCTTAGGTCAAAACTATTTGAATCTGATCCCTGGCTCGGGAACTCCACATGCCATGGGGAGGCCAAAAAAGGGGAAAAAAAAAATGCAGGCATTATTGTCAAACAGCCTGGCTTTGAATCTCCACTCTAACACTGAATAGATGTGTAAATGTGAATAAGACATCTAACTTCTTAAAGCCTCAGTTTCCTTATGTACAAGAGAGAACTCATTTTAGTCCCTTTCTCATGAGGTGATTGTGAAAATTAAGTAAAATAATGCATGTAACATGCTTAGCAGACTACCAAGAAAATAGCCATCAGTTAATACGTATCAGCTATTATTTTATGATTATTACTAGTACTACCAGAACTACTACTACTACTAGTACTACTACTACTACCATTGGGACAGAGAGGACAAGGGAATGAGAGGGGAGAGGGAGGGAAGAGACTGCAAAATTCAGCAGGAGTTAGAACACAAGGGAACTCGAATGTCATGTGGAAGAGCTTAGCCCTGATCCTGCAGGCACAGTAGTATCAGAAAGGGGTTCCAAGCAGAGCAGAGAGGCAGCCAGATGTACCTCTCTCTGATTCCTTCCAACTGGATGTGCCACACCCCGAAAAGAGAAGGCTGGGCCGGGGGACTCCCTCCCAGTAGGCACAGCACATTTAAGAATGAGCAGCCCTCACTGTTGTGACTGTACACACCTAGGAGTGTGGGCTACAGGCCAAAACAGGCAGGACAAGAACGCTAGTTGGAGGTGAGTGAGAGTTGGGATCAAAACAACGGCAGCTGGCCTACCAGCCCTCCTCCTCCAAGAGACGCTTGGACCAGAGCCTCTTTATGCCCTGAGGGCAGATAAGGATGAAAACCACTCCCTGCTTCTGCTGGAGGTGCCTCTAGCAGTGAGCCTGTTCAGACAGCAGAGGGAACTCTTCACTTAATTTTCAACCACTCCAAGTCCCCTATCCTGCTGTAGGAAAGCCAGGAGGGATTTTTCTCAGGCCTGGACAGAGAAGGCAACCAGGAAGATTGTGAGTCCAACAGATACTACTGGAAGATCCAGTGAACAAGCACACTAAGATGTGGCCGTTTCAACTGAATGGACCTATGACTGCCTAGTCTCTGATGAATGGAATGAATGCTCACCTCTTGTGACACCATCAAAAAGAGGCCACTGTCAGGTCTTAGATCTCCCAGTTTTACAAACAGGGAAACCAAGGCCCAAAGAGGAGAAGAAAAATCACCAGAATAAGCTAAATTCATGAGTCACTGCAGGAAATGTATAACTTGGTCCTTTGCAGACAAAATAGTTATTATAATAAGAAACTAAGCTGCCATCACCAGGGAATATATTAAAAATATTTCTATTTCTTAAATGCCACCACGACATAAACATTGTCTTTTTTCCCTGCCCAGGAAGTTCCAGATAGCAGGCTCCCTGCTTAGATCTTTTTAATCCCATATCCTCTTAAAGTTGAGCTCTGGGATGGGTTTATCTCCCCTGACTGGCAAAATGAATGGCCTTGAGAAAGAAACCTGGTCTCTGGAATCAGACAGACATGGGGATGAATCTCAGGATTTCCACCAACGTGCATGACCTTTTAGCACTGACCATGTCTGGGAACCAAGATTAGCCTTTGCAGAGTTTTTTTGAGAATTAATTAGCTGAAATACAAAAAAGTACACAAACGAGTATCTGGTGCACTTGGAAGGATGACAATAATTACCATCAGTATTAGTGTTCTAACTACCACAGCGTGGCTTAGTAACATAAGACAATGTACTTAATCTGTCTGGTCCCTTGGAGTTCCCGTCGTGGCGCAGTGGTTAACAAATCCGACTAGGAACCATGAGGTTGCGGGTTCGGTCCCTGCCCTTGCTCAGTGGGTTAACGATCCGGCGTTGCCGTGAGCTGTGGTGTAGGTTGCAGACGCGGTTCGGATCCTGCGTTGCTGTGGCTCTGGCGTAGGCCGGTGGCTACAGCTCCGATTTGACCCCTAGCCTGGGAACCTCCATATGCCGCGGGAGCGGCCCAAAGAAATAGCAAAAAGACAAAAAAAAAAAAAAAAATCTGTCTGGTCCCCAGGCTTTTTGTCCATCTCTCAAAGGGATTTAACAATACCTCTCTCATGGAGTTGTTGCAAAGATCAAGTGAGCCGAAGTATATGAAGTGACAAGAATCACACCTGAATAATATAGGAAGTCAGGCCACAACTGTTTCCTTCTAGCAACTTCCAGTCTTTGGTAAAAGCCTAAATGGAAGCAATCAATTAAATATATATGTGGTACTTTAGGGGAAAATGAGAAATAAACAAAATTTCCTTTTGCTGTCTCCAGCTCCCAGAGCAGAGAAAGACATTTAATCTATGATCTTCTTTCTAGGGAACTGCTCAGAGGACATCTTATGTATCCTGGAAAGGGCTCCGTTCAAGAAGTCATGGGCCTACCTCCAAGGTCAGTAACTAAATCCAGGAACCCCAACCGTGTGAGGGACATGTCCTGCGGCCTTTCTGAAATGTCTAAGCCAGAGGTCACAAGTAGAATCCCACAGCCAAATGTGACATGCAGATGTGTTTTGTTTAGCCTGTATGGTAATTTTTACACTTTGAATATAAGTGCCTTAAAGGGAAAAGAGAGATGTTACTCTAAAGCTACAAATTCCTGCTTCCTCAGCCTCATTCACTCCTGTAAGCATGCCTCCCTGGCCTCTGCAGGCATCGGTGCCCGGCCCCCCACTGCTCTTCATGCATCTGTCCACAGGCTGCAGGCACAGTGGATGGAACCTGTCCTCATGCAAGGGAAGTAGGCTCTTAATCTCTGCCTCCATCAAGTTATTCACAAGGGAACCACAAAACTGCTTTGTGCCCAGACTGACAGCTTAATGAACATGTTGGCACAGGGCCTATTTGCATATTGCAGCATGCTTCAGGTAAGAGGCCTCTTATAAATGAAATAATAAGAGGCATTTACACTGGGAAAGATAAGGTACAGAGGAGATGGCCAAGTTTCTCTGAAATAGCCATTCTGCTCATTTAAAAAATTCAATTTTGCTGTTAGATTAGTTCTCATTCTTCAGTTGAACTGCAGTGAGGTTTAAAGGGAAGCAATTAAAATGAACGTGCCAGCTTTCCGATTCTGAAAGACATTCTGACCAATCAGTGCTGATTTTCACTTGCTAGGACTCAGAGACTTGGCTTCTGACACCCACATGTTAGCTGAGAGGGTCTGCTAATTCTCTGCTTTTCTATAAATCCCATCTGGAGGAGTCTCTTAATGTGCACTGGAGATTATGTTTGGCTCCACGATTATGTTTGGCTGCCCTCTTGAAGTTTAAAGAGAGGGAGACATTTAAAAATTCTGACAATGAATAGCTAAAGGACACGTCTTAATGTGAAAGTTAACAGACTGAGATTCTCCTGGAACTTCCAATGCCTTAACTGATTACTAACGGAACAAAACTGAATGTTTTATCTCTGACACTTTGTGCAATGCCTACCGAATAATAGTCCCCATTGACCAAAAACATTCATTGATTGACTGAGTAAATTAACATGATAGATCAGAATGCATGGAGAATACAATCCAGGAGCTTATCGTCTGAAAAGGAAAAATAAATGACAATTATAATAACAGAATAATATAACAAGTGGAAAACAATTCTGTAGGAGGTAGAGATCTCGCACCATGTGCGTTCTGACCCTCCAGCTTTATGCATCAGAGATCAGGAAAAGGGGCGGTCTTGCACCTGCGCCTGAGGACTAAGTAGCACTTAGGAGTAACACAGAAGATATGCCAGATGGCTGAAACAGCAGGTGGTATTACAGAAAACATGGGGTGTGAATGGGAAGCCTTACGTAAAGACCCCAAATTTCCCAATCGGTATCTGAAATTTGCCTAATAATTCTGCGGTTCTTCTGTCCTCTTTCCAGTGTCAAAGCATATAAACAAAACCAAGTTGTCTTGGAACAAAGACGGCATCATCCATGGAGTCCGATATCATGATGGGAACCTGGTAATCCAGTTCCCTGGTTGGTACTTCATTATTTGCCAACTGCAGTTTCTTGTGAAATGCCCGGAACATTCTGTTGATCTGAAGTTGGAGCTTCTTATCAATGAAAATGTCAAAAAGCAGACACTGGTAACAGTGTGTGAGTCTGGGGTGCAAACCAAAAGCATATACCAGAATCTCTCTCAATTCTTGCTGGAGCACCTCCAGGTCAATACCACCATATCAGTCAACGTGGATAAATTCCAGTACGTGAATACAAACACCTTTCCTCTTGAGAATGTGTTGTCCATCTTCTTATACAGCAGCTCAGACTGAAGCATCTCTCCTGACTTTCGGGAAGAAAGCAACGCTCTACCACACAGCACTTCATCCATCCAGACACTTGGGGAAAAAAGCAAACTTTAGACCCAGACTGAAACCACAAAGGGAATTACATAGTACACTTCTCCTTCTGTCTCTTGGGAAGATACAGCTCCAGGTTAAAAAAGAAAGAGTTCTGTGTGAAGTCTCTTTCAGATAGAAGACAGGGAAGCCATGTGGTGAGCTGGACAGAGCCCCACATGGGAATCGGAAGGGATGGACTCAGGCCCAGCCCTGCCGCTAACTCACTGTATGACCTGGAGCTGGGCCTCTCCCTCCCTGGAACTCAGGACCCATGCCTGAAAAATCAAGGGACAGGGCCTGAATCTGTCCAAAGTCTCTTGCATCTCAGAAGACCAGGCTTTCTCGTCACAGACCTGCGAACTAAGATTCCAGCACTGTTCTCAAAGACCCCAACCAAAAGAAAGCTCCCATCCCCCACTGGGATAAACCAGGTATTAGTAATATCTGTCTGCATGTCACCTCAGCCGAGCCAGGCTCTGGGGACACCATGACAAATGGTGTGAACTGTAGGATCTAAGATGCATAAAACTGACCATCCCGAATCTCATACCTCCGGGATATTTGGAAAACCATCTGACCAGGCTTGATTCCACTCAAGTTAAGACTGACAGTATGTTAACGACAGCTTTTGTTTCCTGTCAGCAAAGGGCCACGCATTCAGCAAGCACTCAATTAGTGTGCTGCCGTCAAGGTGATCAGTCATTTGGTCAGAGAAGAGCTGCTGCCATCACCCACATAACCTCTTTCTGTTCCCAGCTTCAGACACTGCTCAGGAAACCACTGCTGTGGAGCGTTTTTAAGGCCCCACGGCACTGCTGATAGACAGGGGTGACTCTGGAAATGGGGAGAAGGACTTCGGAGTGCTGGCCACCTCCTCTCCTGACTTGGGAAGCTGAGACACTGCAGCCTATGTTCACATTTGTCTTCGAAGAAGCACTGTTTGTTTGAGAGAAGGACCACTGACTTGAAATAGAAGCTCCTATGGTTTTGCTTCAGAAGGAAAAGGGACCCTTAACTGCTATGCAAAAGAATGAGCGAGCAAAATTTGCATTTTCCTCAAACAGAGGAGAGAAAAGAAAGGAGCCAGAACTCAGGAAAGTTTGTCAGAGAAAGACTAGCAAAGACTTCAAAGGAGAACAAAAGATGGTATGAATGAGAGGGCTTTGGGAGGAAAAAAAAATGGCTCAGGGAGAGACTGCAGTCATTTGCTGAGCAGGGCACTATGTCGACCCTCCTAGGTCTCTGCTGTGAAATATGAGTAAAGCCTACAGTTCTCTCTAATACTTCCCGTGAGTAGCTTCCTTGGGCGGAGTGGGCACTGGAAGAGGTGTTGAATTCAGCAAGCCAAGTGCTACGAGGTAAACACAGAAACAGGTTTTGAGGACTTGAAGCCACAGAAGAAGGGGGCACCTGGCACTTATACCCTAACTCTGCAGGACAAATGAATCTTGCTTAAAGCAACCTCATATACCTTTGAAAAGGTATCCGCAACCTAAGCATGTGCAAGCTAAGCAGATTTTCTACCTTCTCATATTCTAACTTGAGAAAGTTTCCATTTTCATTTTTCAGCAACACCTCTCTGAGCAGACTTGCACATTGCGAGGGGTTCCTAATCGCAGTCTCTGTCGAGTAGTGCTCTGAAAGCCAACATCAAAGACACGGGAGGCACAGAATTTAAAGGAATCCAGCAGAAGACAAAAAACGTACAGGAGAATAATCATTAATAACCCAACACAGGGATAATACATGGGGTGTAGACAGCCTAGGAGTTTTAAAATCAAATTCTGTCACTTCCTAAGGGCTACCCACCCTCAGGGAATGTTATGAGCAAATGACACCATCTGTGCAAGTTCAATCATTTTTCTAACAAGGAACCCAGGCTACCTGAAAAAAATGTCTCTTTGGAAAAAACTTACCTGGAGCTCCCAGATTCTGCCCTCTCCCAGCCCCAACACACACACACACACACACACACACACACACACACACACACACACTACACACACACACACACACACACACTTGTAGAGTTTTTAGAGCAGAGCGATTGGTAAACTGATGAAAAATAACAAGTCAGTGGAAATGCCCTTAGGGAAATTCACAGGACTTTTTCCACATTTGGTCACTTTTCCTTCACCCAGTTTCTCCATTACCCACTGATGCCTCCCTCATCCAACCCCTTCTCAGAAGCCCGTCATGCCAAGGCTGGCACAGAGAAGGGCCCAGCAGCCCCAGGAGGGTTGACATGAACAGGCACCAAAGGAAGTGCTGAGGGAATCTGGGCAGGATTCACCACATGAGGGAGGCTTCCAGAATCCCCGGAAATTCCACTGTGTCTTCTGGCACTGGGGCTCAAAGCCTTTAAGTTAAGAAGACAGAGAAGTCAGTCTGTGCCGTCTCTGGAAAGATCCTGAGAAATGAGCTAAGCCAGCGTTTGAATGGAAGCCCAACATGGGCAGAGACTCAGGTGATGCTGGAAGCCGAGCTGGGATCTGGGTCTATTAGTTCCCACCAGGCCCTACTGGTCTCTGTGGTAGCCTTTCCATAGGTCACATCTTTCCAGCCGCACCCTAGAGCAGTCCACAGCCTTCAGGGATTCCTCTGTGTCTCCCCACCCCTCAAACCAATTCAGGATCGTCAATCTAATGTGAGACACGGGTGATCTGTAGATTCTGTACACTGTCAGTCACAGAAGGGTCAGGGTCCCAGGATGAGCTCTACCTCTCAGAAACTGAAGAAATATATGACAAGGACAATATTTTGCAATAAAAAAGTTAGAAGCTTTTTTGTTTTGAGGTTATTCATATTTGTGTGTACATTTATGTGTTTATAAGTACGTATGTGTAATATGAGTACGTTCATATGTATGTACACATATGTGCATTTTATATATACATATATGGATGTGTGTGTATATGCTTTCCCCTAATAACTGTTTTACAGGTCATCTGCCTAACCAAGGGTCAGGGGAGGGAGCCCGATTCTTGCTTTGGGCATTGTAAAATTTATATACTCTTGTATTTATTTTAAATTGTGCAAAGAACAGAAGTAATATTTTCTCCATGCCTCACCAGTGTATTTAATAACTATTAATATTTTGCTATATTTGCTTCTGTTTCTTTTAAAAAATAAAATAATATAGATAGAGCCAAAGTCTCACCCCTCCATCCACTTCCTCATGCCCTCCATGGAGGTAACTACTGCCTAGAAGTTTGCATGCTCCCTTCACTTACAGAATGGTATCTTGGTTTTCCCGTAAGAATACATGGTACAATTTTGTGTGGTTTAAACGATATCACTTTAAATGTTGTATATAACATTTTATGACCTGAATTTTTCATATAAAGTTAACTTTTCTTGAGGCTGACATATGTAGATCTAGCTCATTCATTTAACTGCTATATACTGTGTCTGAAGAGGCACGCTTTGCTTATTCTCCTACGGATGAACACGTAGTTTGCCTCTCAATTTTGCTATAATAAGGACATCTTCCTGTAGAGTTCCCACCCCTTGTTGCCACTTTTCAAAACTCCTCTTTGAAAATCAGAAATAGTATCCTAGAGGTTATAGGGCCAGCATTGACCAGTGAGCGAGTAGACCCCTCTGCGGTCACAGCACGTGAGCTGGAGCCTTGGAGTCTAAAGAACGCTTTCTGCCCTGGCCAGGTGCCAGCCTAGGATCCAGCTCTCTGTGGGCTATGGCTCTCCCAGGCTGCTGCAAAATCAGTTCTAATTAGCGGCTGTTTGAAACATGCCTTTCCAAACCACTCTGGGGCTCCCCAGCATCCAGTTCTCTTTCTGGAGAGTAAATGAAAAATCCTAGACTGCAAGAGAGACAAGCACAACCCCAGAAGGAAACTACCCCCCCAAGACCAAACTCTGTGTTCTTGGGGTCTGTTCCCTTTTCTCTTCGCATTCCACACTGTCTCCCTGGGTGACTTAATCAACCCTCTGCCTTCAAATGACATCTTCTTGCCAATGAGGGCATCATCTCTACCTGCAGTTTGCTTCTTCTCCTAAAATCCAAATGCACACATGCAGTTGCTCTTGCACTCTACCCATCAGTTCTCTCTGAGACCCTGAGATGGAAGATTGGACTCAACATCCAGTGCAGTGGCTCTCACTGCATTGTTATGGTTGTTCTACCATGACCCAGAGGAAGAAACGCTTTACTTTGCAAAAAAGGAGCATGCGTGCACACGCATACATCCCTAAGACAAACATTTCATTAAGTAATACTTACCCTTGCTGTTTTGTAACTAAGAAAAAAAAAACTGTGTGTGAGATCACCTGAATTGATTTTACGATGCTCTCATGAGTCACAACCCACAGTTTGCAAAACACTGTTCTAGTGTGCCTTTCCTTGCTCCAGAGGTGGGAGAACTAAAAATATACTTTCTTTATTCCCTTTGTAGCCTGGGCTTTAGAATAGTTTGGTCTGAGATGGACAGGACTTTGGAATGCCCATCCATTCACCTCTCAAGAGCAGCTGTGGAGGCATGAAGTTTTTCTGTAGCTGCATTTGCCGAGGTCCCAGTGTTCAGATACTAGTATAGCAGATATGGCAAGCCTGAGTGGAGGGAGTGGAGCATCATTCTGCTGACATGGTCTGCTGCAGATTCACATTGGTTCTAGAACTGGCAGCAGAAGCAGCTTCCTGACTGGGGTGGTTTCCTGTTTGAAACAGCAGTGTTGGGGCTGTAGAGAGGGCAGCTTCCTGACTGCAAGACTGCTGAAGAGACAGCAGCTACCATACCAGCTCAGTTCCCAGGAGTGGCGTCAGAGCTTGCTCCCAAAGGCTCAACCTGGATTCTGCTTCCTCAGCCCTCTTAAAAATTCTATAAGCCATTTAATACCCTGGGAGAAACACCTTCCTGCTAAACAAGCTGGAGTGAAGTTGGCTCCCCACAACTGCCCCCCTGAGGGATACAACCTCAACAAGTACAAAACTGACCTCACCCCTAACTTGTCACTATTCCCATGTTCCAAATTTCAAGGACTACCTGAAGCTCTTGTGACCCTTCTTTCCTATCTCTCATCCAATCAACATCTGCCCCATTTATCCAGCTCTCTGGTCCCAGCCACCATCATCTCAAGTGCACTAGTCTCATCAGCTCCTAACTCACATCCTCATCTCCTGTCTTCACTCCTTACAAATTACATCACCATTCAGAATAACAGCTTTCCATTGTTCTTGGAATTGATATCAATAACGATCATTTATCAAGCTCTCACATGTTATGCACTTGTCATGTACTCACTTATTTAATCCTCAAAACAGCCCCATAGAGAAGGCATTATCAGCCCCATGCTGGAGACAACAATGGCACTGAGACTCAAAGACACTAAATGGCATGGCCAACATCACACAGCCGGGGGTGGTAGAGCTGGGGTTCAAGCCTCTGTCTGTGAACATCCACATTTCACATTCACACTCCAATCACTACAAATTCAGCCTTCCTAAAATCTAAGCTCTCCAAACCACCTCTGCTCCATCTAGATCCTGCCTTTCTCTTCAGCTTCATGCCTTCACACCCACCTCCCACGTTCTATGCTCAAATAACACTGAACTTCCCCCAATTCCTCAAGCCTTCGGGGTAGAGCCTTCCCACCAGCTGTTTACACATGTTCTTCCTTCTGCCCGGGATACCTATTTCACTCTCTTTTGCCTAGTGAACTCCTACCGTTATTCTGATCTGCTCAACAAAGTTTTTCTGACCCCTCTGGCGTCACCTAACTCCTTGCTGTCTTCTCCCACACCTGTCCCACCTCTAAGTGCATGACACCTACAGTCCAACCTCGGTTTTCTCTATAGCTCCTCTCCAGCATCCACACTCCTCTAGTTCCCATCTTGGCATAGTGGAAACGAAATCGACTAGTATCCACGAGGACGTGGGTTTGATCCCTGGCCTCGCTCAGTGGGCTAAGGAGCCAGCGCTGCCGAGAGCTGTGGT
The DNA here is from genome assembly GCF_016906955.1 of Phacochoerus africanus. Classification (NCBI taxonomy): domain Eukaryota; kingdom Metazoa; phylum Chordata; class Mammalia; order Artiodactyla; family Suidae; genus Phacochoerus; species Phacochoerus africanus. The sequence continues at coordinate 257,402,111 of NC_062545.1, read as the reverse complement.
GTAGGTCGAGGATACGGCTTGGATGCTGTGTTGCTGTGGCTGTGGTGTAGGCCAGCAGCCATAGATCCTCCGTACCTCCATATGGCCCAGGTGCGGCCCTGAACAAAAAAAGAAAAAAAAAATCTGAACTCTTCGAAAGCAGGAACCCTATCAATCTCAGTCAACACTGGGTCCTCAAACCCCAGCACAGTTCCTGATATAAAAGACAGCCATTCAATAGCTGTATTTCTTAAATAAATCACTGAAGAAAATCTTTTTAAAAACAGGCCTCGTTTTAGGGAAAAGATATCAAATAAGCCACCAAAAAATAAAAATAAGAAGTAAAAACTCCTTACTAAATATAGAACTTTAAACTGAAAGCCACCTTCTTCTTATGAGAGAGTGTTACTATCACTCAGGAGAGTAAGAATGTTAATTGAAGAAAGGTGAAATTTTCAGAAAGCAGTTCTCTGTGCCATCAGAGAACTCCGAAGGGGAAAAGACACACCCTCACTTACTTTGTTGAGCCTTTTCTACAAGCTAGGTGTAATGTTCACTATGTAATCCATCTCTTCCTACTCCTATAAGATGGCTATATGCTACTGGAATCATTTTCTAAGTGGGGATACTCACCCTAGAGAATTTAAATCAAATTTTAGTGTACCTTAGAACAAACTGATAGACTTCTTAAGATTCTCCTGCCCAGGCCACATCCAGACCAATTGAATTAGATTTCTAGGATTAGGACTCAGGCATCAGGATTGAGAACCCAAACTTTAAGTTTAAAGGTGTGTGGTTTAAATCCATGTTGTCCACATAGTGTCCAGGAACAAAAGTTCTCGTATCACCAGATAGCTTGGTGACGATGCAGAATCTCACAGCCGCCTGGACCTACTAAAACAGAACCTGAATTTGAACAAGATCTGAGAGAGGTTCCCATGCACCAGTTTGTACAACACTGGTTTACATGGCTTTCCCTAGTGAGTGGAGATTCATCTGCATCTATCATACTTCTCTGTTTCCCCCTCCACCTCCAAACTGACTTTGGGAAATGGATCTGCCTTCCCTTCTGCTGCTTAAACAAATGGGAGGCTCTAGACACTGCCAAAAGCATCATTAAGTCACAATGCTGGTATTCATTTGTAATTGTCATTACCGAGTTTTTAAAATTTGCTTTTGGTCCCGCTCTCTCCCCTGGGAATCTTAGGCAAGAGCTGGGATGAAGTCCTGGCCAATATGTTGCAAGCTTTGGAGAGAGCACAGGGAGGGCGTGTACCTTCCCTGTGGCCGAGGAAGAGAGAAAACAAGTCTGCTGAGGGCAGTGGATGGGAAAGGACAGTTTGGAGGCCCGAGTTGGAGTCCCAGCTCAGGCAATCATTAGCATTAGGATCTTATGAGTCACAGACACTCTTTAAACTTAAATTTCCCCAGCCATAAAATGAAAAGCATAATCCTTCTCAAAGCTGGGGGAGAACAAACATACAGTAAGCTTGAAAAGTATACAAATGTGAGGTAATTTTATTATATCCCATATTCACCAAGGAGTTTCACTGTGGGGAGAGGAGCAGAGGAAAAACAACAGCACGTTTGAGAGAAATGAACATTCCTCGGACTTGCCGAAGCCACCTTCCATCTGTGTCCAGAAAAACAAGCCATTGGACCAACAATGGTGTCTGTGAGACAAATGCTCAGGGAGTGATTTCATACTTAAGGGAAAACTGGAAAAGGCAATCAATTATTTGGCAGATGGAGTGTTGGGAGTCCCCTCCCTGCGTTTCCCTCATGGCAGCACTGGAGCATTGGTGTTTGGATATCTTTTTTCCCACTTAGAGTGAAGCATCTGGAAGGCAAGAATCCTCATCTGAATCCCCAGCACCCAGATCAGAGTCTGGCACAATCAGCACTCAGAAAAAGCAGATTTCACCAGCAGCGAGACAAGGAATTAATGCTAAGGATATCAGCACAGAGAATTAGGAACATGTTGCAGTGAAGTCTTATCTCCCTTCACCCCCGGAAGGCTCCAAGGGAAAAACCAGCTAAAGTATTTCATCATTTCATTCCCTCCACTGGGGGCAGAGATGACATAACTGCGTGACCTTTTGACTTTGCCTTCTGCTCTTACGACTAGTTTCATTTTACCAGCTGGCCTGTTGCACACAGCATCAGGCACAGAAGTAGACAAGGGAAGAAAGACCTGTCATGGGATTCACACATCAAGATGAGGACAAAGCAAGAAGATGCTTAAGGAGGCTCAATTTCCTGCTGCCAAAGTTACATTCTTATTTGCAGCAACATGGATGGAACCAGAGACTCATACTAAGTGAAGTAAGTCAGAAAGAGAAAGACAAATACCATATGATATCACATATCTGGAATCTAATATATAACACAAATGAACCTTCCCACAGAAGAGAAACTCATGGACTTGGAGATCAGACTTGTGGTTGCCAAGAGGGAGGAGGAGGGAGTGGAACGGACTGGGAGTTTGGGATTAATAGATGCAAACTAGTGCATTTAGAATGGACAAGCAATGGGATCACGTTGTATAGCACAGGGAACTATACCTAGTCACTTGGGATGGAACATGATGGAGGATAATGTGAGAAAAAGAATATACGGGAGTTCCCATCGTGGCTCAGTAGAAACAAATCTGACTAGCATCCATGAGGACGCAGGTTCAATTCCTGGCCTCGCTGGGTGGGTTAAAGATCCAGAGTTGCCATGAACTGGGGTGCAGGTCACAGATGCAGCTTGGATCCTTCATTGCTGTGGCTGTGGCGTAGGCTGGCAGCTGTAGCTCCGATTCAACCCCTAGCCTGGGAACTTCTATATGCCATGGGTGTGGCCCTAAGAGACAAAAAAAAAGAAAGGAAAAACTATATATATATATATATATATATATATGTATGTATGTATGTATGACTGGGTCACTCTGCTGTACAGTAGACATCGACAGAACACTGTAAATCAACTATAATGGAAAAATAAAAATCATTAAATAAACAAGGTTACATTCTTACACTCAAATATATAACCTGCATTGGATCTGATCTTTCCGTGCTCCACCTTCAAGAACTATGGTGTCTTTATTTAAATAGCTTTGTTATTTGAATATGCATAATTGATAAAACTTAACTGAATACATAACTTATCAGGTTCCAGGCATCATACTGAAGGCTTTATATACTGTAGTCTATTGCATTCTGACAATACTCTGTGAGAGAGAGATTGCCATTCCCATGTTAAGAGATGAGGAGACCAAGGCTCAAAGAAATGCAAGTACAAGTGTAAGCTACTCAGGAGCCAGGATGTAAATGCCCAGAGTCTGACTATAAAGATCCACATCCCTAAGGGCACTAACACTGCTCTGCTGTGAAGCCACCTAATTTGCACAAGTGATTCCTCTGTCTGCAAGGTCCTTGCCCTCTCTTCTCAGTTTGGTTAACTGACCTCATTCATAAAAATCCCAACTCAAACATTATTTCTCAAGACCCATCTCCAGGCTAAGTCGGGCATTCCGACCTGTGCCTTGATACCCTCACTGCCATCAAAACACATATCACCTTGCACTAGAATTGAATGATTCCCTTCCTGCACTGCAGACTTCTTAATAAGAACAATGCTCAAACAGAGTACACTTCTTCTACCAGTATCTACAAAGTAAAGTAATTCTTGCTTCCAAATTGTTTTAACATGATTCCCCCATCATTCGCACTCTATTCCAGACTCTGGAGGGGACATTGCTACCTTGAGGGCAGTCACTCTACATCCCTGATCTTTCACACTTTATTCTGGCTGCTCCATACATTTTGGCTGCTTCTCCTCTTGGTCACTGTCATTGCTAAGTGGAAAATCATGGACTTGAAGTACCAATCATTCTAGGCCTAACTCCACACAGCCAGGCAATGAGTCTTATTCTGCACTACTAGAATTACCCAGGCCTTTTCATGACTGAGAATCCCAAACCAACCCTTCCTGGCCTCAGAGAGAAAAAGAACTGTGACCACCCCCAACCCAAAGTGCCAATTCACCTGCCCAGAATTAATGACTTCCCAAAATGAATGACTATGTGATCATCCATTCCCTTGAGGGGAAAACCCCACCCCGACCCACCAGGCTGTCATTTACCCTATGACCCCAACCTGACAATCACCACAACAGTCTGATATTTGTGCCCTCCCAAAATTGATGTGACTGATCCTTATCTGCTACCACCTTGTTGTTTTAGGATAGTTCTTGGGACACAATGGGCATCTGATAGATATTTGTTGAATACATGAAAGGATTGGTGAATACTTCGAGATGTCTGCAGAGAACTGCAAAGTTTATAAAACCACTCTTTCAGGTGACAGATGAGGGAACTAAGCTGTGCAGTCAGCTGGTAAAGGGCAAGAACTGTGAGCCCCTGGTATTCTTATTTCTTTTCCAGACTATACTATGTTCTGGGGTTAGCAAACAATAGCTTTGGGGCATCTGCATGCCTTGTAAATAAAGTTTTATTGAAACACAGCTGTGTCATTCACTTACATACAGTCTAAGGCTGTTTCTGTGCTACAATGCCTACAAATTGAGTAGTTAAGCCAGGATGCAAGAGAGATTCTATGGCCTGCTAAGCCTGATTTATTTACTATTTGGTCCTATACAGAAAATGTTTGCCAACTCTGCTACACATTACTGGTGGGACCCCATATATGTTCAGATGTACATATTTACACACAACACACACACATCCTACATTTACCCACAGAGAACCGTTTGGCTACTGCCTCCATCTGAACTTCTCAATATTGTTACCTGCGAGAAGGGACTATCAAGGATATTGGAATCATGTATAGAACATGTCTGTGAATGCTGAGTGACAAGTTCTATGGGCCACAGCTTTGACCATGGCAGTATCCTTTCTAACAATATGAGTAACAAACTAAAAGAAGAAAAGGCTTCAGAGGCAAGTCCACAAAGAACAATGAGAAAGAACAGCTTCCAGCAAGAGGAGGCAGAACCATGAAAAAACAAGAGTAATTTTTAAATCACAACTTGGGCCCCTTAGCTCAGGGTTTTGTAAAAGCCCTACACACCCTTATAACTGACCCAATTCAGTCCAGTAGTAATATTATGGCTGACAATGAAACACATTTCTTGTATTATTTTTATTTTTTATTATTATTAAATCTTGATGACTTGAGTTAGAGGAAAAGCTGCTAGAAGCTTCCTAAGTCAGAACACTGACTTAACAGTTGAGAACAAAGAGGTTTTGTTTTGGGAAAAACGCATTAACAAACCTTTTATTTACACAAAAGAAAATCAAAGATCTTGTTCTCAATAAAAGAGGTTTGAGATGTGAGAATTGGAAGTCCTTTACAATAATGAAAAGCTTATTAACAGATGCTTCTTTCTAAAATAAGGATTCAGAATGCACTGCTCCAGGAAAACTGTTGGCTCTTAAATGTGTATGTTTTTCTTCAATCAGCCACAAGCGAGTGGGGGGAAGGGGGGTGTCTTAGATACAGGGACCAAGTGGTCACTAGAGAGATATGAAAATTTACCTTCCATTTACACTAGTAAAGGAGGGGGGACCTAGTGAATTCTATGTGAATTATGGAAACCCATAGATGGCTATTTTGGGGACTGAATTATCCAGATTTCCAGAAGTATAATATCAGATGTAAGATCCTATGCAATCATGGAGCCAAACCTAACACTGTGAGTAGTGGAACGTTATCAGTGCCCAATAAAGACAAGGTATCATTATCACCCCTGTTTGACTCATATGGTAGGAACTTATGAGATATTTACTGACTAAAAAAAAAAAAAGCTGAAATCATCTTTAAAAAAAAAAAAGAAACCTTTTTTTTGTTTGTTTTGTTTTGGGCCACACCCGCAGCATATGGAATTCCCAGGCTAGTGGTCAAATCAGAGCTACAACTGCCAGCCACAGCCACAGCAACACAGGATCCAAGCTGTGTCTGTGACCTACACCACAGCTCACAGCAATGCTGGATCCCCGACCTACTAAGCGAGGCCAGGGATCAAACCTGCATCCTCATGGATACTAGTCAGATTCATTTCCACTGTGCCACAGCGGGAACTCTCTCCCCCTAAAAAAAAAACTTTCTATAATTGAATTTTTTCCTTTTAATTCAATCTCCTTTAAACTGAAAATATTCTATCCAAATAACCATTAAATGAGCTTTAGGCTTATATATTTTTAAAATAATTAACGGAAGGCTCCTTTTAAATAAAGGATTAGCAAGAACAGCATTCTATTTGGTATAGGAAATGCGGTATAGTAAAAAGCTGTAAAAGACTAAAGTTTAGTGGGATTGCTGACTAGCTCATAAATTCAAATTATCTCAAGTTTTGTTGTCTCTGATATTTTTTACAACCCTTAAAATTGCAGAAAAATGATTGTAATGTAAATAATTCTTGTCCATAAAAATGCAAATTGTGCCCCATGCAATGCAACTGATTATCATTCTGTGGACAGTGAACAGTTTTGCAACTGTTCTACTGTTGCTAATAGAATACTCTCCCTGACCCAGGAGCATCTATTAGCACCCCAATAGATTTTTTTTTTTTTTTTGGTAAACACTGGTATATACCCTGTTTTGGAATTAACTCAATAAGGCCATATATATACATGTATATCTTACACTCACATATGCACATGTACTAGTGATTATGGTACAGATTTACAGTATTCTGATAGTCCAGCTATTTTTTTTTTTTGTCTTTTGTCTTTTTTGTTGTTGTTGTTGCTATTTCTTGGGCCGCCCACAGCATATGGATGTTCCCAGGCCAGGGGTTGAATCGGAGCTGTAGCCACCGGCCTACGCCAGAGCCACAGCAACACGGGATCCGAGCCGCGTCTGCAACCTACACCACAGCTCACGGCAACGCCGGATCCTCAACCCACTGAGCAAGGCCAGGGACCGAACCCGCAACCTCATGGTTCCTAGTCGGATTCGTTAACCACTGCGCCACGACGGGAACTCCAGTCCAGCTATTTTTAAGTAGTATTTTTGTTCAATAAATGAGATTTTTTTTTTTTTTGCTATTTTAATCTGAATATTAAAGTATAGAAGGAAGCTAAATGCATTGAAAAGGAGGCCTTATGGTCCCCATTTTAGTGAGAATCAGAGATGAAAATCACCTAGCTAATAAATACTAAATGGAAAAACCAGAACTCCAACCCAGATTTTCAGGAACCAAATTAGTTTTTATTCTATTTCTTGAGAGACGCTTTCCTCATCTCTTTCTCTGAATACTTAAAGAAGTAAAATCTCTACATAATAGAGACACATCCATTATCCCCGAAAGATCATCACTTCAAAAAGGATCAGGCTAATGGTATTTCAGAAATACAGGTGAAAAAAAAAATACTGAAATCCCAATATTATCATTTTACTGTTCTATTACAGATAGAAAATTGGACTAGCACAAAGGAAATGCAAGAAGAGCACAAGACACAGATGTCCTTTAATAGAGCTTAAAAACTAACTGGGAAAATAAATTACACGTACCCAAAGCATCTTGATAAAAGCATAAAATGATATATTAAAAAGCCCAACCAATGTGATAATATTAGCGAATCATAATAGCTAACATGTAATGAGAGAATACTGAGCCAGACATTAATCTAAGTGCTCTACATCCAAATAACCCTCTAATCTTCACAGATATCCTATGAGGTGGTCCTAGTACTATCTCCAATGTAAAGATGTGGAAATGCGGCCCTGAGAGGGTAATTTACTTTAGAGACTATTGTGGGAACGTCTAACTTAGGGATTTAACTTTGCAGAGCCTTGGCCTTGGCCCATCAGGGATGAAAGGGATGCAAGGGCAAATCAGCTGTGCAAATGTGGTGGTGATGAGGGAGAGGCCCAGGCCTTCCAGGAAGGAAGGATGTGGGGCAATGTCCTAACTGCAGATGAAACCTGGCAAAGGTACAACAGGAGGACTGTGGAGAAGGAAAGGGTGATGGCAAGAGGGCCAGAATAAGCAAGGATGCTCAAATGCCTCGTGCAGATCATATCTTAAAAATACCTTAGGAGTTCCCGTTGTGGCTCAGTGGTTAACGAATCCGACAAGGAACCATGAGGTTGCGGGTTCGATCCCTGCCCTTGCTCAGTGGGTTAAGGATCTGACGTTGCTGTGAGCTGCGTTGGAGGTCGAAGGCACGGCTTGGATCCCGCACTGCTGTGGCTCTGGCATAGGCAGGTGGCTACAGCTCCGATTAGACCCCTAACCTGGGAACCTCCATATGTCGTGGGAAGCGGCCCTAGAAAAGCCAAAAAGACAAAAAAAAAAAAAAAACTTTAACGGATTTTTTTTTTTTTAGTTCTTTGTGACAAACTTGTCTTCTTTCAAAATAATGAAACAAGTAAAGGTATTCCTTGATACCACTGTTGAAGTTTCAAGACTGAGAAATGACAATAAATAACAAGTTCTTCCTGTGTCCATGCTCTGGAACAAACTGAAAATTAAGACGAAAATTAAAACAGATGAGAAATTGAAATATTAACTTTGTCACAGTGAAAGGCCAAGTTGGATTGACGCAGCTTGGCTTGAGAGCCAAATACGCCAGCCCTTCCAGCTAAATTCCTGATCTAGAGAGAATTACCTATTGCAGCATTCCTGAATCCTGGACAAGAACATGGGTATGCTAAGAGGAAGACAAAATGAGCAGTTGAGAGGAACATGTCCACTGCCTTCCTCTCAGATTTACCAAGCAGATAAGCCCACTCTACCATTCCTGTTGCAGAATTAACCCATGAGCAAAAAGGGACATGATGTTGTACTAACTGAGCTTTCTTCATATGAAAGAAATGTGGAAAAAAAGCAGTGTTCCTCACTACACTCATCATCATTATTTTAAATATTTCATACTAAGAAACAAAAAAATTAGGAGTTCCCTTGTGGTGCAGCAGGTTAAGGATTCAGTGTTGTCATGGCTGTGGCTCAGGTCACTGCTGTGGTGCAGGTTCAGTCCCTGGCCCGGGAACTTTCTCAAGCCATGGGTGTGGTCATAAAAAGAAAAAATAATAATTATATTTACAAAAATCTCCAAGTAAATTCATACTAAGTGATGAAATACTGAACATTTGTCCACTGATTGGTAGTAAGAATCCCAATACCACCACTTTTGTGCAGCACTGAACCCTGTAGTCCTAAACCAAAGCAATAGGGAAGAAAAAGAACTACATTGTTCAAAGATCAGAAAAGAAGTGAAACCATCTTTAACAGATGATACAGATAGTATAATTATAAAATTGCAAATAGTCTATAAACAAACTTAGCAAGGTTTTTGGATACAAAGTCAACATATAAAAATCAATTCTTTTTCTATCAACAAACAACCAGAAAATAAAATTCAGAAAAATACAGCATGTACAGTAGCACCCCAAAATATCAAATATACAGGGCTAAATCTAATGAACAATGTATAAGACTTCTGCACTGAAAATTACAAAATACTGCTAAAAAAAAATTAAAGACAAATGGAGAGCTATTTCAGGTATATGAGTTGGAAGACTCAATACATTATGATGTAAATTCTCCCCAAACTGACCTATAAAAAGGTTATCCTCATTAAAATCCCTGTAGGTAATTCTTGTGTGGAAATTGGCAAAATGACTGTGAAATATATTTGGAAATGAAAAGAACCTAGAATAGATAAGATAGCCTTAAAGAAAATGAGTACACTGTAAGATTACACTAACAGATTTCAATTTACTATAAAGTTAAGATAATCAAAGCAGTTGGCTCTAAAAATATTTCCATACATATATAATCATTTGAACTGTGACAAAAGGCTCAGTGGAAAAACAATTTCCTTTTTAATAAATGATGCTGAACAATGGTCTTAAAAATGAATTTTTATGCCCTACCTTGCACCATACATAAAAATTTTCTTGAGATGGACCTTGGACTTAAATGTAAATAATAAAACATTAGCTTCTGCAATAAAATATAGGCGAATATCTTCACAATCCTGAGGTAGGCAAAAATGTCTTCTATAGGATATGAAAGACACAACCATAAAAGACTGATAAATTGGTATTCACTTAAATTAGGGAACTTGTGTTCCTCAAAAGATACCATTATGAAAGTGAACAGAAATGCCATAGCTATTTGGTGAGATGTTTGCTACATATACAGGACAAAGAATTCACATCCACAATATATAAAAACTTTTATAAATGAACTGAAAAGACAAACCCATCTAATTTTTAAATGGTCAAAAGAATTGAACAGGACTTCAAAAAGCAGTCAATAAGGATATGAAAAGGTGTTTAGTATTATTAGTAGTCAGAAATATGGAAATTAAAACCACAATGAGACCCCAAATGCATCAGAATGGCTAAAATTAAGATGACTAACAATATCAGATGTCAATGAGGGTGTGAAACAACTAAAAATATCATTAATTGCTGGGAGAAGTGAAAATGATACTATCATTTTGGAAAACTGTTTGGTAATACCTACTAAAGTGAAGCATACGTTTGCCCTATGACTCAACCATTCTACTTCTAGGCATAACCTTAAGAGATCTGAGGTCATACACCCACAAAAAGACAGGTAGAAGAATATAGCACCATTACTCATAATAGTCCCAAAGTGAGAAGACCTCAATTGACCACCAATAGAAGAATGGATAAATAAATAGTGGTATATTCATACAATGTACTTAAGCAGCAAAAAAAGGGATGGCAGGAAGCTACTGCCACAGACAATAATATGAAAGACTCTCAAAGACATTTTATTAAGCAAAAGAAAACATAGAGAAGAGTACATTCCATTTCACTGCATGATGAACAGAACACATTCATACATCGCTGTATTTATAGCATATTTAGAACAAACTAATCTGTTGATAGAAGTCAAAACAGAGTTTATGGTGGTGAGGGGAGTACTGATTGGGTAAGAAGGAAACTTCTGGGGTGATGAAAATATTCTAAATCTGTTCTTAGTGATGGTTATACAGGTTACATACAATGTGAAAACTACTTAAGATTTGGGCATCTTTACCTCATTTGAAATTTTAATTAAACTTAGAAATAGTTTAAAGAAGGAAAAACCACCACCCACTATCATTTAACTCTCCCCCTAAAGATAACTTCCAGGAACTATTTGATTTCCAATATATTTCCTATGCTCATACATTTTTATCTTTCTCTCCTTCTCTCTACTGGTTTATTTATCTACCATATCTCATCAGGCCTATGTCTCTGTCAATTTTAAGCTGCTATAAGCTGCATTAATTTCTGTACCACCAAAAAAGAGAGAAAAAAAATACTACTATCAATTAAACTATAACCACATATTTTAAGACACATCCTGATTTCTGGGACATGGAAATATGAAAAATGTAAGCCTTAGAATTGGTTAAAAAACACAAATACATGATTCATTATATATTTTCTTTTAGAAAACATGAAAATATGATGCATATATGTCTGCAATTTACTTTTTTTTCCTTAATAATAGAGCAAAGACATCCTTTCATGTCAATGCCTACAGATCTGTTATGTGTTCTTCAACCTTTTAAATGACTAATATTTCTTTGTAAAGAGGTAATTTTCAAACCATTTCTCCACTGATAAACAAATAGATGGTTCGAAGTTTTTTTTTTTTTGGTTTTTTGGTTTTTGTTTTGCCTTTTGTCTTTTTAGGGCCACACCTGCGGTATATGGAGGTTCCCAGTCTAGGGGTCTAATTGGAGCTACAGCTGCTGGCCTACGCCACAGCAACACCAGATGCGAGCTGCATCCGCAACCTACACCATAGCTCATGGCAACGCCAGACCCTTAACTCACTGAGCAAGGTCAGGGATCGAATCTGCAACTTCATGGTTCCTAGTCGGATTTGTTTCTGATGCACCGCAATGCAAACTCCTGCTCGAAGTTTTTTTTACTATTTCAACAGTAGTACAATCAACATCCCTGAAAAATATCTTTCTGTGCCTAAGATACAGCGAGAAATTTTTATAGATTAGATTCCTGGAAGTAAATTTAATGTCAATATGAATGAACATTTAAGATTTTAAAAGATATAAACTATCACCTATAAATTTTGAACCAGTTCATTATCCATCCAGTAGTGTATAGTGGTGCCCATCTCTTATACTTTCACCAGTCATGGGTACTACCAATCTTGATTACTTTTGCTAATCTAAGGGGGATTAGAGGACATTTCATTGACATTTTATTTGGCATTTATTTATTTATTTGCTTTTTTTTAGGGCCACACTCATGGCATATGGAGATTCCAGGGCTAGGGGTCCAATTAGAGCTACAGCTGTCAGCCTATACCACAGCCACAGCAACGCAGGTTTTGAGCCATGTCTGTGACCTACACCACAGCTCATGGCAATGCCAGATCCTTAACCTACTGAGCAAGGCCAGGGATCGACCACAACCTCATGGCTCCTAGTTGGATTCGTTTCCGCTGTGCCACAAAAGGAATGCCCCAACATTTTATTTGGCATTTAAAAATAACCTAATCACATATCTATGCTGGAGATTGACAACACTAACATAAACCAGACTCTAGAAATAGTATCATATTAATTAGATATGTTTAAACATAAGCTATTGACCATGCTTGAGAAGACTACTGTTCGGAAAATGGGTTGGGATTGGTTATGGTTTTGTACAGGAATCCACTGTCCTAAGGGCACCTGCCCTGTCCTGTCAGCCTTTGCTGACTTCTCAAGCATCAAAAGCTACATCTGTACTCGAGTCTGTACTATCTGACTCTAGGGGATTTGACCCGGGATGGGTTACCCCAGGTCAAGTCCACAGAGTGGCTTCAGGTCCTTCACCTTTTCCCTCCCTCTGTCTCAACCACCCACCCTCACAGTTACATCCTGGATCTTCCCACCAACTGAAACTATGCACCATCTGTGAAATAACTTAGACACCCCATATTCTGATCACCTCCTATCACTCCAAAGCACATGCTCCAGAACAGCTCCCACCAGTCCTACCACCACCACAATTCTTGGACCTTACCCTTCAAACCCCATTTTTTTTTAAAATCATCCTTTAGTCTATTCTGACTTCGCTTCCCTTCTTGTCCATTCTGGCTGTCATGAGCTTCATTGTACCAGTTCCTGGAAAATTCCCTCAACTTCCTCACCCATAGCCCCCATCATTCTCACCTGCGCACTCTGAAGCTGGCCCCAAGCTGCCATATATTGCTGGAGAAAACAATCACACCGCTGAGCCAACAGGGTTCACAGGAGTGTAACAGTCCCAAGTACCAATGGCTTCTCGTTTTACGCTTTATGGAACAGAGTCAGTCTCCCTCTCTCTCCACTAAATCATTCCCACCTACTGGTAAACATGCTCACATGCCTGCCCATGTCAAAAGGCAAGTCTTGCCCCTTCCAGTACCCAGACCATCCTCTAACCCTACTCAGAGCCAAACCTGCCAGGAATTACAAACACACAATATTTCCAAGTTCTTAACCCCCTTATTACTTTTTTCTTTTTACTTATTTTATTTTTCTAGAAATTTTTAAAATGCAGAGCAAGAACTGGATATTTATCTGTACACGCATTTCCATTTTTCTTTTTAGGGCCGCTTCTTTTTAGGGCCGCACCCAGAGCACATGGAAGTCCCCAGGCTAGGAGTCAAACTGGACCTACAGCTGCCGGCCGATGCCACAGCCACAGCAATGTGGGATCCAAGCTGTGTTTGCAACTTACGCCACAGCTCACAGCAACACTGGACACCTTACCCACTAAGTGAGGCCACCATCAAACCCATATCCTCATGGATACTAGTCGGGTTCCTTACTGCTAAACCACAACAGGAACTCCCATGCATTTTTAAAATGAATTAAAAGGATCCACACAAAATCCACAGCAGCACTTGCTTCTTCAGTGGGGACAGTGCGGTAAGATGACAAGAACCATGGGATAAAGAATTTCCTTCAAATTCTGACGCTCAATTCTCTACTACACCTTCCACTCCCACCACTCAACAGAAACTGCTCTTAACATTATCAATTAATAACCTCCATGTTTCTAAATCCAATGGACTTTGCTTTGTCCTCATCTTACTCATTCTCGCAGCATTTGTCACAGCGGACACAAGCTTCTCTGAGCTTCCCTAATAGCTCAACACCTGGGTTTTCTTCTCACCTCACTGGGACATCCTCCTGTCACCTGGCTGGCTCCTCCTCACCTCTGGAGCTTAGGGTTCTTGGGAGGATCTTTTTGCTCTCCCCCTATAATCTTTCCTTCGGTTATCTCTTTCCTAACCATGGCAGTAAGTGCCACCTACACGTTAGAACTACCACATGTACAGCCTCACTCAACTCCTCTCAGATCTATTCTTCCAATTCAAATTCATTTTTTCCCTGATATTTCAACTTTAAAATGTCCAATACTTTTTAACATCTTCTATCCCCCACTCTGCCTCCCATTCTCTAAGCCTCCTCAAAAAGTATCATCCCTATGGTATATATACACAATGGAATACTACTCAGCCATCAAAAAGAATGACATAATGCCATTTGCAGCAACATGGATGGAACTAGAGAATCTCATACTGAGTGAAATGAGCCAGAAAGACAAAGACAAATACCATATGATATCACTTATAACTGGAATCTAACATCCAGCACAAATGAACATCTCCTCAGAAAAGAAAATCATGGACGTGGAGAAGAGACTTGTGGCTGCCTGATGGGAGGGGGAGGGAGTGGGAGGGATTGGGAGCTTGGGTTTATCAGACACAACTTAGATTTACAAGGAGATCCTGCTGAATAGCATTGAGAACTTTGTCTAGATACTCATGTTGCAACAGAACAAAGGGTGGGGAAAAAATGTAATTGTAATGTATACATGTAAGGATAACCTGACCCCCTTGCTGTACAGTGGGAAAATAAAAAAATTATATATTAAAAAAAAAAAAGATACACAAAGTACCAAAAAAAAAAAAAGTATCATCCCATCAGCTCAACTGCTCAAGCCAGCAATCACCCTTTCCCTAAGAGCCAACATCCAAGCAGCCAATAACAAGCTCTCACATTTTTCCACTTTTCTTCATTTCCAGACAGCCATTGTACACTGTGCATTGCCCATTGTACTGGCGGATTTCATTCTCCAACTTGATAAGACCCCTGGAAAAATGTACTTTCATTTTCCTAATTTCTTGAGTTGACTATTTAGTTCATTTATTTCCGTCTTTTCTTATTTAGTAACAAAAATATTTAAGACTCAGTTTTCCTTTGGATATATCTGATATATTTTGATATAAATTATTTTTTAAATTCTCTAAATTTACTATCTTACATGTTGTGACACTGCCAGTTTAATTTCCTCTTTGACACAAAAAAATTTTCAGTATTTTTTTAAATTTTTTATTGAAGACAAAAATATTTGAATGGCATTTTTAATTTGCACTTTTATTTTTTCAATTTCTAAGTGGTTGGGTTTTTAAAACTATTATTATACTTTAGGTTTTGTCTTTCATCACATTGTGGGGAATAAACATGGCCTATGCAAGTGTTATGTAAAATGTGAACCACAAATATGAGTCACATATATAATGCTAAATATTCTAATAGGGATAAAAAAAGTAAAAGAAATAGGTGAAATTAATTTTAACAACATTTTATTTAACAACATAAAATATTATCATTTGAACATTAATCAATATCAAATTTTTAATGACATATTTAACATTCCTTTTTTTGGTACTAAGTTACTGAAATCTGTTGTGTGTTTTATATCTACAGCTCACCTCAACTAAAACTAGCCACATTCCAAGTGCTCAACAGCCAGATGTAAAGTGTGGTTACTATATTAGACAGTTCAGGTCAATACTATTTGTTCTTCAAAGAAAAAAAATAGGATATTTTTAGGCTTAAAATATGGTAAAATTATATTCCATTGGTGCTTTAAAAATTTATTCTTTGTAGGGCTCAATGTATTTCTACCAGAAATAGGTTATAAATTATGTTCATGCCCTCTTTATCTTCACTTTCATATCCACTGGATCTGCCAAAGTTCCAAAGGAGTATTAAAAAATGTTCCCATGACAAATTTGATTCTGTCAGGGTTTTTCGCTCTTGTTGCTATTGTTGTTGTCTGTCTTTTCTGAAGATTTAGTGCTGTATTCATTGGTGCATAATTATTCATACCAGTATATTCTACTATGGATCACACACTCCATCAATATAAAAGGTTCCCTTTTGACCAGCTTAACATCTTTTGCTTGAATTCTAATTTCTTGATATTAATATTGAGAGTCCTTTAAATTCTTTTGGGTTTCCTTGGCCTGAATACCTATGCCCAGTATCATACTTTCAACTTTGACACTTCATTTTAAATCTGTTCTCTGAATCACTTTAGTGAATTCACTAGTGCATCTATGGGCCAACAGATTCTAAAGAATCTTCTCTCTTCTACAGTCACAGTATCATTTGAGCCTTAAAGAGCCAGAGAGTTCCTTAGCATATTCTTCTTAGTAACATTAATTCTCTATATATTGATAGCACACCACAGCCCGAAAAAATCACTTTCTCATCTATTATCCCTTTAATCTTCACAACCACTATTGAAGTAGAAAGAGTAGATACTGTCACTTATGGTGAATCTGAACATACAGTGCAAGCTGCTCAAGTATTATAGTCTTAGGTACGAATAAGCCCAGGTACTTCGGAAACAAACTAATTCAGTAGAAGGAAGGAGAGTCAGGGAAACATGCAGACGGGGGAAACAGGGTGACTCCTGAAATGTTGTACCTTTCCTCTGTTTTGTTAAGTATAGAGATGTTTTGGCCTTTTATTCATTCAAAAAAAAAAAAAAAGAAAGAAAGAAAGAAAGAAAACCTCATTTATTAACTACATTGTATATTAGGAACTTTGCTAGCCCAGTGAGAACACAAAGTTGAAAAAGACACCATCCCTGCTCCACATTCACAGTATAGTTTAATGGTTCTCAAATTCGGCTTATCATCAACATTTCTTAGGAAAACATTTTTGATTACAGAGTCTCCTGGTCCCCCTCCAGACATCAACAATCACTGAAATCTGAGAAAAGAAAATCAATCAAGTAAAACAATTACTGGCGCACTTATAAATTCTTATAAATTCTATAAATATTTTGGCTTTTCCATGTTATTTATTTATTTATTTATTGGTGGTTTTTTTTTTTTTTTTAGCTATTTCTTGGGCCACTCCCGAGGCATATGGAGGTTCCCAGGCTAGGGGTCCAATCGGAGCTGTAGCCACCGGCCTATGCCAGAGCCACAGCAACGCGGGATCTAAGCCGCGTCTGCAACCTACACCACAGCTCACAGCAACGCCAGATCGTTAACCCACTGAGCAAGGGCAGGGATCGAACCCGCAACCTCATGGTTCCTAGTCGGATTCGTTAACCACTGCGCCACAACAGGAACTCCTCCATGTTATTTAAGTCTCACAGTGAGGCAGAAATGGGTTGTATTCACTTTATAAACATGAAAATTGAGAAGCAAGGTGGTTTCCCAAATCCACAGCCAGTAAATGATGAAGTTGAGCCTGTAACTGAAGTTGCTTTCTCCAAGTTCGATACTCTTTACTCTCCACTCATACGTCATGAAACCACAAAAAGGAATAGCAGTGCAAAAACAAAGGGCAGAGGCAGAAAGACAGATATTTCTATTCTTATTACTAAGAGCATGGCCAAGAGCCTACCACAGTATCTGGCTTATAATAAGAGCTCAATAAATGCTGAACTGAATTGAAGCACCTGTGCTTACTACCAAAGGGAAAAGGCCAAACTAGGTTAATGCTACAACTTCCCAAGCCCAGAACCCAAGCCTTAGGATGACAATGACAGCCAGACAGTAAGTTTACCAAATGCCAAGTATTATTAAAATGTTGTATTAAATATTATATAATATACATGTACACAAATAAACACACATACACAAGCAAAATTTAATCTTCACGATAACTTTATGAGGTGGAAACCATTATTAACCCTATTTTCTAGGTGATAAAACCAAGAAGAAGTTAATTAGTTTAACCAAGATCACAAAGCCAAAAACCGTTGGAGGCAGAATCTGCAGACAGCTAGTCTTTGCCTAGTTAAAACATGGGTTTTTAACCATTTCACCATACAGCAGCTCTGTACTATATTGGATTTCTAGCCTTCACTCATTTTCATGGTCAAATTAGATCACGGCAGCTTTAGGGTCTATAATTTTTTTCAGTTGAACCATATTCTTCACAGTCCCCAAATCATTACTCAGCTAGGAAAATTCCATTTAGCCACATCTCCTTGACCTTGGCCTGATTTCAGCACACACCAGGCTAATTCATGCACATGGCCAGTGTCCCACCTCTATGTGACATGAGATCTGCTCTTCTGTCTCCAGGATTTCTCCAAAACCATGGAAACCTGGTTGCCCTAATTCAAGAGCAGCCCGCTGGTTTGAAGATATCCATACTCCCAGGGGCAACCTTTACCCAGAGGGGTGGGTGAGAGTTGATGGACAGATGCTAGCCTCATTATCCATAAGAGGGATAATCCTAAGGCAGGTTTCCCAACATGAGAGCCACTGATATCTTGGGCTGAATAATTCTTTGTTGTGGGGGGCTATTCTGTGTACTGTAGGATATTTAGCAGCAGCCTGGATGCCAGTTGGCCCTCCCAGTTGTGACAACCATACACATCTCTGTACACTGACAAATGCCACTGAGAAAAATCACTCAGTTGAGAACCACTAACTACATGGATTGACAGAGGGTCTTCAAGGGATTGAGCTTCTACAACAGTGACCAATTCGGTGACACAGCCTCTATTGGCTTTTCTCTCTTCCCTCCTTTCTACTGCTGGGGTCACCTTCCAAATAAGCTTCTCACCTAAATCCTTGCCTTAGGCTTTGATTTCAGAGGAACCCAAACTCAGATATTAAATTATTAGCAAATGGTCCTTAATTATATAAAAGATCCTAGCCTACGGAAATTTATGTCACTAACCTTCAAAGAGTAGAGAAAAGACTCACATATGATTCTATCTGAGACCTTCAAACCCTCATGGCTCACTGGAGACCTGCAGACCACACTTCCAGAACCACAGCCTGGATAACAACCCTGTGCAAGAGGAAACTTGCTTGAGTTCTCTCACTTCCACTGGGAGGGTGCGTCATGCCACATACCACAAATGGAGGATATCCAGGATTTTTTGTGTGGGTGCCTGGCACCAGGAGCAATGACTCTCATCTTTGGCTTTTCTAAATCAGGATCGCTAAGAATGGGGTCTGGACCTGAGTAATGTTAATGAAATACTCCTAGGTAGTCCTGATATATGGAACCTCACATCCATTCCAACCTGCCCATTTACTGGTGCGGATTCTGAGTGAGGCTGATGGGGCAAGCAACTCACTCAAGGACTCATAGAAAATAAGAAGCTGAAAAACCAGCTAAGATCCCAAGCCTGGACTTTCAGGCCCAGCACATGGCAACTGTGTTGCAGCTATGGACTCCCCAGTATCACTCCTCCATTCCAGGGGACTGGGACTAGAAGGGTGAGAGGTAGAGGAAGAGGACAGGAAGGTCTTGACCACTGCCTGTTCTGGAAGCTGCCCCTAGCAAAAACTAAAATATTATTGTTATTTTATTTATTTATTTATTTAATTTGCTTTTTAGGGCCGCATCTGCGGTATATGGAGGTTCCCAGGCTAGGGGTCCAATTGGAGCTGCAACCACTGGCCTACACCACAGCCACAGCAACGCAGGATACAAGCCATGTCTGCAACCTACACCACACCTCACGGCAATGCTAGACCCTTAACCCACTGAGCGAGGCCAGAGATCGAACCCGCCACCTCATGGTTCCTAGTTGGATTTGTTTCCGCTGACCCACAACGGGAACTAAAATATTCTTTGATTCATGCCAATGGTTTGCACAGAAAGTTCTTGCTCAGGAACTGGAACTCAGGGCTAGGGGGCAATCTCACATCCAGAGAGCTGGTCACCTTCCCAAATTTTGGACTTTACTTCTGTCTCCATTTGATAACATTAAATGCAGGCAATTTTTCACCTGCTTTGAATCTTACCATCCAGGTATATTATCTGTTACTCAAAATTTGACTCCACAAAAAGCATTTCCTTTCTCCGTTCTCTTAGGTGAGCCAGGCCAAAATAATAGGGTAGAAAGAGAATAAAAATGCATTAACAAAGGAGAAAACATCTACTGCGACCAAAATTATAAGGGGAAAAAAATGTTAACTAGTTTTTGTTGAGGTAGTAAGCACATCATTTTATCTACTTGTCAGAACTACTTCCTGAGACAGATATTATCATCCCTATTTTATGAATGAAGAAACTAGATCCAAAAGAGAATAATTCATAAGCTCAGTATCATACAATCCAGCAGACAGATGAATCAGAAAGGTCAAGCTGACCCATCCTTTCTTCAGAATTTCTGATATGCTTTCCTGAATACTAAGACTGTTTCCTAAGTTCCTGCACAGACCCTGTCCCATTGCCCACATTACAAGCACAGTTCTTTCTAGCGGCAGTTCAACCTTTCACCTCTATAAAATAGCTATCTTTTTCTTTTTCTTTTTTTTTTGCCTTTTAGGGCTGCACCCGTGGCATATGGAAGATCCCAGGCTAGGAGTGGAATCACAGCTGTGGCTGCCAGCCTACACCACAGCCACAGCAATGCCTGATCCTTAACCCACTGAGGGAGGCTAGGGATTGAACCTGCATCCTCATAGATGCTAATCAGACTCATTTCCACTGAGCCACAACGGGAACTCCATAAAATAGCTATCTTTTTTCTAGGAAAGCCCCAGAAAAATATCATGAGAGGCTTATATTTTTCCAAAGATCCAACTAGAAGGGCTCAACAGATTAAAACACACCCTTCTTCAAAGTGATAGGGAAGCTGAGGCCCAGAGAGGGCAAGGTATTTACCCAAGGTCAAAAAGCAAGCCAGTGCCAGAGGCAGGCAAATTTCATATCTCCTGGTACCCAGTCCAGGTTGCATGAGGAAGAGCAAAGAGGAGAAGGCAGCAGAGACAAGTTGCCTCTCATATATTTTTTGGCTCTGTGACATCCCAAAACTTGGAGTCTGTGATTTCATAAATGGAAAAACAAAGGCTTTCTCAGTAAAACTAAATTAATTTTCCTGTGGAATCAAACAGCACAAGTTTTGCATTTACTTAGGAAGTTCTTAGGAACAATGAGAGTCCTACTATGATTTTATTTCTCCCAAAGTTTCCTGGTAAGTGAAGCCAGAAGGATTATTTCCAAAGTGGCCTCAGTGGGATTCTCTTAACTTTTGCTTTGACTTCAACAGATACTGACAGCCCAAAGCAACCATAAATATTCTTTCACTTTTCTCCAAAGCAATAATGTCACTCCCCTGCTTTCACCCGACAAATAAACACACCCCCAGTTTGCAATGCTGTGTTCTTGGAATCTTGAAACTAGAGAAACACTATTACTGGAGCCAGATGTGATTTTTCCAGGCTGATTCTGGGGCTATGGAAAATATGGAGCAACTGAAGGAATCATTATGGACCAAAAATTCTCCTAATTTAATTCTACTTATTATTAGTATATCTTTATCACTTTACTGTTATTAATTAGGTCACTATGAGTAGGGCCTAAGCAGTGATATTTTTTTAAAGTTTCCTAGTATGCAGCAAAGTTGGAATCATTGGTAATGGACTGAGTTATATTTCTCAAACCTGCATATAATTTTTAAAAAGAAAATCACCTAGGCTGCTAAATGAAGATATAGAACCTTAGGCCCCTCTCCAGACTAGTAAATCTTAAATGAAGCTCTGGAATCTGTGTCCTTAACCAGTACTTCCAGATAATTCTTGTTATTTGGGAAAGTTTTAGATCTGGCAAGTTTGGGAAATACTGAATGATGGCACAGACTTGTAAACATGCCCAAGAGAGATATCTGATGACCAGTTGCTTAGAAGAAATAAGGTTTCTATCAACTAAAGAAGAAAACCCAGTCCTGGACCAGGAGTTCCCCTCTGCAAGACTACTCCAATAGAGAGAGGCCCTTCCCTTCCCTACATCCCAACAGGGAGCCATGACTCACACCCACAAGTCTGCTTGTCTTATCCTCCACTGAGCCTGAGCTGTCTTAAGCCTCCCTGTCCTTCAGGGTTTAAGTCTAGTCCCAGAACCTCTTATCATACCAAGACACACAGGTTTCTCCCTTGTCTGAACTCCTACATCAATGAGAACTGCTAAGGACGGTATCATGACTGTATTTGTCCCAATTTGCGTAAAGATTCCACATGGGTATCTTGCCTCCCTAGATTATAAACTCTTTGGAGGCTCTGCTAAGACTAGAGGAGAGGAGTTCCCGTCGTGGCTAAGTGGTTAGCGAATCTGACCAGGAACCATGAAGTTGAGGGTTCGATCCCTGGCCTCGCTCAGTGGGTTAAGGATCTGGCATTGCCGTGAGCTGCGGTGTAGGTCACAGGTGCAGCTCAGATCCCAAGTTCCTGTGGCTCTGGTGTAGGCTGGCATCTACAGCTCTGATTAGAGCTCTAGCCTGGGAACCTCCATATGCCATGCGTGTGGCCCTAAAAAGACCAAAAAAAAAAAAAGACTAGAGGAGACCCTGGGCATAGCTGATACAGGGAAAGCTGCATGAATGAATGCCAAGGCTAGGTTCTGTCTTGCTGCCCGCTGTATCCTCAGTGCTACACTCAGCACCTGACACACAGTAAGCGTTCAATAAATATGTGAATAATTGAATGGTTATATTTCAAGCTTTAAATATTATGGCACATACACAGAGTTGAAAACATGGTAAGAGAAGCTAACCGAGATACATCTCATGACTTAGATCCGTTCTAGTCCCTCTACATCACTGCTTCTCACACTTTTTGGTCTCAGAACCCTTTTTCACTCTTAAAAAATAACTGAGGATCAGGGAGTTCCTGTTGTGACTCAGTGAGCTACACACCAGACTAGTATCTATGAGGAGGTGGGTTTGATCCCTTGCCTCACTCAGTGAGCTAAGGATCCGGCACTGCCGTGAGCAGTGCTGCAGGTCACAGATGCAGCTCAGATCTGGCATTGCTGTGGCTGTGGTGTAGGCTGGCAGCTATAGCTCCGATTCGACCCCTAACCGGGGAACTTCCATATGCCGCACATGCAGCCCTAAAAACAAAACAAACAAACAAACAAAAGACTAAGGATCTTAAAGAGCTTTTGTTTATGTGGGTTATACCTAATGATATGGACTGTATTATGAATTAAAAATGATCATTTGCAAATACTCATTTTACAATAACATTAATTAACCCATTACATGTTAATGGGTTAACACAAACAACATATTTTTATGAAAAAACTATATTCTTCCAAAACAAAAATAATGTAATGAGAAAAGTGGCACTGTTTTACATTTTGCAAATCTCTTTAATGTCTGGTTTAATAAAAGTCAACTGATTCTCAGGCCCGCTTCTGCATTCAACTTACTGCCTCTGGAAAACTCCACTATGCACTCGTGAAAGAGTGAGAGTGAAAAAATCCAATAATACCTTAGTATTACTATGAAAACAGTCTTGGTCTCACAGACTTCCTGAAAGGGTCAGAGGGACCCCTAAGGATCCCCAGATCACACTTTGAAGACCACTGCTCCACACATTTCAATATACAAGTTCTACACACAGCAGGGAAAATTAATCAAAGGATTTATTTTTTTGCCTTGAAAGAGATATAATGTTTTAATCTCACTAGGATAAATCCTTATATACTAGGATCTCAGAGCAGAGAAATCTGAACGCACATTCTCATTAAATGATTAAAATATTGCAGATGTTAAAACCTACAAAAAGCTTATCTTCATGAAACAGAATACTCATCACAGCAGCACAAAACTGTAGATTCTATAAAGTTCCTTCCAACTTAGATCTTATCCTTTTTCTGCATCTCAGACTGGGCCTTCCAGATCATGAGGTGTTCTGGCAAGGAAACCAGGAGTGGCGTAAGATGGTAGATACATAGTTTTAATTACTGTATCTGCAGATGGAGCCAAACAGTTCCTCCATCTAGCTAACTCTTCTCCTTTCTGTCCTCTTAGCCCATAAAATGTAAGGTTGCTGAAAAAGTAGTTTATACTGAATGGCTTCAAAATGACTTATCTCCTTGATGGTCAGTAAAAACACAGCTTGGAGTTCACTTCAGGTGCAAGTTCAGAAATCCAAATGCCTGAATTCAAATCATGGTTCCTCCATTATTAGCTGTGTGACTTAAAGCAAGTTATTTAAACTCTCTTGCCTCAGTTTCCCATATCTAAGATGAAAATGAACATTGTACCCAACTCTTAGAAGTCTTATGAGGATTAAATTAATTTACAAATGTAGAGTGTTTAAAATAGTGCATGACATAGCAAACTGCCAACAACTCCTAGCTATTATATATATATGAACATATATACATATTTTTTTCTTTTAAGTTTCTTAAAAGGAACTTCCTAGAAATGTAAATTTCTACAATTGACCTCATTCCCCATAATTTAGCATGACTTATAAAGATTTGCTTGTAGTAGTAATTTTAAGGCTGAATTCACTTACAATAGCCTTACACTAAAAGAATCGATTAATTGAGGTACCATTATGGAGTCATCTGCTAACAAATCAAAGATGAGGCTTGAAAATCCATACTACAAATCAACTGTGGGATATGCCTCCTTTCCCAAAAGTGTTTTTGCATGTAGTGCTAATCAGCCTTGGTCCAGCAAGTGCTAAATGGCAATTAAATTTAGCCCCTATGCTCACTGCACACCAAGAGGAATTGTTAATGTCAAGCCTGAGCACCAACAGAATCGGCAAGCCCACATTGACCATCACTCCACATTAAGTCCCAGGAGGGGAGTTCCCGTCGTGGCGCAGTGGAAACGAATCTGACTAGGAACCATGAGGTTGGGGGTTTTGATCCCTGACCTCACTCAGTGGGTTAAGGACCCGGCATTGCTGTGAACTGTGGGATAGGTCAGCAGCTGTAGCTCTGATTGGACACCTATCCTGGGAACCTCCATATGCCACAGGCGCAGCCCTAAAAAAAGAAAAACAAAAAACAAACAAAAAAAAAACCCTAGGAGATGATGAGGACTGCCTATATGGGAAAGGCAAGCCATCCTAGACAGTCAAACATGGAACAGTAAAAATGCTCACAAAAGAGGAAAGAGCAGTCATTCTGATTTGAGAAATCAAGGAAGACTTTGCCAAGGTGGTAGGTGAGTGTTGAAAGTTGAAAATTTCACCAAAAGGACATGAGAGAAAGGGATATAGCGCTGGCAAAAACCAGCATCCACATGGTAGACTGATATGATAAGAGCAGTAAGCAACTGTGGAAAAAGATGTTTGGAACTGAATGGAGCAGGTCTTTCATACTAGGCTAAGTCTAGACTTTATTGAACAAGCAAAAGGTCAGCCTTAGCAACAATGAGTGTAAAGCTGTGTCATCCACACTGTGGTGTTTTGTCACTGATATAACTGTAGGATGAATAAAGAGGAAAGCACTAGAGGAGAAGAAAAGTTATGAGGCCATGGCAAGAATTGAAAGTGAGAAGTGGCTGGGGCACTTTCAACTGGAGGGGGAAAAAAAAAAAAAAAGAGGATGTGACATGTATTCTAAAAGAATACAGTAGAGAACTAACCAGAAGTTGAAGGGAAACTATTCTGTGTTAGACCAGGGATGTGTGTGTTATAAAGGAAAGAATTTTTGAAACTCCAAAAAGGAAGGTATATGAGACTGAAGAAAAGGATTGCCTGATTCAAAGTAAAGCAATAGGGAAGGAAATAATAATCCCACTAGAAAAGAAACAAAGAACTCTTAAAAATCAGTAAGAAAAAATGCATATACGAACAGAAAAGTAAGCTGTGGGTATGAACAGGCAAATTATTAAAATATAAATAAAAATAGCCAAGAAATATGGAACATATGCCTGATTTAAAAAGCAAACATGAGCAAAAATATGAGATTTCACTTTGTGCCTCTAATATTGGCAAAAAATATAAAGACTACTGAGGCAGACAGTTGGTTGCCTACCAAACAGCATCCTTCTCACCAAGAGAACTCTGGATTTTTCGAGTAATCCAGACTCCTCCTGCTGGATTTTCCAGATCCCAGCCCAGCCCCAACCCAGTTGGGAAGAACTTTGAACAGTATGAGTCAAAACTGTGATTCCATTCTCTCAGTGATTGCTTTGGAAAGGGACATATGTTTCACTTCTGGATAATGATATTTGACAGAGAAACATATGAGACAGATGAGAAAGGCTTTAGAAACAGTTTCTTAGACCTTAAAAAGAAAGCTCATGACATTTCAATACCCATTCTATTTGCCTCTAGATACATGAGGATACAATGCTATCCTGCTGCAGCTACCCTGAGAAGTTGAGGGGACCCAAGGAACAAGGAACATGCTGAAAATTGAACAGAGGAAAGGCAGAAAGAACCTCGTATTCGATGTTATTCAGCAGCTGAATTAACCTATTTTGAAGTCTTCCTCTCTTGGGACATCTTGTTATATAAGATTGGTTTTGTTTGTTTGTTTGTTTGTTTGTTTTATTTGTCTTTTTGCTTCTTTGGGCCGCTCCCTCGGCATATGGAGGTTCCCAGGCTAGGGGTTGAATCGGAGCTGTAGCTGCCAGCCTACACCAGAGCCACAGCAACGCGGGATCCGAGCCGCGTCTGCAACCTACACCACAGCTCACGGCAACGCCGGATCCTCAACCCACTGAGCAAGGGCAGGGACCGAACCCGCAACCTCATGGTTCCTAGTCGGATTCGTTAACCACTGCACCACGACGGGAACTCCTAAGATTGTTTTTAAGTCTCTCTCTCTTTTTTTTTTTGGCTGCCCCCGTGGGGTGCAGAAGTTTCCAGGCCAGGGACCGAACCCACACTACAGCTGACGCAAGCCATAGCAATGACAAGGCCAGATCCTTAACCCATTGTACCACCAGGGAACTCCCTTATGTCTTTTTTTTTTTATCTTTTTTTTGCCTTTTCTAGGGCCGCTCCCACGGCATATGGAGGTTCCCAGGCTAGGGGTCTTACCTGAGCTATAGCCTCCGGCCTACACCAGAGCCATAGCAACGTGGGATCTGAGTCGCATCTGCGACCTACACCATAGTTTATGGCACCAGATCCTTAACCCACTGAGCAAGGGCAGGGATTGAACCCGCAACCTCATGGTTCCCAGTCGGATTCATTAACCACTGTGCCATGACAGGAACTCCTCTCTTATGTCTTCTTATTTAATCTACTTTTGAGATATTATTTTCTTAAAGAGCCTTCAATTCCATTTGAGTTTGTTCTGAGAATAATTTCTGTCTGTACTGCAGGTGCTTAATAAATATTTGATGAATGAATTAATGAATGCCTGAGGCCTATGAGGATGAGAATGGGATGTGCCTAGAAGGATCATAAACTTCAGGTTGGAAAGGATCTTAGAGATCCTATAGAATTTGAGAACATTCAAATTTGCCCAGGAAATCAGTAAGAAAATGGAAACTTGGGGCAGATTTTGGACTTCTCCAGACCAACCTCCATCTAACTTACCACTCCCCCCCAGAACTATTGCTCCCAAGGTCCTAGATTCCATCTGGCATTGGCTGAACTAAATAAGGTTATAGAGTCAAGCTCTCCCACCATGGGTCTCAGAATTGGCTATTTGCCAAAGGCTCCAATTACACTAACCCTGAGAAAGGATGGATTTCCATCAGAACTGAGAAAGTCCCCAAATTAGGTATGTTCAGAGTAATCCCTTCCTTCATTTGTCCCTAGAGGTTGCAGCAGAACGTGGTGGTGGAAACCCAGCTGGGAGAGTCTGCTGGGAGTGACCGTGTGGGTTCCTCTTTCTTCACATAACTTTGTTCAAACCAGTTCTGTTAACTATTGTGGATTCCACTGGTGAGATCATGAGGGCCTCCACTTTCTCTCACAGAGCAGTTCTTTCTTGTGACATCATCAGCATCCCCTCCAGAGGAAGCATCTTTTCTCCTTTCATTATTGCATAATTAATTCCTTTGGATTCTGAAACTGGACATGAAATATACTCTGCCTTCCCTCCAAATTTAAAATTCAAATATAAATAAACTACTCAGAAAAAAAAAAGAATTTTATTTTATGCCATAAGTCAAAATAAATTCCAGGGGTTTAAAATTTTAGATCTTAAAAAACTATAAAAGTGGTAAGAAAAATATAAAGGAACATTCATAACAAGTAGTAGGGATATGCTTTGCTTTCTAAATATAGTACTTAAGGAAGAAGCCACAAAAGAAAAAATATGAATCGATTAAGACACAATTTTTTTTTTTTAATTTCTGGAGTGGAAAACAAACGTAGGGGCCAAGAGTGGGAAAGTAACTTGTCACTGTGCTGCTTTTACATCTGTAGATTAGCTTTTCAAATAATAAAATAATAATGCAAAAATTTAAACTTCCATAGTCAAAATTAAAGGCAAGTAATATAATAAAAAGAAAATGTACTAGAGTTCCCGCTGTGGTGCAATGGGATCAGTGGTGTCTTGGGAGCATTGGGATGCAGGTTCGATCCCTGGCCCAGCACAGTGGGTTAAGGATCCAGTATTGCCGCAGCTGCAGCTTAGGTGGCAGCTGTAGCTCAGATCTGATCCCTGGCCTGGGAACTCCATATACAGCAGGGCAGTCAAAAAAAAAAGAAAGAAAAGAAAATTGTATTTGCAACATCTACCACACACATAGGCTACTGTATTTAATGCATGAACTAATAAATGCTAATAATGCCAGGTAGTCTTTTGTTCAGAAATGGGCTTTGCAGACAGACAAATCGAGCCAGAGCCAGATCCCTCTTGCCAAAAGTATGACACAGCTCATGTTTCTCTTTGCCTCAGTTTCCTCATCTGAAAAATGAAGATACACCCTCCTGTGGTATAATAAGTTAAATATTTGATCTTTATACCCAATTCCTGGTACAGAGCTCCTTGAAACCCTTAGAATTTCCTGAGTGATAAGGGTGACAGAAGCATCTTTTGTTCTAATTAGGTGACTCTTGGTGGGCTCCGTGATGACTTGAAGATGGGAGATGATCTCTAGAAAGATCCAACATTTGATTAGAAGCTTGGAACATTCAGCCTCATCCCCCAATCTCCAAGGAGAGAGAGGATGGAGACTGAGTTAGTCACCAGTTTCTAAGTAATGGAGCCCAAAGACTCCTAACCAAGAGAGTTCTGAGGGATTCAGAAGTGTGAACACATGAAGGTGCTGGGATGGGAAACACTCCAACACCATGGAAACAGAGGCTCCTGCACTCGGGATCCTTCTGGACGCCACTCTATGTACCTCTTCATCTTGGCTGTTCACTTACATCCGTCATAATAAACAAGTAACAGTAAGTAAAGTGCTTCCCTGAGTTCTGTGAGCCACTCTAACCATCAAACTTGAGAAGGGGGTTGTGAGAAACCCCAGTTTACAGCTGGTCTCTTAATCACTTGACACCTGTGACTACCGTCTGAACTGAAGGCAGTCTTATGGGACTGAGCCCTCAAATCTGTGAGTATGACGTTAGTGGTCAGAGTTGACACCTAGTTGGGGTCAGAGTGAGAGAGGTGGTCTCTGGTGTTAGGCAGGAAAAATTCTCTTATCTCCGCATAGAGTTATGTGAATTAGATGAGATAATTGATGTAACACATTTAGCAAAAAATGGACCTCAATAAAATATTAGTATTATCATTGCTAATAGAAAAAAAAATGAACCCATCAGTTGGAAAATGGATGAAGATCATTAACAGGTAATTCACAAAAGAAGGAAAATGATCAGTCAACAAAGAGGATATTGTACCTCATCAATCATCAGATAAATGAATCTTCAAATAAGATGCCATTTTCTATACACTTAATTGATAAATATTAAAATTAATGGAAATGCCCAGTTCTGGGGGTCACTTCAATGATATGAACTTCCTCAACTGCAAAGAGGTAATACAAGTCCAAATCCTTAAAATTATACACATACTCTTTGACCCCACTATTTTAATTCTGAGAAAGTATCTTAAAGCAGGAAAGAAAAACATAAATGCGCACAAGTATTCAGCTGCAAAAAAATGCTCACTGTGGCACCAGTTACAACAGCAAATAAAAACAGAAAGCCATCTAAAAGTCCAGCATCCAGGTCAATCATTAAACAAACAATGACCCATCTTTAGTAGAACATCATGCAGCTATTATAACAAAAATATTTAACGGCAAGAAAAATTTTCTTTTTTTTAATATAACGATTTTCATTTTTTCCATTATAGCTTGTTTACAGTGTTCTGTCAATTTCCTACTGTACAGCATGGTGACCCAGTCACACATACACGTATACATTCTTTTTTCTCACATTATCATGCTCCATCATAAGTGACTAGACATAGTTCCTAGTGCCATTCGGCAGGATCTCATTGCGAATCCATTCCAAAGGCAACAGATGGCATCTATTAACCCTAAGCTCCCAATCCATCCCACTCCCTCCCCCTGCCCCAGGCAACCACAAGTCTATACTCCAAGTCCATGATTTTCTTTTCTGTGGAAAGGTTCATTTGTGCCATATATTAGATTCCAGATATAAGTGATATCACATGGTATTTGTCTTTCTCTTTCTGACTTACTTCACTTAGTATGAGAGTATCTAGTTCCATCCATGTTGCTGCAAATGGCATTATTTTGTTCTATTTGATGCCCAAGTAGTATTCCATTGGGTATATATACCACTTCTTCTTAATCCAGTCGTCTGTTGATGGACATTTAGGTTATTTCCATGTCTTGGCTATTGTTAATACTGCTGCAATGAACATGTGATGCATGTGTCTTTTTAAAGGGAAGTTTTGTCCAGTAAATGCCCAAGAGTGGGACTGCTGGGTCATGTGGTAGTTCTATGTATAGTTTTGTAAGGTACCGCCATACTGGTCTCTGTTTTATGTTCTTGCCTCCTTTGTCAAAGATTAATTGACCATAGGTGTCTGAGTTTATTTCTGGATTCTTTATTCTGTTCCATTGGCCTCTATGTCTATTTGGTACCAGTACCGCACTGTCTTGATTCCTGTGGCTTTGTAATATTGCTTGAAGTCTGGGAGATACCTCCTGCTTGTTTTTTGTTCTTCAAAATCGCTTTGGCAATTCTGGGTCTTTTGTGATTCCATATAAATTTTTGGATTGTTTGTTCTAGTTCTGTGAAAAATGTCATGGGTAATTTGATAGCGATTGCACTGAATTCGTAGATTACTTTAGGTAGTATGGACATTTTTACAATATTAACTTTTCCAACCCAAGGGCATGGAATATTTTTCCATTTCTTTACATCCTCTTTAATTTTCTTGATTAATGTTTTATAGTTCGTGGCATGTAAGTCCTTTTCCTCCTTGGTCAGGTGTATTTCCAGGTATTTTTTGGGGGTGTAATTTTAAAAGGTATTGTATTTTTGCATTCCTTTTCCAATATTTCATTGTTAGTATATAGAAATTCAACTGATTTCTGAATGTTAATCTTATATCCTGCTACTTTGCTGAAATTGTTGTTCAGTTCAAGTAGTTTTTGGGTTGAGTCCTTAGGGTTTTCTATATACAGTGTCATCTCACCTGCATACAGTGAGTTTTACCTCTTCTCTTCCTATTTGGATGCCTTTTATTTCTTTTGTTTGTCTGATTGCTATGGCTAGGACTTCCAGGACTATGTTGAATAACAGTGGTGAAAGTGGGCATCCTTGTCTTGTTCCAAATTTAAGTGGGAAGACTTTAAGGTTTTCTCCATTGAATATTATATTTGCTATGGGTTTGTCATAAATGGCTTTTATTATGGCAAGATTTGTTCCCTCTATACCCACTTTGTTAAGAGTTTTGATCATGAATGGACTTGGTCAAATGTTTTTTCTGCATCTACTGAGATGATCATGTGGCTTTTGACTTTTTTTTGTTAACATGGTGTATGAGGTTGATTGATTTGCATATGTTGAACCATTCTTGTGCACCTGGGATGAATCCCACCTGGTCATGGTGTATGATCTTTTTGATATGTTGTTGGATTCAGTTGGCTAAAATTTTGTTGAATTTTTGCCTCTATATTCATCAAATATATTGGCCTATAGTTTTCTTCTTTGGTGGTATCTGTGCCTGGTTTTGGAATTAGGGTGATCTCAAAGACATCATAGAATGTCTTTGAGAGTGTTCCTTCTTCAACCTTTTGAAAAAGTTTAACGAGGATGGGTGTAAGTTCCTCTTTGTATGTTTGGTAGAATTCACCTGTGAAGCCATCTGGTCCTGGACTTTTATTTGTAGGGAGTGTTTTTATGACATATTCAATTTCATTTCTAGTGATCGGTCTGTTCAGTGGATCTATTTCTTCTTGATTCAGTTTTGGCAGGCTGTAAGTCTCTAGAAAGTTGTCCATTTCTTCTATGTTGTCAAATTTGTTAGCATACAATTGTTCATAGTATTCTCTCTTGGTTTTTTGTATTTCTGTGGTACCCACTGTGACTTCTCCTTTTTCATTTCTTATTTTATTTGAGTTTTTTCTCTCCTCTTCTTGGTGAGTCTAGCCAGAGGTGTGTCAATTTTGTTTACCTTTTCAAAGAACCAGCTCTTGCTTTTATTGATATCTTCTATTGTTTTTTTTAATCTCTATTTTATTTATTTCCTCTTTGATATTTATGAGTGCCTTCCTTCTGCTGACTTTAGGTTTTATTTGTTCTTCTTTTTCTAATTCATTTAGGTGGTAGGTTAAGTTGTTGATTTGAGATTTTTCTTCATTTTTGAGGAAGGCCTGTATTTCCACGAATGTCCCTCTGAGCACTGCTTTTGCAGCATCCCATAGATTTTGAGTGGTTGTATCTTCATTATCATTTGTCTCGAGGTATTTTTTAATTTCCTTCTTGATTTCTTCATTGAACCATTGGTTTTGTTTTGTTTTGTTTTGTTTTGTTTTTTGTCTTCTTGCTACCTCCTGGGCCGCTCCCGCGGCACATGGAGGTTCCCAGGCTAGGGGTCGAATCGGAGCCGCAGTCACCGACCTACGCCAGAGCCACAGCAACGTGGGATCCGAGCCGCGTTTTCAACCCACACCACAGCTCACGGCAACGCCGGAAACCCAACCCACTGAGCAAGGGCAGGGACCGAACCCGCAACCTCATGGTTCCCAGTCGGACCCGTCAACCACTGCGCCACGACGAGAACTCCTGAACCATTGGTTTTTCAGTAGCATGTTGCTTAGTTTCCATGTACTAAGTTTTTTCTCATTTCTTTTCCTGTGGCTGATTTCTAGTTTCATGCCATGGTCAGAGAACATACTTAAAATAATTTCTATACTCTTAAATTTGCTGAGGTTAGCTCTGTGCCCCAGTATGTGATTGATTCTTGAAAATGTACCATGTGCACTTGAGAAAAACGTATATTATGATTTTTTTTGGATGTAATGTCCTGAAAATGTTGGTTATGTCTAAGAAAATTTTTCTTCTTATAGAAAGTGATTAAAGGGAGGTTCTAGAAGAGTTTATACAGCATTTTTTCCCATATTAAAAAATTTTATTGAAGTAGAATTGATTTACAAGTTGTGATAATTTCTGCTATACAACAAAGTGATTCAGCTACACATATACACACATCCATTCTTTTTCAGATACTTTTCCCTTATAGATTATCACAGGATATTGATTGCGTAAAATTCCCTCTGCTGTACAGCAGGTCCCCACTGGCCAGGCATTCAATATACAGTGTGCATGTGCCAATTTCAAATCCCCAGTTCACCCCTTCCCTCACTCCACCTGTCTCCTTTGGTAACCGTAAGTTTGTTTAAAGTCTGTGAGTTCGTTTCTGTCCCGCAATAAGTTCATTTGTATCTTTTGTTAGATTCCACATATAAATGATATCATGTGATGTTTGTTTTTCACTGTCTAACTTCACTTAGTAACTTTAGGTCCCATCTATGTTGCTGCAAATGGCATCATTTTATTCCTTTTTATGGCTGAGTAATATTCCATGGTGGGTGTGCATGTGTACCACATCTTTATACGGCATATATATGGGTCTTGTTTTTGTATCCATTCAGCCAGTCTATGTCTTTTGGTTGGAGCATTTAGTCCATTTACATTTAAGGTACTTATTGATATGTATGTTCTTATTGCCTTTTGTTAATTGTTTTGGATTTGTTTTTGTTGCTTTTCTCTGGCCCTTTATCTCTTGGCCTTTTTTCTTCCCTTCTGTTCTCTTGTGGTTTGATGACTATCTTTAGTGTTGTGTTTGAATTGCATCTATTGTAGATTTTTGGTTTGTGGTAACCATGAGGTTTTGATATAGGAGCCTATATATACACACAAGATTGCTTTAAGTTGCTGGCTTCTTAACTGCAAATGCATTTCCAGGATCCTGCATTTGTACACTCCTCACAATTGCTGCTTTTGGTGGCATATTTGTGTATGGATGATTTCCTATCTTTACTAATGTTTGCCTTTACTGGTGAGCCTCCTCATTTGTAATTTTCTTCTTTCTAGTTGTGGCCTTTTCTTTCCACCGAGAGAAGTTCCTTTAATATTTGTTGTAAAGCTGGTTTGGTGGCGCTGAATTCTCTTAGCTTTTGCTTGTCTGTAAAGGTTCTGACTTCTTCAAATATGAAAGAAAGCCTTGCTGGGTAGAGTAATCTTGGTTGCATGTTTTTTCCTTTCATCACTTTAAGTATATCATGCCACTCCCTTCTGGCCTGCAGAGTTTCTGCTGAAAAATCAGCTGATAACCTTACCGGGGTTCCCTTGTATGTTATTTGTTGCTTTTCCCTAGCTGCTTTCAATATTTGCTCTTTGACTTTAATGTTGGTCAGTGTGATTAATATGTGTCTTGGTGTGTTTCTCCTTGGGATTATTCTATGTGGTATTCGTTGTGCTTCCTGGACTTGAGTGATTCCTTTCCCATATTAGGGAAGTTTTCAGCTATTATTTCTTCAAATACTTTCTCTGGCCCTTTATCTCTCTCTTCTTCTTCTGGCACCCCTATAATGCAAATGTTGGGGCGTTTAAAGTTGTCCCAGAGTTCTTTTAGACTGTCTTCAATTATTTCATTTTTTTCTTTACTCTGTTCCACATCAGTGATTTCCACCAGTCTTCCACCTTGCTTTTTTGTTCTTCTGCCTCCTGTATTATGCCATTGTTTTCTTCTAGTGGATTTTTTATTTCAGTTATTGTATTGATCATCTCTGCTTGTTCAATCTTTAAATCTTCTATTCCTTTGTTAAATGTTTCTTCTGATTCATTGATCTTTGCCTCTATTTTTTTCCCAAAATCTTGGATCATCCTTACTAGCATTACTCTAAAGAATTTTTCAGGCAGGTTTCCTATCTCCACTTCACTTAGCTGTTCTTCTGGGGTTTTGTCTTGTTCCTTCATCTGACTCATTTTCTCTGACTTTTCATTTTTGTAGAACTTATTGTGTGGTCTCCTTTCTGCAGGTTAGAGGGTTGTAGCCTTTCTTCTGGTGTCTGCCTCTTTGTGGGTGAAGTTGATTGATACCGGGGGCTTCCTGATGGGAGGGACTGGTGCCTGCCCACTGGTAGGTGGAGCTGATTCTTATCTCTCTGGTGGGTGGGGCTTTGTCTCTGGGTGTGATTAGGGGTAGCCTATTTGCTGATATGTGGAGCTGTGTTCCCTCCCTGATTGTTGTCTGGCCTGGGGCTTCTCAGCCCTGATGGGTGTGGCCAAATTTTTCCAAAATGGCAGCCTCAGGGGAGCTCACACAGATGAGTATTTCCGGGACTCCCCACCTCCAATGTCCTGCCCCGACAGTGAGCCATGGTCACCCCTGCTCTCCCAGGAGACCCTCCAAGACCTTCCAGTGGACTTGATCCAGATTCTTAGAGTCCCTACTTTTCCCTGTGATCCAGTACACATGAAACCCTGTGTGCCCTCCTAGAGTGAAGTCTCTGTATCCCTGAGTCCTGTGGAGCTCCTGCACTTAAGCCTCACTGGCCTTCAATGCCAAATGTCCCAGGGGCTCCTCCTCCCAATGCCAGACCCCAAGGCATGGGAACCTGATGTGGAGCTCCAAACTCTCACTCTGTGGGAGAGCCTCTGCAATGTAGTTATTTTTCAGTCTGTGGGTCACACACCGGGCAGTTATGGGATTGCTTATATCATGAAAGCACTCCTCCTACCATCTTGATGTGACTTCTTCTTTGTCTTTGGATATAGGATATCTTTTTTGGTCGCTTCCAGTCTTTTTTGTTGATGGTTGTTCAACAGTTAGTTGTAATTTTGGTGTTTTTGTGAGAGGAGGTGATCTTGAGCCCTTCTACTCCAGAATCTTGTCTCTATCAATTATGTTCAATTTCCCATGTTCCCTTGCAGTCATGTCTACATGTTACAAAGTCGGGATGGTCTTTCGCAGGATGCTATTGTTGGCTCTGAATTAGTGACCAATAAATTGTTCTTCCTCCCCTGTTTGTTTCTTGTCCTCTGTGCCAAGTCTAGTCTCACAGGCTCATGGGCACCCAATGGAGAGCTCACACACCTGGCCCTTCAGACCAAGTTCCAGGAAACGGAAAGCCCCACCCACCGTGCAGAAGCCCCGCCCACCTACAGTATTTAAAATTAAATACTTATTTGAGGGAGTTCCCGTCGTGTCGCAGTGATTAACGAATCCGACTAGGAACCATGAGGTTGAGGGTTCAGTCCCTGCCCTTGCTCAGTGGGTTAACGATCCGGCATTGCCATGAGCTGTGGTGTAGGTTGCAGATGTGGCTCAGATCCCGTGTTGCTGTGGCTCTGGCATAGGCCAGCAGCTACAGCTCCAATTCGACCCCTAGCCTGGGAACCTCCATATGCCGTGGGAGCGGCCCAAGAAATAGCAAAAAGACCAAAAAAAAAAAAAAACTTATTTGATAAAATGAAAAGGTATCGACATCAAAATACTCTAAAATTATAAAATTATGGCAAATTTATAGGAGGCTGTGCTTTGTTACCTATGGACAAATACTGGACTACTTACAATAAACGATCACTTTTAAAGTGATTTTTTGTAGTTGTTGCTGTTTTCTTTTTATGGCCACACCTGAGGCATATGGAATTTCTCAAGCTAGAATAAGAGCTGTAGCTGCAGGCCTACACCACAGCCATAGCAACACCAGGTCCAAGCCCCATCTGCAACCTACACTGCAGACCCTTAACCACTGAGTGAGGCCATGGATCAAACCTGCATCCTCACAGAGACTATATCAGATTCTTAACCCACCAAGCCACAATGGAAACTCCGTGATTTTTTAAAAAAAACTTTTTAATGCAATTTTTACTAAGCTATTAAAAAGAGTGAAAATCTATGAAGAATATTTTCTTTAACATATTCTTTAAAAAAGAACAATTATTCTAGTGCGTCTTCTCAGCCTACTCTCCGATTTTCTTTTTGTCTTTTTGTCTCTTTAGGGCTGCACCTGTGGCATGGTTCTCAGGCTAAGGGTGCAATCAGAGCTACAGCTGCCAATCCATGCCACAGGCACAGTTAATGCGGGATCCAAGCCATGTCTGCGATCTACACCACAGCTTACAGCCACGCCAGATCCTTAACCCACTGAGCGAGGCCAGGGATCGAACCCCCTACCTCATGGTTACTAGTCAGATTCGTTAACCACTGAGCCATGATGGGAACTCTGTTTTGCTTTGCTTTGTTTTTTACTAATTCATTTATATATCACATTTATATATATATCACCTTTCCTTTATCCAGTCATACATTGATGGATACTTAGGTTATTTCCATATCTTTACTATTGCAAATAATGCCACAATGAACAGGGGGTAGGGGGTGCATGTATCTTTTCAGACTAGTTTTGTTTTTTGGGGTTTTTTTCCCAGATAAATAACCAGAAGTGGGGGTGGCTATAAAGGAACAGCTAGAACAGCTGGTTTGGTTAAGAGTAGGTCTGGCATTTTTCTTAACTTATAGAGAGAAGTAATGAAGTTTTAGAGAGTTCCTGCCATCGTATTCTTTTTCTGAATAGGGTGTCAATATTATTAACTCTGTATGTAGTGATCTAACCCCAGTGCCTTCTGCTGACGGCCCCAGGCCCCTTCAGAGAAGAGCCATGGACGCTTCAGTGGTCTCTGATTCCAAGTGGGCACTGGCTGGTCTCCCAGTCTATCTGGTTAATAGAACAAATGACTGTAGACTGGGTAGCTTATAGACAACAGCTGCGTATTTCTCATACTTCTGGTGACTGGAAGTACAAGATCAGGGTGCCAGCATAGCTGGCTTCGTCTGGGTTGCAGAATTATTATATCCTCCCAGGGCAGAAAGGGCCCCTTTTATAACAGTCCTTCCACCCTCGTGACCTAATCACCTCCCAAATGCCAGACCTCCTAAGTATCATGTTGGGAGTTAGGATTTCAACATAAGAATTTTGTTGAAACAAACAAACATTCAGTCCACTGAGGGCAGGTTCCCTCTCCAGGTTCTTTCTCTCTTGTAAAGGTTAAAAGCATAACGTTTTCTGCCTTGTTAAACATTCTACACACCCAGAGTCAGCCAGTTAACTGAAAAGATGAAAACCACAAGCAAATTTTGGCAGAGCTTCACTAAAGGAAAAAATATTGTGTAACACTCCTTCCTACCATCATCACATGCACATTTTTATTTTAAG
Source organism: Phacochoerus africanus (assembly GCF_016906955.1). Classification (NCBI taxonomy): domain Eukaryota; kingdom Metazoa; phylum Chordata; class Mammalia; order Artiodactyla; family Suidae; genus Phacochoerus; species Phacochoerus africanus. The sequence goes on along the minus strand of NC_062545.1, from coordinate 257,363,508 downwards.
GAGAAAAAAAAAACTGAGAAGAGGAGATTGAAATTAGAACAAGAACTGAGAGTAGTCTTCAAAGACACACGTCTGTCTGAAACCTCTTAGTCCAGGCTGAGGAACATGTTCCAGTGGGGGTCAGACCCCTGAGTAGACTTCCGGTCTATTTCACTTGAACATGGGCAGGGCTGAGGTTCGTCCCTGTGGTTGAAACCTAAGGAACGATCTCCATTCACTTCTACGCCTAACCCCTGACTTCGATCGATGTGCCAGGCCCTCTGCCCAGCCAAGACTGTCTCCAAAGAGCACTCTGCGGAAATGCTCTGAATTTCTGGAAACCTCTGCTATAAATAGTGGTTACTGAACAGTGCGTTAACAATTCAAAGGTAATGAATGATAGTCAAATCTGCCTCTTTCTGAGCTCTCTGCTACGTGCCGAGTGCTGTGCTAGATGATGTGCTGGCTTACCTCACTGGATGCTCACAGCAATGACGTGGAACAGGGTCTGTTGCTGTTGTTGTGGTTGATCCTCACTTTAAGACAAACAACCCAAGGCTCAGAGACGTCAACTGACTCATCCAAGATCTCAAGGCTACTGAGCAGGAGATCTAAGAGTCCTGCAACTTCTCCATTTCTCTCTGTACCTCCCTCTCTCCAATCCATTTGCTGGTCTGGTTGAGCTATTAGTAGCTTCCTGAAGGCACCAGGTATTTCTGTGCCTTTGTGGAGGCTGCGATCCCAGCTCCAAGAGTCCTGAATTCCCGCCCCTTTGCCTGGCTTGCCTTCTCCTACCCATCATGTCTGCAAAGCTCGACAGTTACTACATCCAGGAAACCCTCTAAAACCAAACTCCTGAGATGAAATTTAACACAGCAATATTTTTTTAAGCTGAGACAAAATTTTATTTAACTGAACAGCTATAAATGTAATGAAACTCATTGAGTAAAAAAAAAAAAAAAAAAAAAGAGGCAGATGATAAAAATGTAGCCTACCTAATCCTTGGGGCAGAGTCTTCTTGCCTGCCCACTTGCATCCTATCTTAATAAACCTATTTCTTGCCTATCGAAAAAAAAATTATTTCAAAGAAAGCAGACATACTTATTGGACAATGCCATTACTATTTTTGCCACATTATTTCAATTTTGTTTCTTTTTTATAGAAATTATAGGGTCTCCAATCTTAAAATATCATAGTTACATGTAAACTAAAATAAACATTTTTCAAAATTGTCTACTTGATTAAATTATCTTTTTAAAATTTTTATTATAGTGGATTTACAATGTTCTGGCAATTTCTGCTGTACAGCAAAGTGACCCAGTCATACATACATATACATTCTTTTTCTCATATTATCTTCCATCAAGTTCTATCCCAAGTGATTGGATATAGTTCCCTGGGCTGTACAGCAGGGTCTCATTGCTTATCCATTTTCAATGTGATAGTTTGCATCTATTAACCCCAAACTCCCAGTCCATCTCACTCTCTCCCCCTCCCCCTTCAACCACAAGTCTGTTCTCTATGTCCATGAGTCTGTTTCTAGTCAACACATGTTCTTCTCTGAACATGCCACAGCCATGTTTATCTCTCGCTTTTATGGATATGATTTTTCCCTCCACCTAAAAGTCTTCAAACACACACACACACGCAGGTACACATACATTCACATGCATGTACACAAATGCCTCTTTCACCTACTCCTACTCATCCTTAAGGTATCTAAGAAGTCAAGGGCTCTGAGAAACCTTCCCTGAATGTGCCCACAGCCCCTCTTCCCTCTGCTTTGCAGCCTCACACATGGGACTTCTTTTCTATCACACTCTCCATACAAGTTTGTCATTATTTCCACATCACACTCTTTCAGGGCAGTGACGGTCTCATTGTTCCCTGGACGAGAGCCAGGCGAATAACAGGCATTGAATAAATTTCAGTTGAATCAGTGAATGCTCACCACCCTGCCTGCTTCCTTCTTGTCTGTGCTCCTAGACTGTGGAAATAAAGAATCATGTGCCCCGGAGTTCTTGCTGTCAAGCAGCAGGCTAAGGATCTGGCACTGTATCTGCAGCAGCTCGGGGTCACTGCTGAGGTGCGAGTTCTATCCCCAGACACAGTGGGTTAAGGATCCAGCATTGCCACAGTTGTGGCATTGGTCAAGCTGCAGCTCAGATTCAATCCCTAGCCTAGAAACTTCCATATAACGCGGATGCAGCCAAAAAAAAAAAAAAAAAGAATTACATGCCCCAATATTGTATCTGCTTTGGTTATCATTGAAACCAGAGGCTGCATGCTTTTATAATATGAAGAATCCTGAAAGAATAAAATAAAGTCTTGCTAGGAGTTCTTTTGGGAATGAAACACTCTGGAATAGACAATATCATTTTTCCAAAGACTAGAAGTAACTTGGGTAGGGGGAAGTGAAGAATATTAGTTAACAGGAAGAAAGAAAGCCCTTACTAAAAATTAAAGCTCTGATCCTACAACCATGGAAAGGATTGTTTATTTCTAGGAAACTCTCATACAAGATACTCCTCCAACTTTAATGGTTCATAGTGATATAATCTTAACTTTGACACTAAGATGCTTCCTTTGTTTGTTTGTTTTGGAAAACTGTATTTACTCACCTTATTTTTTTGTTTTGTTTTTGTTTTTTTTGTCTTTTTAGGGCCGCACCCAAGCACCCAAGGCACATGAGGTTCCCAGCCTAGGGCTGGAATCAGAGCTGTAGCCACTGGACTACACCACAGCCACAGCAACGCCAGATCTGAGCTCCATCTACGACAACACAGGATCTTTAACCCACTGAGTTAGGCCAGGGATCAAACCTGCATCCTCATGGATACTAGTCAGATTCATTTCTGCTGAGCCACAATAGGAACTCCATCACCTCATATTTGTTATGAGAAATTAATATATCCTGCTTGTACAGTGCACCCACCGATCTCACTCATCTTGTCATATTTAATCCAAGTGGTGGTTAAAACAGCACAAATTACCTTGAAATTAATTTTAGAAATCTATAATTTGTTCTTCTTGATATAGGTTATATAATTAAAAATAAGTTATTAAATATAAGATCCATTTTAAAAACTCAATGCAGGTTAATATCAACAGTGATAAGGGATGCTGATAGCATGGACCCTTCATATGATATGGTGAAAAGACACTTTACCTCTGTAGGCTTCCTCCCCAAAATCCATTAACTCTGGTCTAATCATGAGGAAAATATCAAACACTGATGAAGGATATTCTATAAAACATCTGACCGGAGTTCCCGTTGTGGCTCAGTGGTTAACAAATCCGACCAGGAACCATGTTCGATCCCTGGCCTTCCTCAGTGGGTTAAGGATCTGGCGTTGCCGTGAGCTGTGGTTTAGGTCACAGACGTGGCTCGGATCCCACGTTGCTGTGGCTCTGGTGTAGGCCAGCGGCTACAGCTCCTATTAGACCCCTAGCCTGGGAATCACCATATGCCATGGGAGTAGCCCTAGAAAAGGCCAAAAGACAAAAAACAAAACAAAACAAAACAAAAAAACAAAAAAAGCACCAACACCTGACCAATTCACCTCAAAACTGCCAAGATAATCAAAAACAAGAAAAGTCTGAAAAATTGTGAGAGCCAAGAAGAGCCTAGGGAGACATGATGGCTAAAATGTAATGTGATGGGATCCTGGAATAGAAAAAGAGTATCAAATAAAAACTGAGGAAATGGGAGCTCCCGTAGTGGCTCAGTGGTTAAAGAATCCGACTAGGAACCATGAGGTTGTGGGTTCGATGCCTGCCCTTGCTCAGTGGGTTAAGGATCTGGCGTTGCTGTGAGCTGTGGTGTAGGTTGCAGATGCGGCTTGGATCCTGCGTTGCTGTGGCTCTGGTGTAGGCCTGTGGCTAGAGCTCCAATTCAACCCCTAGCCCGGGAATCTCCATATGCTGCGGGAGCAGCCCTAGAAAAGGCAAAAAGACAAAAAGACCAAAACAAACAAACAAACAAACAAACAAAACCCTGAGGAAACAAGAATAAAAATATGAACTTCACTTAACAGTATTACACCAATATTGGTTCATTAATTATGGCAAATGTACTAATATAAGACATTAATAGGATGGGAAAACTGGACACAGGTATATGAGAAGGCTCTGTACTATCTCTGTAATTTTTCCATAAATCTAAAACTATTCTAGAATTTCTAAGATAAATTTTTTCAAAAACTCAATGCAGAATCACAACTTTCTCTGTGTCTTTTCTTTCCTCCCACTCCAAAACAAATGCTGTCCTGTCTTTCTTCTCTCCACTCACTTCCTTTCCCTGCTTTAATAAGCACAGTCCTCAAGCAACTCCTCCAAGTCATCCTGCAAATGGCTTGTAGCAGGAGGCTGAGAGCAGGTGAGTGTATATGGCAGGCTGATTAAGTTTCCAGTTTTTCTCATGTTCATATTGCACGCCCTTTGTCACGTGCCTCATAGTTTATTTCCCCACTCCTTGAACCTGGGCTGGCCTACTGGCATGTTTTGGCTAATGAGATGTTAGCAAACAGGATACAATCAGAGACTTGAAAAAGGGATTGATGGAGCATTTCAACTTGCTTCTTTTCCTTCTGCCACTGCCATGTGACCTGGCCTGAGCTAGACTGCTGGTATGATGAAAGGCATGTGGACCAGAGCAGAGGCACCCCAGCCTAGATCAGCCAACAGTCAACCTACTGCCAAACATGTGAGCAAGCTCATTCAAGATCAGCAGAGCTACCTCACTGACTCACCACTGTCCACACATGCAGTGAGCAAGTCTAACCCAAATCATCTGAATCCCATGGACTCCTGAGCTAAATAAATAAATACTGTGTGGTTGATTGTTACATAGCGTTTTTGTAGCAAAAGATAGCTGACGCAACACCATCTAACACACAAGTACTGGTCCATCTCAACTGGAAAGAGATTCCTTGGTAGAAAAGAGAGATGAGAGGGAAAATTCCAGGAGCCCCTTCCCCCAGAAGAAAAGAGCAATAGGACCCCATGACCTGGCCTTTAATTACCAACTCCAGCTTCACTGCTGACACTTCCAGCATTTATCGTTACACTCAATAACGCTAAAATTCCGAAACTTCCCTATCAGTACCCTGATTACCTCCTTCACGTGTAAAATAGTGACAATAACAGTATACATCTCACAGAATTGTGAGGTTAGAATGAGTGTGTAGATCTAAATTGCTAAGGACAGTGTCGGGTACGTACAGTATGTACTCAGTCAATGACAGCTAGTAGGTGTGGCAGCAGCAGCAGAAGTATTCTCAGAATAATGTCTACCCAGAAGGTTTTGTCCACTCTCCTTCACCTGGATAATTTCTTTTTTTTTTCTTTTTGTCTTTTTGCTATTTCTCGGGCTGCTCTCATGGCATATGGAGGGTCCCAGGCTAGGGGTCGAATCGGAGCTGCAGCTACCGGCTGACACCAGAGCCACAGCAACGCAGGATCCAAGCCGCATCTGCAACCTACACCACAGCTCACAGCAACAATGGATCATTAACCCACTGAGCAAGGGCAGGCATCGAACCCACAACCTCATGGTTCCTAGTCGGATTCGTTAACCACTGCGCCACGACGGGAACTCCTGCTTATGATTCTTATAAACCTTCGCCTTATTAAATTTTTCATCATCAAAAGGGAATAAACTGAATTCATACCAAGTTATAGGCAATGGCGAGCAGGAGTTAAAAGCGAGGTCTCTGGAGTCTAGATGATCTGGGATCAAATTCTAGCTTTCTAACTAACCACCACCATCACCAAGTAATTAACTTCTCTGACCTCCAGTCTCCTTAGCCAGAAAATGCAAATAATAGTACTCCGGTCATGGTCTTGTTGGAAAGAGTAAAGGAGAAGTATGCAAAGTGTCTCTCACAGTCCTAGCCCATAGTAAGCACTCCATCAATAGTTTCTCTCAGCTAGTGAGGAGGTGGATCTTCATATCCAGGAATCCTGGGGAAGAGAGAACCCCAAGAGATAGAACAGAGGCCCTAAAATATGCATTATACATAATCCATTAACTTCTCTCCTATGCATCCAGGAAAATAATAGTTACAAATCACCCTTGGAGGAAATGAGAAAGTGCTACTCAAATCATTTTCTGTGTTGATGAGGCTCCCATATGAGAAAGGCTGGGACAGAGGGCAGGTGGACTAGGAGCTGGGCTCCTACATACATGGTGTGAGAAGGAGGGTTTTGTGGATAGTTGAGGCCTGGAAGGAAAAGAGTATTAAATGGCTGAAGACCCCTGTTATCCCCTCACTTGAGCCTCTCCAACAGTTTCTCTTCTCTCAGAAAATCACATCAAGGTCCCAACACAAAGAATCTCGGATTCATGAAGGTCTCAGATTCATGTAAACTTTCTGACCTTCATTCCAATTACAGTTGTGCATCACAGGCGAGTGCTATCGGAATTAAAGAAGACACTCATTATGCAAATTTTAACTTGTACCAATAACCAAAAATCATGCTTCCTAGGGAGCTCAATGAGTGCCATATATGACCAAATATAAAGCAACCCCATATACAGAGAGAAGACTTACTTTCCCAGACAAAGTAGCAATTAAAAAAAAAAAAAAAGAAAGATTTGTGATCAAGCTGAATACACACTCTTTTAAGGATATGCAAGAAATAGTCACATTTCTATTCACAATATTTAATACAGCAACTAAGTTATACAAGCACATCTAAGGCAACTTGCACATAAAATTATATTAATATGAAAATATACTGCTATCTCCCACTCTCATGCATATCGAAATAATTTCAGTACATCTTCAACATTATTGTCTTTGTTATCACTAGAGCCATTTTTGAGACGAGTCATTTAACTCAACTTTTCAGAGCATGTCACCTATACTTCTGCTTGAGGACTCGGAGTTGATCTACAAATCATACTCACATCTGAAATGTAATCCAAAGCACTAAGTACCCTTTTTCAGAACACTGGAATTTCTGCTTTTATTTGTCTTCTTGTGTAGATTTGTGATATTCAAAGCATAACCACTTTAATTCTATTGTTTTATGAAGCTGTCTAACTTTGACCCAACACTTACATTTGAGAAGGCAGAGCCCAAGAAAACTTACTGAATCTGGAGTTCCCATCGTGGCTCAGCGGTTAACAAATTTGCCTAGCATCCATGAGGACAGAGATTCGATCCCTGGCCTTGGCTCGGTGGGTTGAGGATACAGCGTTGCCGTGAGCTGTGATGTAGGTAGCAGACACGGCTTGGATCCTGCGTTGCTCCGGCTGTGGCATAGGCCGGCAGCTACAGCTCTGATTTGATCCCCAGCCTGGGAACCTCCACATGCCACAGGTGTGGCCTTAAAAAGCAAAAAAAAAAAAACTTACTGAATCTGTGTTAGATTCCTCTATCATTCTAAATGGCTACATCAGGTTGTATTTAGGTATACAGGGTAATGACTTTTTATAAAGTCTGTTTCATTCTATGATAGCACAGATATACTGAAATGTAATTTTGGTATTATGAATTCTAAGTTGTTAAATTTTTATAATTAATACAACACATATAAATTCCATATTTTTGCTTTTTAATCTCTGCTTAAACTCTAAATCCCTCAACACTGGAAATAAAACCGGCCTACATCATTCCTTCTCCCCAAATATAAAGATCTCCGTCTTTCTTGTCTTGCCTTTTTTGCTTTTTCATTCATCACCCTGAAATTCATTCATTCATGCATTCAGAGAACTCACCACGTGTCTAACCAGCTCATGAACATCAAAAGAAAGACCGCCCTCAGGCCGCCACTAGTCAATGGCATGGGATGCAAATTCATTTCATAATATTTGTCATTTTCAGTAAACTTACAGTTTTTTCTTGGTCTATTTCAAGTAGAGTTAAGTAATTTCTCTTATTATCTCAACAGTGCTTACTAGTCTTTTGACTTTTCAGAAAGCTCTCAGCATGGCCAAAAATAGAAAGGCTGGAATGAACCAAGCACTGAAGAGGAATTCAGGATCCTGCCCTGGCCCAAGCAGTAAGTTCATGCCAGAAAAACGGTGACAGTGAATGTGCAGCAGGAGAACCTGACTGGGAATTTGGACATTACCTTCTGGGCAATGGGGTACCACTGAATAGTTTTCAGCTGATAATAGTTCTAAGAAATTCACAGGTCATTTAGCATAACAGGGACGTGAGAAAGCACTGCATTCAAATCTGGTCATTTAATAACTGTAAGATCTTGGACATCTCACTTCCCATAAGCTTCTATTTAGGTGAACATCATAATACACACTTCAAAGAGTTGTTGAGTAAATTTCAGAAGAAGCCAGTTAGCCTCTTCCTCTCCTGTCCAGACATTCCTTGGGAATAGCACTGAAGTTGGCTTGATTAGGTATGTAGCTAGACTACCTCCGTCATCTTCAGTGCTTTTATCCTGATGCTTCTCCGGGAAGGCACTGGTATCCCCTCATTTAGGTGATTAGCGGGGTTGACTATCTGAGTCATCCCTAGTCTCATCTCTGTCTTGTCCCATCTGTCCTCTCTATCCCCAAGTCTCGTAGAATTTCATGGCATTATTCCAATCTTCCTGTACATTATAATTATTTCACTGCCTCTAATCCTTCATGTATACCCACCTCTAATAAATTAATTTTCACCAAACAAGACTTCATAACATGACTTGACAGCCATCATTTATTGAGCACCTAGTTTATGCCAAGTTCGATGCTAAGCATTTTATATTCACTGTATTTTTAAATCTACTCAACAGATTTTTGAGGTATATATTATTGTTTTTATTATGTTCACCTAAATAACAGCAGCTTATGCAAAATGAGATGTGATGTCCAAGACCTTGCAGTTTTTTTGCCTCTGATTATCTCAAGCAGTTCTGAAGCTCTAATCATCCCTTCATAGGGAAGAGTTGTGGGCAGAGATTTCAAAGGCGAAGGGGTGGATGCAGTCAAGAGCAATGAAATGGTCGAGAACCCCGGAGGACAGAAACACTGCCCCTCCCTGTGCATGTGATTCCGGCTTGGGGAAACAACCCTATTTGCCTGGGTTACTAAAACTGGGCCTCACTGGGGCAGGGAGGGGACTCTATCAAAGAGGGTCAGCCACAGCCTTGACGGAAGAGAAAGGAAGGCAGCCTGAGGAGGAAGACCAGTTTGGCTCAGACCACACCTGATTCTGCAGCCCCTCCCTGCCAGGTTGGGACTCTCCGAGCTCACACCTCATCAGCTCTGCAGGTGCTTTCCTCTTTCATTTCTAGTCTCCCAGCCTGACATTTCCTAGTGCCAACATGCCACTCTTCTCATTCCACTGGAATGAATGCTACCTTCTGGGTATGCCTTTCAAGTAGAATCAATACTCACCTCTCTTTCAAGTAGAATCAATATTCGCTCAACACTTTACAAATGGCAAGAGTGGAAGGCAGCCATGGAAAGCCTGAATCTCCTGATAGTTGAAAACCAATCACTACTGGATGAGGCTGTGGTCACACACGTTCAACAACTGAGGTTCCTGAGGGACTTTCCTCTGTAGGTTTCTAGGCTTTTCAAGAGGTTTTACCATCATCAGGACAGGGTTTCCCAGTTAGCCTAAAGAAATCAACATTACATAGATCAAAATGATTGCACCCTTCTACCTGCCAAAAGAGTTCTATTGTCTGTTTCCCAGCCAAAATACAGGCTTCAGGAAATACCCCCATTAGCAACTTGAATGTGATTACAGTAAAGCATTCTACAGTGGCCTGACCTTGCCCTTGAAGAAGAAAAAAAAATTCTTCCAACAACTGGCTTCACTTCCCCTCCCCCAAAAGAAGGATGAAAATAATAATAAATCAGATACCTCTCTAACATCGAAATCTGTCCCATGGGGTGTAGAACTGATTCGTCCATGTGATTGGCTGGTCTATAGCTGAGGTGACAGCCAAAAATAGGGATTTAAACCACAAACCCAAACAGGAAACCACAATTCAAGGAAACCATGTACACACCTCTCTCCAATCCCCTGGCCCTGGAAGAGGAAACAATCTATGAACAGTGTCCAGGGCTGCTTTTCCTCTTCTGCAGCAGTATCAAATTTGACAAATGGTGACCAAGCTTCTTTTGAAGGGGAGAAAAAGGGAATTTTGCTAACCTCAAAAGCGGATATTGCCAGACCTGGGCAAGGCCTGCTGACTACATAAGAGCACATGATCGTCACCCAGTTTTCTAAACATAATAACTTCAGAGTAAGACCTGTGTGTCACCAGATCTAAAGTCCACCCCTTGCTGGTGCATAAGCTCCTCAAAAACTGGGGATCTTGTCCGACTTGTTCACCGGTGGACCCCAAGCACTCAAGATGGTGCCTGGCACACAATGGACACTCAAAAATTTGCCTGGATATATGAACAGATGCCTCAAATGTGGTTTCTATTTGGAATTCCTGATGAACTTTAATGAAAGACACATGACATATCATTGATGCGCAGCAACAAACAAGCTTCTGGAGGTGAGATCCGATGTACAGGGTGGTCTATAACGTGTCGATGACTTCCCTTCCACCAGCATTTCAGAAAAGCACTGATTTGGGCGCAGGCAGACCTGGCCTCAAAGCCTGGCCCTACCGCTTTCTCTCTGGGTAAATCTGGGCAAGTTATTCCACTTCCCTGGATTCAGGTTACCATCTGTAAAATGGGAACGGTAACATATATCTCATCTGGCCTTTGTGAGAATTAAACAGAACAGGGCATGTCACATGTGTAATGCAGTACCAGCCCCAGAGCAGATGTTAAATGATATATACCATGGCTGGTGTTCTTATCCCTCCCAGGGTGGAGGAAGGAGAGGCAAACGGTGAGTGGCCTCCTAATGTCTATGACCTCCATTCTTCTCCATTCCTCTCTAGACACCATTAACCCTTCTGCCCAAGTTCCTGCTGGCAGGGAGGAAGACCAAGCTGGGCATTCAGGATTTGAAAAGCCCATTACCACAAACCTCTACCTATTTTAGCCAGTGCCAGGCTAGTAAATGTTTAATAACTGGTTCTCTAAGGGAGAAAAAGGGCCTTGATTTGTAGCTCTTGCCAGCTTCCATGGTGTAAATATTCCTTCCCCAAACCCCACCTGTCCACACCCCCATCCCTGTGGCCAATTTCAAGCTGCCAATGTGACATCACAGAGCATTGGTAAAAGATGAGTAATGCATGTCCTTGTATTTTCACCATTCAGCTACACTAGATGTCAATAACCTCAAGAATAAATAATTATACTAATAGCAAAATGTGGCAAAACAATTAAGAAGTGCTATCTTGACTATTCCCTTACCACTGTTTCCATTATAATTCATTTTGTTATAACTTTATATAATTTTCAATAAAGATTGTGTTTCACAACTAGCTTGCAGAATTTCTGAAAATGTTTAACCAACGGACCAGTATGAACTAGTTCTCGCCCAATGCTGATTTTAGCCTACTTCGCCCACAGTGTCAGTACCATCAGAATGGAGTCTGGGGAGCTCCCCTCCTGGCACAGTGGTTAACGAATCCGACTAGGAACCATGAGGTTGCGGGTTCGATCCCTGCCCTTGCTCAGTGGGTTAAGGATCCGGCACTGCTGTGAGCTGTGGCATAGGTCGCAGATGCGGCTCGGATCCCACGTTGCTATGGCTCTGGCGTAGGCTGGCGGCTACAGCTCCGATTAGACCCCTAGCCTGGGAACCTCCATATGCCGTGGGAGCGGCCCAAGAAATGGCAAAAAGACACCCCCCCCCCAAAAAAAAGAATGGAGTTTGGACAAATGCAGCAGGCCTGGACAGAGAAAGACTACAATGACCAACGAGACGTCCCCAGAATTCAAAACAACTTTCAGGGAGACAAATTCTCCTTTGACCTTCTCGAAAAATTCCTCTCAGAGAAAGTGGTCATCCTTAGGGGTCCTTAAATGAGGAGATTATTTGGTTCCTGATGTTCAGGGAAAATCCCCCATGTGTCAGCACACTGGAATACCAGATTTAATCTATAAAGCTGAAGCGACAGAGTGATGTTTGGAGGAAAGTATGTGGGCCATCACCTGCCTCTGCTGCCACATGGCTATGTGTCTTTAAGCAAGTGACTTCATCTCTCTTAGCTTCATTTTCATCACCTACAGGAAAGGGATAGCGCCTTCCTATAAAGTGTGGTTGGAAGGCTGATGAGATTATTTACCCCAGATGACTTTGTGAACGGCAAAGCATCATAAACACGTAAGGTATTGCTTCCATGTGGGGAATGAGGCAGAAACCTGGAGTGAGAAAGCACTGGGTGTGAAACAAAGGAGGAAGAAGGTAGCCAATTTAGATAGAGGACAACAGAAGAAGTCAGGAAGAAGAGGTTCAGAGTAGGAGGAAGATAGGGAAGTGTGGGGTGAGAGAGGGCAGTAAGCAGCCCACTGCTTTCGGAATCATTGCCTCAATGTTTTCCCAACCCTCTAGTCACACTTGCTATAGCTGGTTCTTCCTTATTTTTTTAACAGTTCCTGTGTTCATCCTAGGACAAGGCTTTTAGCCCATTCCTAAAACTAGGAATGGATTCTGGTTTTCTCAGCCTCCACCCTGTGGCCTTTCAGATCCACATGTACTCCTCATCGTGGGTATAACCATCTCACTTACAGCTGGCATTAGAATTATCTGACACCCAGAGCTCTATTTTGACAAAGTCCTTCTTGAGCTCAACCACGTTTCTGTCTCTATTTGACAGGAAGCTTGATATACTGTGGTGCCTTAAATTAAAAAAAAAAAAATGAAAATCAATTTCCATCAAGGCAAATGGCTTGTTTTTGTAATGCCTTTGTTAATCAAGCATTTTTGTGCAAGGATTCTTAAGACAGTCTCTTTCTAAGACACTCCATTCTCTGGCCAAGGTGGGGCAGAACTGGGACAGACTGGTTGATGTTCAGGGCTGAGACTTTTCAGCAATGGAACAGGTAACTCAGAAGGGGAGTGTCTTCTCATTACAAAAAGGACCAAGAGACTGGATCCTTCCTGTAATGAATGTCTTCAGTGAGCATGTTGTAGAGGTGTTGAGAGCACCCAACAGGATGGCTTCTCAAGGTCCTTCCAAACCTTAGACTCTCTTCTAATTTCTCAAATGTACCCAGCCTTAGCTTCCATCCTTCAAGTTTCAGAGCATAGTTTCTTCACCCTTTGGCTGGGCTGTTGTGAAAATTGGAGCACTCCCTCCCCCAAATATACCTAGCCAATAAAATTACAGTGAGTTTACAAAATGGTATTCCTCCAGAAGACAATCATTTTCCAGGGTATCTCCAATATCAGCTGTAGTTACACATTATTTTAGTCTTTGAGGCCATCATAGAAACTTGAGTTCAGAAATATTTTATTTGACTGTACAGATGGGGAATCTGCAGCCCCCACCCCATCTCCCTAGCTCCTGCCTTAGTCATCTCTCACCTGGACAAGTAGCACAGGCTTCCCTCCTGCCAGCCTCACCCCAACTCGTCCTCCACACAGCACTAGAATGATGGTTTTGAAAGGCAAATTGACTATGTTCCTCTCCTACCCACAATTTTCTGTAGCTTATCACTGTTCACAGGTACAAAAGTCCCAGGGAGTCTGGTTTTGCTGGATATTTATGATCTGTGCCCTCCCTTCTTCCCTGCTTTCTTCTCCATAGAGCTTAGGCTGGAGGTGTGCCCAGTCACAGCTGATTGCCCTAAGACACCATGCTTCCTCCTGCCTCCACACTTTGTGCAAGTTATCCTCTCCTTTGGGAACAGCGCCACCTGAACCACCATCATTCCTACTCGACCTGGTAAAGGTCGCTTCCTCTCTTAATGCCTATCTCAAACACCACCTCCTCTCTAATACCTCCCCAGAACCACTGGAGCAGGCTCAAGCCCTCCCCCTTTTGCATTCCCACAGTATCTGGACATCCTCTATCTCTGCAGCCATCACTCATCTTTGCCCGACCTGTGTGAATCCCCCAGGCCTGGGAGGGCTGAGACTGAGTTACACTCATCTCTATCTCCCAGAAGGCCTGAAACAATACTGAGTTCTTCTAGAAATGGCTTGTCCAAGGTCACTCAACTAGAAGAGATCCAGTGAACCAGCTCTTGATAAACTCATTTCTTCATCTGCATTCTCTCAATCTCTCAGCTCTATTTTTTACCTTTCCTCATTTCTTCTTTCCACCCTTTTGTGAACACAAATCTTACCTGAACGACCCAAAGTTTTGATTTTAAGTTTTACTGAGAAGCTCTCCCAAAACAGTGCAGCAAATACCTGTGCACTCTCTGCTTCTCCATCTACCTCAATGGCTCCCAGGGCCTAATCACTGCATAATCAGGGAGGCACACAACACTATTCCCTGTGCAAACCTCTAGAAAACACCCAAGTCTTTACCACTTACACAGAACTTGATCTGGTTATAAGCCACCAGTCATAAACTATCTGGAAATGGCTTCACTGTAAACTCTGATGTAAAGCTGGTTGTCCACAACAGTCCAGAAACAAACATATCTGGAGAATTTCCCATAGAGAAATCATAAAGAAAGGAAAGCGATGAAAGCAAAGTATTTTTCCCAAAAGACCTTCATATCCACTATTGAACTAAATCTTTACATCCATTCATCTCGCCTACTTCATTTTACAGACCAATCAGCAAACCAGAGAGGGTAAGGTGCTTGCCCAAGGTTGCACAGTTGGTTGTAAGCAAAAGTACAGATGTCCTCAGGGTCTCCAGCACCAGTTGGGGTTTTTTTTGTTGTTGTTTTTGATCTTTTGTCTTTTTAGGGCCACACCCATGGCATATGGAGGTTCCCAGGCCAGGGGTCAAATCAGAGCCATAGCTGCCAGCCTACACCACAGACACAGTAATGCAGGATCCGAGCCATGTCTGCGATCTACACCACAGCTCACGGCCATGCGGGATCCTTAACCCACTGAGCAAGGCTAGGGATCAAACCCGCGTCCTCATGGACACTAGTCATGTTGGTTAACCACTGAGCCACAGTGGGAACTCCTCCAGCCAGTCTTTAAGACTCTCCATTCTCAAGGAACAGTGGGTTCATTCACTCATTTCCTTCCTTTCTCCCTCCTTCCTTCCCCTACCATACACCAGCTGCTATGCTAGGTATCAGGGACACAGTAGTAACAAAACGTTTCTGCCTTCATGAAGCTTATATTCTAGTTTCTTATCTTAATTTTTATGGACCCATATGAACCACAGGAAAGATTTATTTTTTGAAAAAGCCACAAAGAAAGTTTAAAATCAGAAAACCAAAAAGAGAATTTGACTCTATTGCACTGGGCCACACAACATACCTTGACACGTTATAAGGCAACACTCTGATCCGAAGGAGAACGCCTCCAACTAGCATAACTAGCTAGTTTGGTACAACTTGGGGCAAAACATAAAAGAGGCAGAATCTAGCTGTAGAACTCCATGCAGTAAAAGTCAAGGCACACAATGTAAAAATAAACAAGATGCTTTTTCCTTCCAAAGCACACCGTTTGATTTAGGAATGCAATGAATCTCAGCCCAAAAGAATCCCTTTGCGTGTGTGAGGCCCCTTTATCCTCTGGTTGGTTCAGCCCCTGCCAATCACTGAAGGGCAAGAGAATTGGGCTAGATTCAATTCTGACGGGCCACATTGAGTCAGTCTTTGTCAGTGGCTTGAATAGATTTGGCAAAAATGCCATGAGATCAGATCAGAGAAGAGCAACTTATGGTCCACTATGATTTAGCAAACATCTGCTCAGATCAAACTCAGCAGTGCTAACTGCTAACTGCTTTTATAGATGTGGCCGTTTGGATCTTCACAGTTCCACTGTGCTATCCCTACTTTACCGGTAAAAGAAAACTGAGGCACCAAGAGGTTCTGTATAACTTGTTTTAATACCAGAGAGCTAAGAAGTGCTGAACTTCACACCCAGGTCTGTCTTTCTCCATAGTCCTTGCTTGTGTGCCATATGAAGTGTCCTCTTTTATTCCCCGGCACTTCTAATTAGGGCCTAACGGTTGGGGCACCATATTGAGCTCTTACAGATAAAGAATGAAAAGAAAATTGGCTTCCAGGATCATCATTTGGGGAAAAAAAAAAAAAAATGGGACTCTAAGCCTACCCAAATTTTTCACCCTTGCAGGCTTAGGTTTGGAGAGAGGACAAATGAATCAGAGTAAGGCTGTATCTAGTAGAGGAACAGGGGGCTGACAGATTTAAATTTAGAGCACAAGAGGAAGCTGTGATTTGCAAGGGACTCCAGGAGGAGAGTGTGTTGGGAGATGAGGCTGGCTGGGTGAGATAGATGCAGACCATGAACAGCTTTAATTAGGTCTCGCTGAAATCAGGCTGAACATTAGTCTAAAGTCCCTGAGGCCATACTGGGCAGGATGGAAGAGGGATGGAATTAGATGAATCAGAATTAGATGTTCACCAAAGATAAGCAAGAATTGACTCTAGCACCCTCAAGGCTTAATAGAACTCAGATGGTCCTCAAGGGACCAACAGTAAGAGATCTACTAATTAAGATGAACTTTTCATTTACTTTAGTCTCCTAGGATGAAGAGCATGACAAGGGGATGGCATGGAGCATCTGAGATTTTCTAAAGCTCATTTGTGGCTCTGAGAGTTAGAGGGTGAGCACAGCCAAGGGGGCAAGAGTGCCGCTTTGGGGTTGGCCAGGCATGAATACAAAACTTGACTCTGCCATTTCCTCACTGTTTGACTCTGCAGTTTCCTTCATGCCTCTTTGCCTCAATTTGCTCAGTGCGGATGGGGGAAATAATTCTGACCTTCCTCACATAGCTTCTGCAAATGTATGAAATTACAAATGTCAACTCATTTAGCAGTTTGCCCACCCCAAGTTAGCACTTAATAACTCATAACTGACACTAAACTAAAGTGAGCTCAAGAGAAGACTAACCATCTATCAAACACTCAGTGGGTACCAGGTGACGTATAGGCATTATTTTATTTAACTCTCCCAGCAATACTTCTAAGGATATATTATCATCCCAATTTAGCATATTAAAAAAGTAAAGTTCCAGGAAGTTATGTTATCCCTAATTATTATTTTTTAATCTCAATTTGGCCATTTATACTCTGGAGCCCGAATGCCTTGGGTTAAACTTCTCACTCCACCACTTCTGACTTTGCTAGTCAATGTAACTTTGTATCTTAAACTCTCTGAAACACAGTTTTCTTCTCCACAAACTGTGAACCCTTCTTCGCATAGCTGTCATAAGAATTAACAAGATAATGCATGTAAAGTGACCCATGGGTACCATTCAAAAATGGTGTTATCCTTGTGGTAAATTCAGACACCTATAAAGAGGTGTAGCTGGAATCTGAACCAATGTCCAAAGCCCCGGTTCTTTCCTCTAAGTCACACGATGGGAAACAACCCCAGTGTGCACCTCTCTGTCGACAATGGTAGACTGAGTACATGACCGCCAAAGATGGAAATTCTCCAAAAAGAACTGGCTATTCCAAAATTCTTTCTAAACCTAGCCCAGTGCCTCAGAGTCCTACTATGAATTTCACTTCACTGGGTCAAACTCAATTAAAAGCCTTTTGGGAGGTAAAGTAAACACACTATTTCTTGCTAAAGAGTTATAGTTTTATGTTCACCAATCAGAAATTCAGATACAGAAGTGTAAAACCAAAGACATATTAAGATTCAGCGCAATGAAGACTTCAGCCAAGAAGTGAACACAGGGAGGCTTCCAGAGTGAGACGGCACAGAGTGGGAGAAAGAACACCAGACTACCAGACTCTGAACCAAGAAGCCTGCAACTGATAAGAAGTCCTAGAGTTCTACACAGCAACATGCCCATAGCTAACAACACTGTACTGTATACTTAAAATCTGCCAAGAGGGTGGATCTTATGTAAAGTATTCTTACCACAAAAAATTAATAATAATAATAATTAATAATAATAATAATAAAAAAGCAGGAAACTTTGGGAGGTGATGAATGGGCCTATGACCTTGATGAGGGTGACGGTTTCACACACTTGATCCCCAAACCAACAGAGTTACATACATTAAATAAGTACACATTTTCACTTGTCAATCATACCTCAATGAAGCAGTTTAAAAAAAAAAAATGGAGTCTCCATTGTGACTCAGTAGGTTAAGAACCCAACACAATCTCTGAGTGAGAGTGTGGGTTCAATTCCTGGCCTCGTTCAGTGGGTGAAGGATCCAGCAGTGCTCCGAGCTGTGGTGTAGCTCGCAGATGTGGCTCAGATCCATTGCTGCTGTGGCTGTGGTGTAGGCCAGATGCTGCAGCTCCAATGTGACTCCTAGCCTGGGAACATAGATATGCTGCAGGTACAGACATGAAAAGAAAAAAATAAAATAAAAGGAAATGAAATTTAAAAATAAATTAAAAAAAGAAAGAAACCTGGTCAATTAGAGGTCTTCCTCTAACATACTGTGTGACCTCAGCTAAGTCTCTTCCCTCTTCTGACTCTCAATTTCTCCCTCTCTAACAAAGGCCTCAGATCAAATGTTTCCAAGCACTTTCCAGCTCTGACAGTCTCAGCTGCTGGAGAGGAAAATAGCCAAAAGTGACTGAATTAGCCACTCCATCCTGGGACATCATGAGACGCTCTAAGGGAGGCAGCCGAGTTGGCCTGTGGAGACATGCTGTCTTGAGCACACAGAGGCTTGAATCTTATTGGCTGATTGTAGCTGCCCGGCCATAGATTCTCGGTCCTGAGCTCCTCCACCGCCTTCATCAGTCCTAAGACCAAAACTGAACTTGGAAGGAGTCACCATATTCTGGACTTGCATTGCTCCATTACTTCAGATGAGGAGGCTTTTATCTACAGAGGTCAAACTTCCCCAAAGTCAAACATGCTAATCTGGAATTCATATTGAACTTATTAAAAAACATCTTCTGGAGTTCCTGTCATGGCTCAGGGGAAACAAATCTGACTAGTACCATGAGGATGCAGGTTCGATCCCTGGCCTCACTCAGTGGGTTAAGGATCCAGCATTGCTGGGAGCTACGGTGTAGGTCACAGATGCCTCTCGGATCTGGCGTTGCTATGGCTGTGGTGTAGACTGGCAGCTGTAGCTCTGATTGGACCCCCTAGCCTGGGAATCTCCATTTGCCACGTGTGTGGCCTTAAAAAGACCAAAAAAAAAACAAAAAACAAAAAACAAAAAAAACTTCTATAAATGGCAAAGTTGGCAATGAACTTTAAACCCAACTCTCATCCTGTGTTCCCTTGGCTCCATCAGGTGGGCTCTAGTTCTAATTCTTCTGGGGCGTGATTCTCAAGCAGGGCCAATTTTGTCTCCACAGGGAACATCTGGCAATGTCTAGAGACATTTTTGGTTGTCACAATGCCACAAAGCACCACCAGCATGTAGTGAGTAGAAGCCAGGGATGCTGCAAAACATCCTACAATGCCCAGACTATCCCCGCCAACAAAGAATTAGCTGACCCGAAAAGTCAATAATGTTGAGAAATCCTCCTCTAAAGCATAGCAAAAGCTCACCTAGTTTTTCAAATTACATCATCCGAAAGACTCATTCATAAATTCTCTGAGAGCTAAGTTAAAAGTGAATCCTAGGTCATATACCTCTTGGTTCTCTAAACTTTTCCATCTGACATTCATACCACAAAAAGGAACAGGAGGTCCTTGTCAGATAAGGAGATGGTTTTTTATCTTAATGTCAAAGTTAACTGAGTCACATTTCTACCAAACAGGATAATCTTCCTGTTGAAATCCTGGAGATTTCAAGATGAAAAGAGGGGTTTCTGAGCCAATTTTAGGACCAGTTCCTACTTGTCGGTTTCTATTAACTCACTGCTTTGGTTTTCTCCTTCTTTCCGACAGCCACTCTTTAAGTGATGCAACACTGAGTATCATTCAGTTGTCTTTCAAACAATTTTTATATTTTATTATAGCAAGGCTCATGCTGGGTACTGGGGATTAGAAAAATGGTAAGCTAGTGGGGGAGAGAGAACTGTCCACAGATGATGATGGCACAGTATAGTAACTGCCTTCGTGGGGAAGCTAATGGAGGTTCTTGGTCAGGTTTAGGGACCAGAGAAGGATCCCAAGAGGCCAGGAGATCTAAGCTGAGGCTTGATGGAGTTATCTAAGCCAGAGCAAAAGTAACATGGAAGTGAGGAGAAAACACATGCAGAAAGCTAAAGAGAAGGGAGAGCACAGCCCCTTTGAGAATTGTGCGTGGTTCCATATGGCTGAAACTGAGAAAACAGTCGGGAGAGAGGCCAAAGCTGAAGGTGAAGAGAAGATGGAGCCAGAATGAGAAGGGCTCCAGTGCTGGTTAAGGAAATGGCATTTATCCTGAGAATAATGATGAAGAGACCTGGTCAGGTGCATAGCCGAGAGGATTATTCTGGCTGCACTTTCAGGATGCATTGTGAGGAAAAGTGTGGAGGCAATGAGATTGGTTTGAAAGCACTTTCAGCACCCGAATGCAAGGTATGATGACCTGGCCAGGAAAGAAAGGCAGAGAGGATGGAAGATGTAGACAAATGCAGGTAGGTCTCAGCAAGTACTTCGGATAGAGCCGGTTACTGCTTGGCCACAGGCAGTGAGGAGCTTGGAGACATCAAGAATGACTCCCAGAGTCCTGGCTTAGGTGACCAGGGTCACTGAAAAAAGGGACACAATGGAGAAGTAGACAACAGGCAGCGTGACTACTTCAGTTCTGGCTGTATTGAGTACAGACTTTCTGATGACCTCTGTCTATGCTGGTCTGGATGGATACAAGAAAGGCCTAGCCATCCAAGAGAGGATAATCCCAGGAATGAGGTGATACACTATGGAATGATGTTTTCAAACACTCCAGAATTGCTGAAGCCACACCCAGAGCTGCAGGGAAGGAATGAAAGCAATGTCAACAGTGTTCTCCACTGTTGCTAAGCATATTCGTTAGCTGGAGAAGGACCTGGTATGCCAGCTGTGTCTCTGCCTCATTTTATCCTCCAATGACGTACAAGTTGGTATTATCTTCAATTGAGCAATAGAAGAAATAGAGCTCAGTAAGGGGATGATGACCAGCTCATCCACTTGGAAGTGATCTTTTTTTTTTTTGTCTTTTTGTCTTTTTGCGATTTCTTGGGCCACTCCCACGGCATATGGAGGTGCCCAGGCTAGGGCTCTAATCGGAGCTGTAGCTGCCAGCCTACGCCAGAGCCATGAGCCGCATCTGCAACCTACACCACAGCTCACAGCAACGCCGGATCGTTAACCCACTGAGCAAGGGCAGGGATCAAACCCACAACCTCATGGTTCCTAGTCAGATTCGTTAGCCACTGCACCACGACGGGAACTCCGGAAGTGATCTTCTAAATGAGGTCTGTCTGCTTCCAAATTCTGTGTTCTTACTAAATAAACTATACTGCCATACTTTTCAAAAGACTTCTTCTATATTTCTAAAAATTTTAAAAAATGAAGCAAAACCTTCTTAATAAAATTCAATATCCAACGGCCAATATCAAAAAGTCTACAAACAATAAATGTCAGAGAGGGTGTGGAGAAAAGGGAATCCTATCACCCTGTTGGTGGGAATGTAAATGGGTGCAACCACTGTGGAAAACTAAAAGTAGAATTACCATTTGATCCAGCAATCCCACTCCTGGGCATCTATCCAGAAAAAACCATGACTCAAAAAGACACATGTACTCCAATGTTCATTGCAGCACTATATACAACAGCCAAGACATAGAAACAACCTAAATGCCCATTGACAGAAAAGTGGATAAAGAAGATGTGGTACATATGCACAATGGAATATTGCTCAGCCATTAAAAGGAAAGAAATAATGGCATTTGCAGCAACATGGATGGACCTAGAAATTATCATGCTAAGTGAAGTCACTTAGACAGTGAGACACCAACAGCAAATGCTATCACTTACATGTGGAATCTAAAAAAAAAAGGACACAATGAACTTCTTGGCAGAACAGATACTGACTCTCAGACTTTGAAAAACTTATGGTTTCCAAATGGGATGGGAGGGTTTGGGATGGAAATGCTATAAAATTTGGTAGTGAGGATCACTGTACAACTACAAGTGTAATCGAGTAATTAAAAAAAAAAATTCAACATCCATTTATGATAAAAAATCTCCACAAAGTGGGCATAGAGAAAACATACTTTGACATAATAAAGAAAAAAAAAGCTGGAAGACTCAGGGTCCCTGACTTCAGGCTATACTACAAAGCCACAATAATCAGAATAGTATATACTGGAACAAAAATAGAAATATAGATCAGTGGAACAGAACAGAAAGCCCAGAGATAAACCCATGCACCAAAGGTCAATTAATCTATGACAAAGGAGGCAAGAATACACAATGGAAAAAAGACAGTCTCTTCAATAAATGGTTCTGGGAAAACTGGACAGCTACATGTAAAAAACAAAATTAGAACATTCTCTAACACCACAAACAAAAAGAAACTCAAAATAAATTAAAGACCTAAATGTAAGACCAGATTCTATAAAATTCCTAGAGCAAAACATAGGCAGAACACTCTTTGATATAAATCACAGCAATATGGAGTTCCCATCGTGGCACAGCGGAAATGAAACCAACTAGGAACCATGAGGTTGAGGGTTCAATCCCTGGCCTCGCTCAGTGGGTTGAGGATCTGGCACTGCCATGAGCTGTGGTGTAGGTCGCAGATGCAGCTTGGATCCCACGTTGCTGTGGCTGTGGTGTAGGCCAGCAGCTGTAGCTCCAAATTCGACCCGTAGACTGGGAACCTCCATATGCCACAGGTGTAGCCCTAAAATGCAATAAATAAATAAATCATAGCAATTTCTTTTTGGATCCATCTCCTAAAGTAATAGAAATAAAAACAAAAATAAACAAATTGGACCTAATTAAACTTAAAAGCTCCTGAACAGCAAAGGAAACCATAAATAAAATGAAAAGATAACCAACAGAATGGTAGAAAACATTTGCGAATGATGTGACCAACAAGAGATTAATTTCCATAATATACAAATAGATAATACAACTCCAAATGTATACAACTCAGTATCAAAAGAACAAAAACTCAATAAAAAAAGGGCTGAATATCTAAACAGACATTTCACCAAAGAAGACATATTCAGCCATAAAAAAGAATGAAATAATATCATCTGCAGCAACATGGATAAACTAGAGATTATCATACTAAATGAGGTAAACCAGACAAAGACAAATATATAATATCACTTACATGTGGAATCCAAAAACTGATATAAATGAACTTACATACAAAACAGAAACAGACCCACCAACATAGAAAACAAATGTATGGCTATTGGAGTTCCCATTGCTGCTCAGTGGTTAACGAACCCGACTAGTATCTGTGAAGATGCGGGTTCAATCCCTGGCCTTGCTCAGTGGGTTAGGGATCCGGCGTTGCCATGAGCTGTGTTGCAGGTCACAGACACTGCTTGGATCCTGCATTGCTGTGGCTGTGACAAAGGCAACCCTTAGCCCGAGCACCTCCATATGCCATGGGTGCATCCCCAAAAAGACAAAAGACAAAAAAAAAAAAAGAAAAGGAAAGAAATTCATGGCTACCACAGGGGAAAGGGGGAGGATAAATTAGGAGTTTGGGGATTAATTTATGAACACTACTACATATTAAATAACCAACAAGGGCCTACTGTGTAGCACAGGGAACTATAACTATACTGAGTATTTTGTAATAACCTATAAGAGCAAAGAATCTGAAAAAAATAGATATATATGTATGTATAACCAGATCACTTTGAGGGACACACCTGAAACTAAACACAACATTGTAAATCAACTACACTTCAATTTAAAAACAATTTTAATTAAAAAAAAAGATAAAGTGGTGAAGCACTACAAGCTCTGAAGTTGGGATGGGTTCAAATCCCAGCTTCATCATTTATTCGTAGCTCAACACCTTCATGTGCTACACAGAGGCTATTAATACCTATTCTGCAAGGATATTATGAGGGCTAAATATGATTCCAGCGTGGAAATCTCAACATTGGGGCTGGCATAAAGAAGTACTCAACAAAGGTGGTCAGCATTATGTTTAGGTATCCCCAAGTCAATGGTCCTCAACCAAGTCCATTTTGCTCCCCCCACTCCCAGGACATTTGGCAGACTGAAGGTATACTTGGGTTGTCACAACTTGGAAGAGAGACACTACTGACATATGCGGATGGAGGCCAGGGCTGCTGTTAAACATTCTACAATATACAGAACAAGAAAGAACTATCTGCCCGGTAATGTCAACAAGGCCGAGGTTGAGAAATCCTGCTATAATTTAACACAAAATATCTAAGGTGGGGTGGGACAAAATACATTAGATTAGAGATGATCTAATTTAAACTATTAATTTCACAGAAGAAAAAATGCAAGTCAGAAAGGGAAAGGGACTCGTGTCCCCAGGAGGGATTCGATGGAGAGGAAGAGAATACTGCAGATTAAGAGCTGGCTATCCAGAAGCTTCCCACGAGGACAGTGGCATACCCTTCCTCACTCCACCTGGGGCGTGCAGCTGCGCGCTTCCTTTCCAGCCTCTTCCACGAACAGAAAGGAAGGTCCAGGCGCCCTGGGTGAGGGCATCCTGGCTCAGTCCTTCTGGTGGTCACACCCCAATCCAGCAGTGTCCGGTCCAATTAAGGGAGGCAATCAGGAATACACATTGCATGATGTGCCCAGCACTTTATGAGCCATATGTCATTTGCTCTTTAGGACACATGGTTCTATTGTTGTCATCTCACTGTGGCTAATGAAGACACTGAGGCCCAAGGAGGCAGGCAGCATTGTTTATTTAACTGGGGAATGCATCGGGGACTGGAAGCCAGGCAGTAGTGCTCCTAAATTCATGCTGACCCACTTCTCTCACCAAAGAGACCCAGACTTGAGCCTCCAAAGCCAGTGTTTCCTCCATGTTTATGAGGAGAAGAGCTAGCTTCTTCTGGATACATGGTTTGGCCGTCACTGAAATTCCACTCAGCCAAAATCATCACAAAGTCCATTTCTCTGGATTAGCCCACTCTTTAGGTACAGAGATGAGAACTGTGGATCTAGGTGGGTGGATTCTCAGCCCAGTCGTTTTTCCAGAGATCAGAAACAGCAAGTTTGTGACTGATCTCCTGACTCCCTGACTGATGTGTATTTGGAAACAGAAAAGCAAAAGGAAAAACACGAACTTTGAATGCTGCCTTCTCAGGAGTGGGCAGAGACTTAACCTCCGGACAGTTTCTTTCTGAGACAAAGACATCTGCATGAAGTGATTCCCCAAAAGACTTTGGAGAGAGGGTTTTCTTGCCTCCCTAGGCCAGCTGAAGTAAAAGGGACTCTAGATTGTTAAAACAGCAACTTAAAAGGGGTAAGTAAAACTGCAGAATGAAAAAGAAAAGCTACTTGCAAATCCTAAGCCCAAACAAGTTTCAATTCTGTAAATGTTCAGACCAGGACCCAAAGCTCCACTTTCCTTTTTATAGAAGGAAAGGACACTTACTGTTTCGCCAGTTTCCCTTTAATAGCAGCCACCTTCCAGCAAGAATGCTTTTGATTCATTTATTTACTCTATAGCTCATCCCCAAAGGTACTTTTGTATTTTGAGGCAACAGACAAAAGTCCATGCAATACTGGGGGAAGGAGGGGGAAGATGGAAAAAAAATATCAAAGTCCTAGGCAAAAGAGAGTCAAACAGGAAGATGAACCAGGGAACATCAGTAAACAGCAACGGAACAGTTGTTATCATGAGCTTCCTAGTAGCCAAGTCAATAAGCAAAATCAATTACCAGGCTCACTGACAATACTCATAAGAAAAAACATATATATATATATATTACACTAGACAAGTGTTTGTTTGGTGGCAGGCTCAGGGTGGGGGGTTGTTCTGTGCATTGCAGGATGTTCAGCAGCATCCCTGGCCTGTATTTACTAAATGCCAATAGCACCCCTCCCCTAGTTGTGACAACCAAAAATGCCTCCAGATTAACTAACACAACACTGTGAATTAACTGTACTTCAACTTACAAAAAAAAATGCCTCCAAGCATTGTCAAATGCCGCCCAGTAGAGAATCACTACCCTACCCATGTTATCTAAAGAACAAATTATACATCTCTCTTTCCCACCCATCCCTATCCCCCCACACCTCACATCCAAAATACAATGGAGGAAGAGGGGCAGGATAACCACATTAACACACCTGCTTGGAAAGAATGGGAAATAGACCAGAGTCAGAGATCTGGAGCAGTTCTGAAACCCTAATGGGCAGACTTCAGGAAGGGTCCTGCCCTGGGTAAGGGCAACAAATGTCCTCTCAGAGAAGCAAATGCTTGTCCATTGTTCTCACGACCCCAGGTCCAGCTTTTGGGAGCCATGACCTTCCTTGGACACTTAGGAAGTGAGTATTAGGGATTATGGCCTCCTCAGACACTATCTTTCTCTTCATCTACTTTCTGTTCAGAGAAGGTTGTCATCCCAAGAGTTATTTTAAGCCTCAAAGATATTCTAGACTGGGCTCATGGTTTCTCTGGCATTGCATTTCACTCAGTAACAGGTTTCTGATCTATTTCCACTGACCACAGCCAAAGCTCTTTTTAAGACATAATTCTCAGGAGTTCCCATCGTGGTACAGCAGAAACGAATCCGACTAGGAACCATGAGGTTGTGGATTCAATCGCTGCCCTTGCTCAGTAGGTTATGGATCCAGCTTTGCCATGAGCTGTGGTATAGGCTACAGATGAGGCTCAGATCTGGCATTGCTGTGGCTCTGGCATAGGCCAGCAGCTACAGCTCTGATTGGACCCCTAGCCTGGGAACCTCCACATGCCATGGGTGCGGCCCTAGAAAGACAAAGCCAAAAAAAAAAAAAAAAGATATAGTTCTCAAATCTGTCCTTTTCCTTGTGTTCTCATTCCCTTGCTTCTCTTAAGCCAATGGCAGCTATCTTGAAACTATATGGAAAAAAAATCAATGAGAAGTCTGCTCTTTTCATATGCCCTGAGTCATTTTTTTCAACTAAGAGGTTTTGCTGGGCCTCTTCCACTTAGATCTTTATTGACTCTCATCTCTTATAGTTTGGTGTCTATAGCAGCATGCTATTCTAACTGCAGGGTCTCACATGACTGGACTCTCTCTCAATTTCGGTTTGCAATCCACCTAAGAACTTTCTGAGCTCATCTCACAAATGCAGCCATGCTACCATAATTCTATTTTCCTACCTCTTCTCAGGAATAGAAGTTCAGTAACCACAAGATCTGCATTTTCAAGTCATCACAAGAAACAACTTTATAAATACCTTATCACAAAATACTTCTACCTCCATCTTTCCAGTCTCCAATTCAGCTTCTCATTACCTTTTCCCAATCACTAATATAACATATATTTTACGGTTTTGTTTAAGAGCACTTTACCTCTCATACCAATTTCTGTATTAAAATAATTAACAGGAGCTGTCGAAATAGACAAATCTTAAAATTTTAGGGGGTTAAAACAATAAAGGTATATTTCTCATTCATTCTTAGTCCAGTGAAAATCAGATACCCTTTTCCACCTCGGAGCTACAGAAAAGCCAATTGCTTCTAGACCCCAAGAAATAACAGATACGGTTTTTAAATCACTGAATAATAAGCCCAGTAAAACCTAGGTATAAAGATCAAATTAAAGGTGTGCTTTCTCTCTCTCTTCCATGGTCTTGGTAAACTTGGCGGACCCATACTACATATGCTGTAACTATAAGATGGAAGATGATCATTCATGGGTATCATCACCTAGTGCATCACCTGCAAGGTTCTTGTCCAGTGCTGGTTCCAAAATATCAAGAGGACCATCAATACACTTGGCAGGGCCTTAAACAAGGGATTAGCTTAGGGAGCTGGAAACTGTAGTGTGGGAGAAGCCACTGCGGTAAACTCTACTGTTGTTTACAAATCTTCACAGCCCCTTCCTGAGCAGAAAATCTTCCTTCCCACCTCAGTGACACAAGGCTCTGGCCAATGCAGTGTGACTGCAGGTGGTATGGGTCACCTCCACTAGAAGGTTTTTCAGGACTAGAATATGGAGACTCAGGGTCTCTTCTTCAACCAACAGAACCGAAAATGTTTTATTTTTTGTTTTGTGTAGTGTTTTTAACTCTTCATGCGTTCATTTTAAAAAAACTGGGGGAGGGGCACGGCATTTGAGTTTCCCTTTGAAGAAATGAAAACAAGTCTGAGGCGTCCTCTTCCCTCCCCCACCTCCACCGACCAAATAAGTACCTGCTGCGAGGGCATTTCTGCTGCCTCTAAAGTCCTGAAATAAATATGGAAAGAAAAGGCACCGAGTATTGATGGCGACGGATGGCGCAGAGTTGGCCCCAGAAACCTGCTGGGGAATACTGCCAGTCTGAACAGTCTCGCGAGAGGTCATGAGGCGGATGTGAAGGCGGTGGCAGGCTGCACATCGCGGGCCAGATGCAGGTGCTGCATGATGAGTCCTTCCCCAAGGCTGTAGGAGGCAGCCTACCACCTGCCCAGGAAGTTGTCTGGGGCTGAGATGCCTTTCTTCAGGCCTTCAGGCTTGCGTGTCTCCGCCCAGGCCCCTGGCTGGGCCACCTGGGCCTGTCCAAGGGGTCTGCTGGCAAGGAGGTGCCACAGGACACACACGCGCTGCAGGAAGGTGCAGACTGCAGGTCAGCGGTGAAGCCAAAGGACTCGTGACCGCCAGCCAGGTCTTCACGACCCACGTGGCGCGCGGGGTGGGGGTGGGGGGGCCCCTGTGAGTCCTCCAAGACGTAGCCGGCTTACTGTACAAGACCCGGCCGGCGGCACTTTTCGTGCACAACGTAAAAGGCTTCCTGGAGGCGGGGCTGGCTGGCGTCCAGCACACCGCGTAGAGGCTGCGCGGAGCGTGTGGGTGGGACGATCCCACAGCTATGGCCTGCTACGTCACATACAGACATCAAAGCGCATGCTCCGCTGGTCTCTTCTCCCAGCACTTCCCCTCCCCCCCCACTCCCACTCCCCCCCCACTCCCACTCCCCCGCCCCCGGCCCCTGCCCCTCACCTTGGTGGGAACTGCATTAGGAGGAGGCTGCTTGACCATCCTGGGTCCTGGAATGAATATGAGTTGGAGAAGTTGTTCTGACCCACAGTGAACAGTGTGAGTAATTACAAAGATTGACTCCTTGGACCATTCTGTTCAGGGTCCTGTGAGCTGTCTTCTCAAGTAGACTGACTTTTGAGCTTTAGTGTTCTAATTTGCATTAGCCACTTTTAGCAAGAATACTGCCAAGTCAGTTTAGCCAGAATCCTCCATCCTCCATATCTGATGGCTGTCAATATTTGATCAGGTCTTCATCCTCCACCCCACCCCCAAGTGATATGTGATCACCCTGGCCAGCCTTCAGGAGAATCCTGTTAGATTCTGTTCGCCAGAATCCTCCTTACTCCTTACTAGAAATTTTCCATCCACTGATCCCCACTCTGATCCTTGGCTATAAAATTCCTCTTGCCCATGATGTATTTGGAGTTGAGTTCAATTTCTGCAAGGCCTTGTTACAATGGTCCTGATACCCATCAAAATACTCACCTCACTCTCGAATAAAGTCTGCCATAGCATTCTGTAACAAGTGTCATGAACAACTTTTTTTTTTAACAGATTATTATTTTTTTCTTTATACAAGAAGTAAACGTTTGTTTCCGACATCCCCTGAAATCTTAGGATTGTTACTACAGCATAACTTAGCCTGTCCTGGCTGGTCACACTAGTGAAGGAACTGCCCATGATGGTTCTGAAGGAAAGAGACCATATGGGAACATGGTCATTATTATCGATAATCTGAAAGGCCAAGTAGAAAAGCAGCAGCAGATTTGCTTATGTGATGCTCCCAAACTGGAAGTCACAGGGAAATGGCTGAGCCTAAGGAATCCTATTCTGAGAGTCGGGACTAAGTGGTTGGTCTTTGGAAGTTCAATGGAGGGGTTGGTTGGTCTTTGGAAGTTCAATGGAGGGGTGCAAGCAGAGGTCTGAGATGGGAGGATGGGAAACAGTGCTAAGGCCTCTTCCAGGGCAGAGATGCTGTGATTACAGGGAAAGTCTATACAGTTGATGGCCTTTTACCCTGGGGTTTCCACCTGTTGGCGAGGAAAGCACAGAGACTTAGGACTGTCCAGCACCTCAGGACAGAACCCCACCTCCTGGGGAGGCCCAAAGGGCCAGAAAGCCATCCTTCTAAGGAAGTTTTTCTCCATGAAACACAACTATCGACCAGGTGTTTTGTGTCACTGTCCCTCTCTGTCGCTGTCCCTATGTCTCTGCCTCTCTGATTCTCTTACTGCTCTGCTTTCTATGTGCATCTGGATCTCCAGAGTGTTATCTCTGTATCTTTGTGTTTTCCTTTTATCCATCTCTGCCTCTATCTCAGTCTGTCTCTCTGTCCCTATCTTCTCTCCCCTCTCCCCATCTTCACTCTCTCCCCTACACACATTGCCTCCAGCAATATACCACTCAGATGTTTCTGGATGACCCCCATGAAACCAGAACTTGGGCTCCTCTCTCACCAGAAATGGGACTAAAACCATGTACTTGTTCAGCCACATCTTCTGGCTCTGATTCTTTTTTTGTCACTTCCTTTTCATCCTAGAGTGGAGCTCCTCCCCTAAACCAGACATTACTCATCTCCAGCCCCAAAGGCCAAAAACTTGTGCTCAACCTCTCCCTTCTAAATTCCAAAATCATCTCTGGCCTTGGTTCCAGGGCAGTGGCTTGCCCTCCTTCCCTACCTGAGCTCTCTGTCCAGTTCCAGAAACATTCCCCAGAAAGCCCATGACAAGGGTGTGGCCACTGTGGACTTTCTTGTATATGAAGGGTGGAGGTTTGAAGACTCTAAATAGAATGTCCCTGACCACGGACACACACCCGCCTAAGGAGCGGCCTAGCCTTCCGCTGCAGCCTCGTTCTTGCTCCTCCCACGCACAGTCCTCTGGATGTGTCTAATGGCTCCCACCTTGGGGCGCCCCCCTTGACCTCCACTGGCCACACCCTCTACACGTGGGAGTGTGACAAGAAGGCAGAGGGAACAGAGCACAGGCCTAGGACCTTGGAGGTCTGGGTTCAATTTCAGCACCAGCTCTACTACTCACTTCTTGGGTAATTCTGAGGAAGTTGCATTACCCTCCAAGTAGTCTCTTTCCTATTCTTAAAAATCGAAGTCAGGGTTGTGTGAGGTTCAAGTAAGATCATGTACAGAAAATCCTGGCGCAGGGCTGAAATAAAGAGGGTGACAGTGAGACATTTATTTCCATTCTGCCTCTTTACCGCCCAAACCCCATCCCCTCTTTGTCCTCCTGGCTGACCTGCAGCTTGTAGACACTGGGACTGCAATACTATCATCAGAGTCTACCCTGGTGGGTCAGCAGGCATGCAGTTCCAGTTGCTATTTCCTTTGAATATCCTCACCCCACCATCACAACCAACCCTTCCACATTCTGCCCCCTCCATCTCCTTCCATGAAAACCACTTCAAAGTCCAAACCAAATCACCCCTTTCTCTCCAAGCTTCCCTGGATCCTTCTAAACAATGATAATCTCTCCCCACTTTGAGGTCCCACGCTCCTGGGCACTGATGACAAGGTGAAATGCATCATGCTCCCTCAAACATTTATGTAGCATCCACACTCTGCTCTGGACTTTGGAGACTTGACATAGTCTCTACTGGTGAGATGTTCAGAGGCTAGTGGGTGGGAGAGCTATGTAACTGAGGTGTGGGCTGGACATACTGAGAGGAGGGAGCTCTAACTTTGCAGGAGGCTTCTGTCACTGTGAACGCAATTCTATAGCTGAACCCTCTGCTTTTTTATTGCAAAATCCACTTGACACACTTCTGCATTAAGAGCCAATACTGTGCGTGTTGAGCGAGAATAAGCCGTAGACAAGATAATTATGATCTTCTACCTCAGATCTGGGTCATGTCTGTGCATCCAGTTACTGGTTGAGTCTGGGCAACAGAGTAGGTGTCTGAGGAATCAGGGAATACCCACACCTACAGCTAGGCCTCACAACTTGTGACATTCTTGGTTGAAACTGAGTAATACTGTAAAGGCCAGAGACAGAAGAAAGAGTTCAAGGAAACAGTCTAGTTGTTTGGCCAAGACAACTCAGGTTCCATCTTGACTGCTCCAAACGTTCCAGCCCTCCCTTCACCCAGGCACTCTTCTCCCAGCTAGAATATGTCATCTCTCCAGAAACAGGTCTCCTTTTTCTTACCATGACCAAATGATCAACAAATACACAGTCAGAACTCTAGGCCATTTTAATGGAATGTGGATTAGTCTTAACAATGGGACCAGTTTCAACAAGAACTCATATATCTAGCAACATCAACTACTGAGCCAGAATCAGGATCTAAGAAGAAACAAAAAGATTCTTCCATGAAGCCGAAACAGACACCCTGAAATCTATGTACTAACACTCATCCACATGATCCACTGGAAAGTCTATCAGGAGCACATGAAGCACCTGCTGACTTATTTCTTGTCTATTTTTGGATCTCAGAAAGACAGAGTTGGAATTGTCATAATCCCTGGATCATGTCACACCATCATTATGGTCCATGCCTGGACCGCCTTTTAATTAGTCAGTTAATTAATTAGTCATAACATTGTAAATACCAATTACCCCACAGTGTCAAACAAAAGCTGGAAACTTGAGGGTATCATGTGATACCTCTTACAACTACCTGTTAAGGGCCCCAGCTCAGTGTAGCCCTTATCCTGAGTCCTGTGTTCATCCTTGCTTTACTCTACTTTTGAATTAGTTGTATCCACAGGTATTTGTGTGTATGTGTGTGCACGCACATGCTTTATTTTTTAACTCTATGTAACTTTGCTATATATAATCTCTGGGAAGTTATCTTGCACTTTATATCATGTTGCTAAGATTCATCCTCACTAAGGCATGCTGTGCTGTTCTTTCATTTGAACAGCTGAATAATGCCCCATTGGGTGGCTTTACCACACTTTATTCACCACCTTTCCTGGTGACATCCTGGTTTTTGCTACTGTGACAAGTGCTAGGACAAAGGTCCTTGTACATACCTCCTGTTGAAGTCCTGTGCAAGACTTTCTTTTGCACACGTGCCTAGGAGTGGAGCAGTTGGCTCTAACCTGCTTAAGAATTTTGATAAATCTAAAAGGTGTAAAGACCTAAAAGTAAAACTGGAAACTATAAATCTCCTAGAGGAAAATATAAGCAGAACATTCTGACATAAATTGGAGCAATATTGTTTTGGATCTGTCTCCTAAAGCAAAAAAATAAATAAATAAATAAACGGGACCAAATTAGACTCAAAGCTTTTGCACAGCAAAGTAAACCATCAACAAAATGGGGATGGCCTACTGAATGGGAGAAAATATTTGCAAATGATATGACTGGTCATGGGTTATTATCCAAAATATACAAACAGCTCATATAACTCAACAGCAAAAAAAAAAAAAAAAAAAAACATGAAAAAATGAGCAGAAGACCTGAATCAACATTTCTCCAAAGAAGACATGCAGATGACCACCAGGCACATGAAAAGATGCTCAACACCACTAATTATCAGGGAACTGTAAATCAAAACTACAATGAGGTATCACTTCACACGTCAGAATGGCTGTCATTAAAAACATAAATAATAAATGTTGGTGAGGCGATGTGGAGAAAGGGAACCTCTGCACATTGTTGATGGGAATATAAATTAGCGCAACCACCGTGAAAACAGTATGGTGGTTTCTCAAAAAACTAAAAATAGGAGTTCCCATCATGGCTTAGTGGTTAGTGAATCTGACTAGGAACCATGGGGTTGCAGGTTCGATCCCTGGCCTTGCTCAGTGGGTTAAGGATCTAGCATTGCCATGAGCTGTGGTGTAGGTCACAGACACGGTTCAGATCTGGCGTTGCTGTGGCTCTATATAGGCCAGCGGCTACAGCTCTGATTAGACCCCTAGCCTGGAAACCTCCAAATGTTGCAGGAGAGGCCCTAGAAAAGGCAAAAAGACAAAAAAAAAAACCCAAAAACAAAAGAAACAAAAACTAAAAATATAACTACCATATGACCCAGCAATTCCACTCCTGGTTATATATCTGAAAAAAAAGCAAAAATATTCATTCAAAAACATACATGCATCCAATGTTCGTAGCATTGTTACAACTGCCAAGATGTGGAAGCAACCTAAGTGTCCATCAACAGATGAATGGATAAAGAAGATGTGGTATAGATATAAATGGAATACTACTCGGTTATAGAAAGGAGTGAAATTTTTCTGTTTTCAGCAACATGGATGGACTTGGAGGGTATTATGTTAAGTGAAGTAAGTCAGGCAGAGAAAGACAAATACTGTATCACTTATATGTGGAATTTAAAAAACAGGACAAACTAATTAATGTAACAAAAAAAGAAACAGCCTCACAGATATAGGGAACAAACTAGTGGTTACCAGTGGGAAACAGGAAGTTGGGGGGGGGGCAATATGGAGGTGGGAAATTAAGAGGTACAAACTATTAGGCATAAAATAAACTACAAGGATATACTGCACAATGCAGGGAATATAGCCAATATTTTGTAATGACTATTAATGGAGTATAACCTTTAAAAACTGGGAATCAGGAGTTCCCGTTGTGGCTCAGTGGTTAACGAATCTGACTAGGGACCATGAGGTTGCAGGTTCAATCCCTGGCCTTGCTCCATGGGTTAAAGATCTGGCATTGCCATGAGCTGTGGTGTAGGTCGCAGATGCGGCTCGGATCCCACGTGGCTATGGCTCTGGTATAGGCAGGCAGCTATAGCTCCAATTAGACCCCTAGCCTGGGAACCTCCATGTGCCACAGGTGCAGCCCTAGAAAAAACAAAAAAAAATTGGGAATTACTACATTGTACACCTGTAACTTATATAATACTGTACATCAATTATACTTCAGTAAAAATAAATTTAAAAATTTTTTCAAAAAAAGAAAAATTATTTCATCAAATAGCTCATTTCCCAAGAGAGCTGGAAAGGGGCAGCTATCAACATTCCTGGAAGGTGGAGCTGTGCCCTACATTAGCAATCTCACAGGAAGCCCGTGGATGTTGCACAAGTCAAAACAAACTTAGATGTCAAGAAATAATTACTGAAAAATGACTCTTTTCCCAATTTGGGAACAACAGGGAAAACCTCTGCCTGCCCATCCAGCTGCCCATGTTAATCCCTCATTGTACACTGTAAGGAAATTGCCATGTACAATGGGAAAAGGGTTACTCAGCAAACAAGGATGTGTAGAGGTGGATGGGGAACAACCAGGGAACAAAGAGAAGACACAGAGAAGCCAAGAACCTTGAAAATATTAGTGCCAAAAGCACCCTCAGCCATCACAAAGTTCAACTCGTTGTTCCCATTTTACAAATGCCAAGAATGAGGCCTGAAGGATATGTATCCTGTTTCAGTGAGATCGAGAGCTGTAAAAGCTCTTAAGCCCAGCATCTCCCTAATAATTGAATTTCTCCTAAAATATCCCCCAATAAGTCATTATGTAGGTCTTGTATTTAGTCGTAGAACAGAGGGCTCCCCCCTTTGGAAACAGCATGATTTATCATTGAAAAGCAGGCTTAAAATTGAGTTGAAATGCACCTCTCAGTACCTTCCACTCATTCAACTCTCTGGATGCCACAGAGAATGGTCAAATGACAAGCAATGAGGTCCTACCATATAGCACAGGGAACTAGATCCAGTCTTTTAGGACAGAACATAATGGAAGGTAATATAAAAAAGGGAACATGTATACATATACATGACTGGGTCACTTTGCTGTTGAGCAGAAATCAGCACAACGTTGTAAATCAACTATCCTTTAATTAAAAGGGGGGAATGATAATAACAACAGCAATGATAATAATAGCCCACAATCCAAAATTAAAAAAAAAAAGATACAAAGCTCTAAAAATGTGACACGCAAATGTGAGATGCCGTTATGACGAGTTTGGCAGCAAAAGCTGACCTGAAAGTGTGTGTGTATGTGTGTAGATAAATCCCATTTAGCATATGTTGGGCTTATAGAAATATTTCTGTGTTTAATTACGGAGTGCTGTTCCAGACCCCACCGAGAGTGTTACATAATATAAGGCATGTGGGATGTATTATTAGGGTAATCCATGTAAAATTATTATTATTTTAGGTCAAGAATGGTCAGATATTGGCAATTTCATATGGTTCAACTCCATGCTTTTCTAAAACTGGTCCCAAGGGTTTTGCATGAAGGACTTGAGGACCTGTAATCCAAAGAGGAGGCTCTACTGCAAAGCACTGTGTGACAGGAGCTGCCCCAAGAGGGGCTAGTAAATTAAGATCTCCATCCAAGCCTCACACCAGGACCCCAGACTCGTCATCCAACTGCCTCCTAGTCATGTCCTCTCCACTTGGTGTCTAACATCACCTGTCTGGA
Source organism: Phacochoerus africanus (assembly GCF_016906955.1). Classification (NCBI taxonomy): domain Eukaryota; kingdom Metazoa; phylum Chordata; class Mammalia; order Artiodactyla; family Suidae; genus Phacochoerus; species Phacochoerus africanus. Next base: position 257,327,150 of record NC_062545.1, on the reverse strand, counting down.
TCCAAGAGCTCAAGCTCCCTCCCACATGCCCTTGTCTCCATGAAGGGTATCTCCATCCTTTCAATGTTCCAACCAAGAACTTGAACCTAAACTTTTCTCTTCTTTCTCACCCCACACCCAGGTTGATAAGAAATTATGTCTACTCTACTTCAAAATATATCTGAAATCTCCTTCTCTGCCACTACTTTATTCAATCCACCACTGTGCCTCATCTAGGTTATCGTAGTAGTTTCAAAACTGGTCTCCCTGGTCCCACCCTTCTCTCTTCAAGATGCTCCCAACAGAGCAGTCAGGATGAACATGGCTGCTTCAAGTTCAGGTGCAATCTTCTACTCAATACTCATGGGGCTTCCTTTCATTCCAGGTCTTCACTCAAACATCTACTCCCAGGAAAAATTGACCTTTCTGACCATTCTATTTAAAATTTCAACTAAGGTAAACTCCTCGTACTCTTCTCTGCTTTTTTTCCCCCCCTAAAGGCCATCTGCTATACTACATAAATTTAACTTATTTATGTTATCTACTGGCCATCCCCCCCCCCAAACTATAAGCTTCATGAAAGCAGGGGGTTTAATCTGTTTTCTTCACCGCTTTATCTCATCACCTAGAACACTATCTTGCAACCAACAGCAAGAACTCGGGTACAATAACTCTGCTTTTATCTGCATTAAAATCCACTGAGAATCAACAGGGAAGAGAAAAGTCTCTTGTAGCAGCCCAAACAGATGGTGTACCACCAAAGAGGTTATACAGATGTCAAATAAGTGCATGAAAAAATGTTCAATGTTGGGAGTTCCCATCGTAGCTCAGCAGAAATGAATCCAACTAGAATCCAAGAGGACTCGGGTTCCACCCCAGCCTCTATCAGTGGGTTAAGGATCCGGCATTGCCGGGAGCTGTGGTGTAGGTAACAGACGTGGGCTGGATCCTAAGTTGTTGTGGCTCTGGCTTTGACCACGGCAGCTGCAGCTCAGATTCATCCCCAAGCCTGGGAACCTCCATATGCCACAGTTGTGGCCATAAAAAGAAAAAAAAAGTTCAATGTTATTATCCATTAGGGAAATGCAAATTAAAACCACAGTGATCTATCACTATATACATAGCAAAATAGCTAAAATAAAAAGTAGTTATAGCACCAAATTCTGGAGAGAGGATGCAGAGAGGATGTTGGCTCTTTCGCACGTTTCTCTGTGGGAAGGAAAATGATACAACCACTCTGAAAGAGTCTGGTGGTTACCTACAAACTAAATATGTGCCAACTGTATGACCCAGCAATTTCACTCTTGGGCATTTACACAATAGAAATGAAAACATGTTCACACAAGAATCTGTAAACCAGTGTTCACCACAGCTTTATTCATAGTAACTCCAAATTGGAAATAACCCAAATACCTATCAGTGGGTAACTGGTTAAACAAACTGTGGTCCCTCCATACCATGGAACACCACTCAGCAATTTAAAAAAAAATGAAATATTAATCATACAATAATTTGGAAAGACCTCAAGGAAATGATGAGTGGGGGAAAAAGACGCCAATCCCCAAAGGATACAAACCGCATGATTCATTTAAATAACATTTGTCAAGTAACATAATTACCAAGTTGTAGAGCAGATTAGTGGTTGCCAGGGGTTAAGGGAGGAGGAAGGGGAGGATGGCAGCTCTGACTACAAAATGCAGCATGAGGGATCTTTGTGATGGAGCTTTTCTGAATCTGGAGTGTATGTGATGGTTACACAGATCTACACATGTGATAAACATCACAGAATTAAATACATATACACAAACAGGGGCATATAAAACTGGTCCAATCTTAATAGCCATGTCAGCGTCAACTTCCCAGTTGTGGTATTAGACTCATGCAAAATGTTGCCTTTGGGGAAAACTGAGTAAAGAGTATTATATAGAATCTCTCACTATTTTGTCTTACACCTACATGTAAATCTACCTTAAACAGATGTCCATAGGTCCATGCCCTAAAACTCTTATCCTCTTCCTAGAGGATGTTCCCCAGGCATAACCCGTTTACCCTCACTTTACACAGAATTATAGGAGTTTCCCATTGTGGTGCAGCAGGTTAAGAACCTGTCGTTGTCTCGGTGAGGATGTGGGTTTGATCCCTGGCCTTGCTCAGTGGGTTAAGAATATGGTGTTGCCACAAGCTGTGGCATAGTTTGCAAACCCAGCTCAAATTCGGTGTTGCTGCAGCTCCAATTCACCCATTAGCCTGGTAACTTCCATATGCCGCAGGTGTGTCCCTAAAAGGAAAAAAACAAAACGAAAAACCAGAATTATAGCTAGCTTAGACACCATGTTTTTCAGATGGCCAGATCAGTTAGAATGAGAAGAGTATGCCACAGTGCTCAAGGTCACACAATAGAGGGACTAAAACTCAGGTCTCCAGATCCCCAGTCTGGTGTTTTTAGTATTAACCATCTCTTGAGGTCTTTTGTCTTGTGAATGACAACACAGACCTCTTCATTTGAACTCATACATTTACCACTTTTTTTTTTTTTTTTTGCTTTTTATGGCTACACCCATGGTATATGGAGGTTCCAGGCTAGGGATCAAATTGGAGCTGTAGCTGCTGGCCTACGCCAGAGCCACAGCAACACAGGATCCAAGCCCATCTGCAACCTACACCACAGCTCCCGGCAACGCCGGATCCTTAACCCACTGAGCAAGGCCAGGGATCAAACTCACAACCTCATGGTTTCTAGTCGGATTTGTTTCTGCTGTGCCACAACGGGAACTCCCATTTACCACTTTTAAGACTCTGGTTTGATCAAGCCCACTAACTTCCTAAAAAAGAAATACAAGAGTAAGAACACATTTGCAAATTGTAATTCGAAAGTTACAACAGCAAAGGAGTTCCCCAGTGGCTCAGTGGGTTAGGGATCTGGCATTGTCACTGCTGTGGCTTGGGGTTGAGCCTGTGGCATGGATTTGATCCCTGACCTAGGAAGTTCCACATACCATGGACACGGCCAAAAAAAAAAAAAGTTATAACAGCAAAGATTTAGGTTAGACTCAAGAAAAAGTTTATTAGATTTGCTAAACCAGGATTGGGTATTACCAAGGAACATTAAAAAACAAATCATCCTTTACTGGGATTCTTTGACAATATGTTAGATGCTTATTTCAATAGATGTTGGTTAAGAGTCTATTATGTGACAGTTACTGTGTTAGAAGCTTCAGGGAAGCGATGTGACCTAGTACCTTTCCTCTTGATCTAACAGTTGAATGAGAGTGATGAAAAACAGTCAGTCACAATCTAGTATGAAGTAGTCAACAATGGAGGAAGAAAGGGAAGCTAAAATAACACGGCTGAGGAGCTCCCGTCATGGTGCTGCAGAAACAAATCCAACTAGGAACCATGAGGTTGAGTTCCATCCCTGGCATCACTCAGCGGGTTAAGGACCCAGCATTGCCGTGAGCTGTGGTGTAGGTTGCAGACATGGCTCAGACCCTGCGTTGCTTTGGTTGTGGCACAGACTAGCAGCAGTAGCTCCAATTAGACCCCTAGCCTGGGAACCTCCATATGCCACAGGTGTGGCCCTAAAAATCAAAACAACAACAACAAAAAAAATGGCTGAGCATGAGCGGAGCATCTCACCCCATCTTGGAGAGGGAGATGCAGGAAAGCGTTCTACATGATGTTAAAAAAATAAGGGAGCTAGGTGATAATGAAAGGAAAGGAATGATGGATGCTTTCCCAGTCAAAGGATCAGCATGTAGTCCATAGTACATATGGGGGAGATGCAGCTTGGGAAAATAATAAGAGAAGAGCTGGACACTGAGGAGGGATGATGGTGGGCAGGTCATGAAAGGCTTTTCAAAGCAGTCTGAAGGGTTTAGGCTGTGACATAAGCAGAAGGAGCAACTGAATAGAGGCTAGTCAGATTGGTTTCCACCACATGCCACAGGACATCCTTAAGCTTTCCTCTTTGTGTAACCAATCTTTTTACAAGGTCCTCTGTTCTCTGTTCGCTAAGATTCAAGGTCTTGTTTCCATACCATGAAGCCTCTCCAACCCCTAGCTAGAAGGGATGTCCTGCTCCTGGTAGAATGCACTGCACAGCATACAGACAGTGAAGCGTAAGTTAGGAAGCTCTGGAAACAGCTTGCCCCAGTCCCAAGCCTGGCTTTACCTCTAGGCTTCATTGCCCTTATCTGTCGAGTGGGAATAACAACATCACTCATCAAAAGGTTATCTCAGGATAAAATAATTTCATTGATACATTTAACGTGCTCAGAAGAGTGACTGGCACAAAGTCAGTGTTTATTCAGTGTCAGCCTGTTACATGTTGTGGCCCCTGTACACACCCAGCGGTAGGCTAGTCAACTTTGGACTCATCGGAGAGTAGAAGTCAACGTCCTCCCCTCCTGAACCTCTGTGACCTCATACTCTTTCCTCAGAGAACTGGTCAACACAGGCTAGAAATACAACTTCCTTTCACAGACAACCATGTAGTAGAGACAAGAACCCCAGACCATGATTTAGAAGAACTAGATCCTCTTCCTAGCTCCTCTGTCTGAATCCCTGGCTGACCTAGGGCAAGTGCCTTCTCCTGGAACGTCGGTATTCCCCTCTGTGCAATGGGAATGAGCTCCTAGGAGGCTCAAAAAGACAGAGGGCCTGGCGGCACTTTACAAAGTGGTGATGCAAACATGCTTTCCATCTCCCAGTCTGCAAGCCCCATCTCATACCTCCCCAACCTCGCTTTCACTTCCGGAAGAAGCACACTCCCCAGACTGGCACACTGGCAGCCTCCAGTGCAGGGAGCAGGTATATTTTCATTTGCCCCACCTACTGACTTGATGAATTCTTTTTCTCCTCCTCCAGGGACTTTCCTAACTTCCTTCTGTAAACGAAGAAGGAGCACATGAGCACACTGTATATAAATATGCTTGGGAAAGCTTTCTTCTTCTCTTTTTTTTTTTTCCTTAAACCAAACTTGGTTTCTGTTGTAGGCGGTGCATTCCCTAGCAGGGCGGGGCGCAGTGCGTTGTAGAAGGGGAGGTGGGGAGGTCAGGGGGAGGAGCAAGCAGTGATTAATTCACCCACTCCGAGAGCTGGGCTTCTATTTAATGGAGGGGTCTCTTTGCCCAGGAGAATCAGAGGCAACTCCAGAACCAGCCAGAGCATGGCAGAGGATCTGGGACTGGGCTTTGGGGAGACAGCCAGCGTGGAAATGCTGCCCGAGCACGGCAGCTGCAGACCCAAGGCCAGAAGTAGGCTAGCATCTGGAAGTGGCAGCGCACGCTGGGCTCTGACCTGCTGCCTGGTGTCGCTCTCCATCCTGGCAGGACTCACCACCTACCTGCTCATCGGCCAGCTCCGGGCCCAAGGAGAAGCCTGTGTGTTTCAGGTAAGCAAGACTCCGCGGTGACCTGGAGGATCAGCAGCCCCGCTGCGGCCACTTGGCCACATTTCCAGCTCTGGACAGAGCTCCGTGATCCATCATATTCCTTGATTCCATATGCAGAGGAAATACAAAACGTGAGGGATGGAGAGGTCCAATTCGATTTTTTTTCTCAGTATTTCCAGGGGATAAATTGTACCTTTTTATGTTTATATAGGGACAACCTCAAGCCACATATTTTAGATAATTATTATTACTGATAATTTGGGAACATTCTTATTTTTTTTAAAAAAATCTTTAAGTACAAAACTAGTATCTGATCCTTCAAAAAAAGGTAGAAAACACCCATAAGGAAAAGAAAATGTCATTACCCATTAACATTAGGGGGCATATAATTTCATATTTTTTAATAAAATAGATTGTTTTGTATCTTCTGATATGATTTTATGTATTTTAGTAAATTCACAGCAGCATGATGTTATATAGGTGGTTGTATTACATATTTGTATATGTGTGTGCTATAATTTATTGAATTGGCCCCCTTTCTTGGGTTTAGAAATATTCTTTTTCAGGGTTCCCATTGTGGCTCAGCAGTAACAAACCCATGTGGTGTCCCTGAGGATTGGGTTCAATCTCTGGCTTTGCTCAGTGGGTTAAGGATCCAGCATTGCCGTGAGCTGTGGTGTAGATCGCAGACGCATCTTGGATCTGGTGTTGCTGTGGCTATAGTTTAGGCCGGCATCTGCAGCTTCAATTCGACCCCTAGCCTGGGAACCTCCTTATGCTGCAGGTTGGGCCCTAAAAAGCAAAAAAGGAAAGAAAGAAAGAGAGAAGGAAGAAAGGAACGAGCCTTTCTCAAAACTCAAGAAAGATCCTCTTACCCAATTTCTATCTCACTGGTCTTGCTGGGAGCAGGGAGTTGGGAAGCTTAGTCAAAAAAGAATATAGCGTCTAGGGAAAACAATGATGCATTGGTGGGAGGGTACTTACAGGTGACAGGGAAAACATAATTCTAGGCTAGGAACTTCAAAAACCTTAAAGCCTAAAGAATGTGTCATTGAACTAATGTCCTTTTCAAAAAACTATCCTGCATAATCTGTGGTAACTGATTAACTGCAGTCCAAAGTATTAAATTTGGGAAAATAAGCTTTTCAATTGGTTTAATTGGAAGCTTGTTTTCTAAGCAATGCTGGCGACTTCAAAGCACAGACACTGAGAGCAAGCCATGGTTGATGTGTCACTCTCACTGCCAAGCAGGGTCAGCAAACAGACCGAGATCAGACAGCAGCAGCCATGGCCACGTGCCATCACTCAGAAAATGTGGAAATGGGCAGACAACAGGAAATGCTGCTTGGAGTCAGAGGAGAGCAGGAGGGCATGGGGGCTCAGGCTCTGACCCCTAGACTACTGTGGAGCTGTTCCTACAAAGTCAAACTGCAGTGTCCAGTCAGCATTCTGGACTCTGTCTCTCTTTAGCCAGAAAGAGATGGTTGTTCTTAAGTGAGGCATTCGGTGGCTTCCAGGAACCTGAGCTCTCTGGGTTCTAATGGGAAACCCTCTCTCTGCCCAAAACCATGTCTGAGATTGCCCATGTTGTGTTGATCTAGAAGTCCCTCAGGTGCACTGCCACGGTCCAGCGGGGCCCCATCAGGAAGAGAGTCTGAAGCACAAGCTGGCACTAGACAGGAAGGGCTGCACATCCTCCCTCCAGAGATGGAAAAGCTAATACCCCCTTCCTGGTATTCAACCAATCTCCCTGGAGAGTGGATATGTGGGGACATTTGGAGTTGTGGTTTCGCCAGGCTATAGAACTTCTTCTTCTTCTTCTTTTTCTTTTTCTTTATTTTTGTCTTTTTAGGGCCACGACCGCTGCATATAGATGTTCCCAGGCTAAAGGTCGAATTGGAGCTGCAGCTGCCAGCCTACACCACAGCCACAGCAACACCAGATCCGAGCCCCATCTGTGACCTACACCACAGCTCATGGCAAAGCTGGATCCTTAACCCACTGAGTGAGGAAAGGGATCAAATCTGAATCCTCATGGGTACTAGTCAGGTTCATTACTGCTGTGGCCCCACGGGAACTCCAAGGTTATAGAACTTCTTGGTTAGAAGAAAGAGAAAGGGAAGTTGGACTGAAGCTGGGGCACATGCGGCAACTAGAGTCCTGAAAAGAAACACCTGGCCCACTCAAAGAAGAGATTTAAAGAATAACCACACTATATTTCTTATACGTGGAATCTAAAATATGGCATAGATGAACCTATCTACAGAACAGAAACAGACTCACAGACATGGAGAGCAGACTTGTAGTTGCCAAGGGGGAGGGAGGAGGGAGTGGGATGGACATGGAGTTTGGGGATAGTAAATGAAAACTATTACATTGAGAATGGATAAGCAGTAAGGTCCTACTGTATAGCACAGAGAAGTACACTCAATCACTTGTGGTAGAACAGGATAAAAGGTAATATGAGAAAAAAGTGGGTCACCTTGCTGAACAGCAGAAATTGTCAGAACATTGTAAATCAACTACAATATAAAAAAAAATGTAAGGAGTTCCCATTGTGGTGCAGTGGAAATGAATCCGACTAGTATCCATGAGGATGCGGGTTCAATTCCTGACCTTGCTCAGTGGGTTGGGGATCCTGCATTGCTATGGCTGTGGTATAGGCTGGCTGCTGCAGCTCTGATCTGATCCCTAGCCTGGGAACTTCCAAATGCCACAGGTGTGGCCTTAAAAAGAAAACAACAACAACAAAAAAATTTTTAAAAAGAAGAATATTTCAAGTTAAAAGGAGTCCAAAGAAAGGTCAATGCCCTGAGTTGCAGACAGATTTATGGGAAGCACAGGGCTGGAGGCATCCTGGGTAAGCAACAGTATGAAGCTGGTCACCACCCCATGGCCTGAAGAGGCAAGTAAAGGGAAGAGTTTTAGAGGAATCCAAGGAGACCTAAAATGTAGGAGAAAGTTGCTGCAGGCTGAGTGGAGGCAAGGAAAACTCTGACCACTGTCTGCTTCCAGCATCTTACCCCACTGGCCAGACCCGAGTGGTAGCAAGGCTCCAAGGAGGCAGGGAGCGAGTGTACCAGGTCAGTCCCGCAGGGCACAGGGTGGAGAGTGGATCTGGAGAGGCTAACAGACACTAACCAGCTCAGAGGAGACAGAAGAAGATGGGCTTTGAGGAGGGAAAACCTGATCATCAGGGCAGCTTAGGTGGGCAAAACAATGAAATGTCAGGGCTCTTCATCACCTGAGCTTGAATCCCAGCTCAGTACCCTCCAGCCCTGAGAAAACAGGCACATGGCTTTTTTTTTTTTTTTTTTTTTTGAGCCTGTTTCTTTTTCAACTGCAAAAAAAGGATACTAAAGTCAGTACTCCCTCAGCATTAATAAGGCATGTGCAGGAGGAGTTTCTATGCTGAGAATGTGGGAAGAGCTACACTCACACCATAAGCCTACTTGACAGCACCTGTTCATCATACAGAGTTCATCCAAACTTCACCTTGTAACTCAAATGACCATCTGTGTTAGCTAATTGGCTTTCTCTAGGGGAAAAACCAACTTCTCTTTTTTTATTGAGATATGGTTAACATACAACACTGTGTTAGTTTCAAGTGTATATCAAAGTGAATCAGTTTATATATATACATATATATATACATATATATACATATATATATATGTATATGTATATATATATATATATATGGGGAGAGAGAGACCATATATATATGTTCTTTTTCAGATTCTTTCACCATATAGGCTATTACAGACTACTGAATAGATTTTCCTGTGCTATACAGTAGGTCCTTGTTACTTACCCATTTTGTATATAGCAGTATGTCTATGCCAATCCCAACCTCCCAATTTATCCCTCCCCACAATATTTGATCTCATTTCTGTATGATAAGAGGTAGTTTTGCAACTTGGAGCAAGATGACCATTTAGGAGTTCCCGTAGTGGCTCAGTCGTAACGAACCCAACTAGTATCCATGAGGATTGGGTTCGATCCCCGGCCTCGCTCAGTGGGTTAAGGATCCTGTGTTGTGGCTATGGTGTAGGCCAGCAGCTGCAGCTCCAATTCAACCCCTAGCCTAGAAGCTTCCATATGCTGTGGGTGTGACCTTAAAAAGACAAAAAAAAAAAATGCCCATCTAATGCCTCCCATATCTACCTTTCCATGGAAACTGGGAGATGGGGGCACTGTATCTTCATGTTATCATTTCAGAAAGATGCTCCCAGGTCACAGGGGAAGAAAAAGCCCATCTCATCTTCAAAAGGATTTATATACACTTCAAAGCAAGGAAAAAATAGTTGTAAGTTTTCTAATGTAAATGTTCTAGGGAAAGAAATCTCTTCCTTTATTTTCAACAGGGAGACCTAAGCCTCTTATTTTTCATCTGCATTTGTCCTTATCACCTAGATCCCACCTATTAAGACCTAGATCCAGAACTCAAACCCAGATGATCTCCCTCAAACCTGGAATGTTCCACAAGCCATGCAAATTCAAAGCCCCACTGGGATCTGCCTGAGGGAGATCCCCTAGGGGCAAATAATCACCTACACGTCCCTACCCAATACCCTCACTTCCTCTCTGTGTCCCAGCCCATGCTCCCTCCTCCTCTTCACCTTCAGCCACCAGCCCCACAGTCCCCGCCTTCTGCCCACAGAGATCCAGAATATCTGAGACTGTTCAGGGAATGAGTTCTCCATTCCCATAGTGGCCTGGGCCCAAGGCAATTCAATTCTAACACAAGGAGAATTAAGAGAGAAGGGTCACCCGGTATATTCGCAGACCCGAAGAGCAGACTCAGCAGCAGAGGCTCAGCTAATGACAAGAAGAAGATGACAGGACCTTCCACCTCACACTTGCAGAGAATGATGCCGGGGGTAGTCACACCAGTGTAGAGATGCAGTGAGATGGGGAGCGGTCACCTTTGGCAAGTGAAGAACTTGGAGAGAGAGAGAGGAGTTACAGCCCGAGAGGAATGAAGCTAGGGCTTCATTTCTTTCTGTTTCCCTGTTGCCTCCCCTGCCCTCCCCTCCCACCATCAAGCTTTTGATCAACATAAGCATTTTCCATCTGCCCTTTTTATGAATGAGTGGATAAATCACTGTCCTGTATTGGGGAGGATAGGAAACAGGAGTGAGTATTCCGTAAAACAAGAAATTCTGAAAAGAGGAGACTGGCCTTGATTTTCTACACGGGAGCCAAAGTGATTCTTTGGAAGCTTTCACTGCTTTGTGTCACTGCCCGCCCGCCCACTTCTGTAGCTTCCTCTTCTCCTCTCTCAGGCCACTGGCCTCTCAGCTACCCTGGCTTCCCTAGGTTGCCCAGCACCCAACTGGTCTCCTCGCCTGGGATATTCCCCCCAGCTGGGACTCTGCTAAAGGACTTCTTCAGTCCCTCCTTCTAAGAACCATAGGAGGCCAGCTCTTCTGAGAATCTTTTCTCACTGAACTTAGAAAGAAAATGAGGCATGAGAAGAGGTGGCTCATAAGGGGCTTAAAAGAAGAGAGTGAGTCAAGAACAGAAGCTCCTGAGTTTCAGTTTTCCCATAATACCCAAGACTGAAGTGTTAGGAGCATACTGAGGACCCTCCATAAAGCCCCTGGCAGTGCCTGTCAATCTGGGCCTTAGTTGGGTGTTCGTCCCTTTCCTCCCCCTAAGTAGGAAAGCTCTTCACAGGTTTATAGAAGTTCGGAGATGGAAATTCCTTTAGTCCAAGGGTCAGCAACCATGACCCTCGGGCCAAATCTCACCCACTGTCTGTTTTGTAAGTGTTTATTTACAACCACACCCATTCGCTTAAGCACTGCCTAGGCTGTTTTCACACTTAACGACAGAGCTAAGTATTTATGACAGAGGCCATATGACCTGCAAAGTTAATATTTACTATGTGGCCCTTTATAGGAAAAGTTTGCTGACCCTTGATCTAGTCTAACCTTCTTTATTTTACAGTTGAGGAAACCAAGGAGCGAGAAGAGAAAGAAAAGTTCAGGGTCACAGAGTAGGCTGGGGACAGACCTAGAACTAGATCCTGTAACTCTGGTTGCTTGGCCTCATTCTACTAAAACTGGGACCAACTCCTTTCTTGCTGGGCCCCTAGACCAGATATTGGAAAAGCAACAGCAATTTGTGAGTAATGCTCCAGGTTTTTATTAGCAGCAGCAAAAAATGGTTACCAGGATTGCTAAAAAATAGTTCAAACTGAATTCTTCCTTCAGGGATTGTATAAGGAAAGATTCAAAGTGACAAAATAATTACCCAGAAAGCTGCAAAGCAAAAATCAAAATTAGATTGGAGAAGCTTGAGTTAGCTGTCTTTAGGTGAAGTGACCATAAATATATCATGGTCCTTCCAGGCAACGGAAAAATAAAATGAAGCATCTCCACATGTAAAGATGGAGAACTTCTGGAAGGTATATCATTAGTGAAAAAAAGCAAAATGCATAACACAATATATAATACAGAACACTTCATTTTCTGAAAAAAGGATGCATATTCACACATGTGAGTGTGTTTATAAATAAACTATCTCAGGAAAAGGACTAAAGAGACTGGTAACTCTGTTAGCATCCGGGTGGGGAAACTGGGTGACTTGGAGATAATGGAAAGGGGAAGACATTTTTGACCCATATCCTTTTATACCAAATATATATGTTACCTATAAATTTTTTTTTAAATTGAGACTGCGAAATATTTTAGGATCTTTAGGCTCCTAGAGAAAGTTAGATAAATTTGCACCGTGGGAGTTCCCATCGTGGCTCTGTAGAAACAAATCTTACTAGCATCCATGAGGACGCACGTTCAATCCACGGCCTTGCTCAGTGGGTTAAGGATCCAGCATTGCCGTGAGCTGTGGTATAGGTCACAGATGCGGCTCAGATCCCATGTTGCTGTGGCTGTGGTGTAGGCTGGCAGCTACATCTCCAATTCGATCCCTAGCCTGGGAACCTCCATATGCCATGGGTGAGGCCCTAAAAAACAAAACAAAACAAAACAAAAACAGACAAACAAAAAGATTTGCACTGTGGAAAAACCTCAGGTCAAAAGTTTAAATACAGTTTGCATTGTGGCTTAGCCACTTTTTAGCCATGCTGCCTAACCTCCTGGGCCTCAGATTCTTATGTATGAAATAGGGATAATCTGAAATAAAATCCTTAAAGTACCTGGCAGTGGGTGGGGGATTAGCAATTGTAGCAGTGATGGCCTGGGAACTTCCCTGCTCATGGAAATTCCATCACAGACAACAACTTCTGCAGCTGCCCTGGAACCTGCCATCCCCAGTCCAGAGAGCAGGTTCTGCTTTTTTTTTTTTTCTTTCTTTTGTCTTTTTTGTTGTTGTTGTTGTTGCTATTTCTTGGGCCGCTCCCGCGGCATATGGAGGTTCCCAGGCTAGGGGTCGAATTGGAGCTATAGCCACCGGCCTACGCCAGAGCCACAGCAACGTGGGATCCGAGCCGCGTCTGCAACCTACACCACAGCTCACGGCAACGCCGGATCGTTAACCCACTGAGCAAAGGCAGGGACCGAACCCGCAACCTCATGGTTCCTAGTCGGATTCGTTAACCACTGTGCCACGACGGGAACTCCCAGGTTCTGCTTTTCTTGGTCTCTGATATTTGTGAGCTATCACCATGCTTCCTTCTCCACCCTGGTCTTGCATATTTAACCCTTCAATCTGCCCTTTACTGGCTGCATGTGACCATGGCCAGGGCCTTCTTTTGGGTCCTAGTGGCATCTGTTGTCTTCAGAATAGGTCCAAAGCCCCTATTCTGGCCCACAGATACCCAGAGACCAAATTTTTGTCTTCCCTGGACACTGCTCTAACACAGAGTCTGTGCTCTGGGCGTACCTGGATGCACCACACTGGCTAAGCCCTGGCTCTGCACAGCATAAGCCCTCAGTACTAAGCAATGAAGAGTCAGGAGGGAGGCACTGCTTCCCAGGGCTGTGTCACTGTGCTGTCTCTGTCCTTCCCTTCAGGTCCTACTTCTAGAATCATATGCATGTACTCTCACCTCTCCTTGGTCCCCTCCATCTCACTTCCATCCCTTTCTGAAAATCCATGCAAGGCTGCTGGCCCTTGATCCCCAAACCCCCTTCTTCCTACTAAGACTCCCTGGTTTCTCCCCATACCAGGCTTTAGAGGTACACAGACCAGAGGGGAAGCCCCACCACACTTTATGTGACCGTATAAGACTTTATTATATACCAGACTCCATTCTCAGCTTTTTCATATCTAGGGTTTTGAGAAGAGTACCTGAGGTCATGCCTATAGAGTTCTCAGCTTGGGGTCTGGGATATGACATGTGCACTCCATGTTTCCTGCCAATTCGTCATGTACCATCTGTTAATCCCTGAAATTGAGGAAAGTCCTACTACTATCTCCATTTTAGAGTAGATTATTTGTTTATTTATTTATTTATTTAGAGTAGATGGTTCTGAGGCTTAGAAAATCTAAGCTACCTGTCCAAAGTCACACCGAGGGTGACACTGGAATTCGAACCCACCGTGTATGTTCCTCCTAACCACTATGCCAGTCTGCCTCTGAGTATAAACCCATCAAATTATTCACATTCTGGGGGTGGTCAGGGTGGTTGAACAATGTTACCCTAGAAAATGCCTGTCACATAGTAAGTGCTCATAAATGCTCCTTCCCTGCCCCCTGGGGAGACTTAGCTGTCCTAGCATACAGAAGGCACTCACTAAATATTTGCTACATGGACAGAAGGGTGAAGGGATGCATAAGGTATCTGATCGCCCTAAGCCTATACTCCTTGTCTATAAAACGGGGAGGTTAACACCCCTGCTTCATAGCACTGTGCCGAAAATTCTGCAAAGAGATGTCCAGAAAGCGAAAGCCATAAGTAGATGCTCCATGGACACTATTTCTCTGCTTACTCCACAGTCTTTTACTGCACTCAAGCTGTTCCCTCTCTTGGATGAGGACAGTAAAGATAAGGCCCTCTTGGTGTCGTCTAGAGGAAAGAGAGAGCTGAGAGAAAAGTGCTTTGTGGACTGCAGAACACGGAGCTTTTGGCCACTGCCTCTGCTGTAGCCTCAGGAAGTCCTGGCACACGTGGGGGAGAAGCCCAGCTCACTCCCAAGGTCAGGCTGCGGGAAAGGGGCAGAGAATCCACAGGAAGTGAGCTTGGGCCATAGAAATGAAAGGAAGGGAGGGTAAGCAAGCAAGAGGTATCCCACACCTCCGCCAAAGCACTTGGCTGGTGATTCCAAAGTCCATCCATTCCCCCATTAAAGTAAGCACACACATTGCTCAATGCCCAGTGTCCTCATCTAACAGGCCACATGCAGCCCAGGAGCAGCAGCACCGTGGCTGTAAGAGGTGATGGCAGCAAGGAGGCCCAGCAGCTGTCAGCAGTACCCAGCTTGGGGTTTGGAATGGGCAGAGATATATGCCATTCCCTCAATTCCTGTGGACCCTGAAAGGGCAGAAGTCCAGACACAAACAGCAGACTGAAGCTTTTCCCATAGGGAGAAGGAGGAAGCCATCCAGAGCTCCAAAGGGGTCCACATCTGCCACTGGTCAAGAAGAGATACCAGGGCAGCTTCTGTTCATCAATATAGCAGTGAGGCCAAGGGGAAGAAACATGGTAACCAACAACACATACCACAAGGATTGATGGAGCTCAGATAAAGGAAAACAAATTGGCTATCCCCTCTACGTGTATGGTCTTTCTTAGCCATCATAACATTCCTGAGAGGGATGGGTCAGAGTTTGCTTTTATTGATGAGGAAATCGAGTCTCACTGAGGTTAGGAGCTAATAGAGCTGGGATGGCCACATTTGCTGGGCTGCACACACCACATTCCTGGCTCTATGCCACTTGGAGTATTGTATGTCAAGCCCCATCCGGTGCACCTCGGAGGAGGACAAAATGAAACGGCCTTGGAATCAAACACTTCCAGGTTGCACTGATCCCTGTACAAGCACACACAGGAGGAGATGCAAAAGGAAAAGGCAAGGAGGCAAACATCTGCATATTCTCCTAGAAGAGCTGGGAGGATGTTATGGGTCATAAAAACATTTATGCCTTTGTAATTACGGCATTTATGATGGCAAGAAATAGATATCACTTCCTGTTTATGAATATGCTGGAGGGTGAGTGCAGAACAAGGGAGAAAGGCTACATGGGTCATTAGGATTTTTTTCTGGGGAAATGCCAATAAAAGAATCTCAAAGATTGTAGTGATTCAGTCTCCTCCAATATGCAGCCAACCAATGTTTATGGGGCTCCTGATGTGTGCCAGTCCGTACTTAGTCTAAAGGTTCAGATCCCAGGCCCTCTGTGCACTCTTTGTCTTTGGTTTACAAAGACTTTAAACAGGTGACAACCTCCTCTGAATGCCCCAGGAGTATTAGATGAGGAGGACACTCAAACACCAATAGGACCTTGGCACTGGGGAGCCCTCAACTACACAGTAATTTCCTCCTTCTCTCCATCTTTCCTTCTTTCCTGTGGGAAACATTTTGAGAATTCTGTCTGAAAATGCCTGAAGCAATAGGTCATGGTCAGTTTGAGCTGGGGATTACCAATCAATATGCACGCCCCACCCACTCCCACCCCCAAAAAGCAAGAAGGAAAAAGGAAAGAAAAATCAGATGAAAGTGAAAATTCCCTGACCTGGTGAAAAGCACCAGCTTGCTCAGCTTGGGTTAATAAATAGCAGGGTGGCAGGCATCCCATTCTCCCAGGAATAGGCATGCCCCCGGACAGACACATGTGCCTTTTCTGGCTCTGATCCTAGCCAACTTTTACAACTTTCAACAAACACTTCCAGAGCTGTCACTACGCTCCAAGCAGAGCCTGATGAAGACCTTCAGAGGCCCCAGGACTAAAAGATTATGGCTACCACCTCCACATAATTAACTTCTTAAATTTAAATATATTCTAAAATTAAAAGGTCTCTTTCCTAGTTTTTGGAATTGAAAAACTCTTGGCTCAGATCAGTAAAGCTAAACCTTACTCTACCTCCAGCTCTTTCTGCCTGTTTCGTTGGTTTATTTTGCCAGTTGGCCAACCCAGTGGGAGTTCCAGGCACTGTCTGAGGTGCTAGGAATATAGTGGTGAGCAAAACAGATAGACCAAGTCCTTGCCTGAATGCAGATGAAATTGTGCTAGAGAGAGAAAAGCAACAAGCACACAAATAAGTTCTATCCCTTGAAGGAGAGATAAATGCCCAGAAGGGGAAATAAAATTGGATCCTGATTCACAGCCAGTGGTTTGAGAAGGTATTTAAGGGGAAACAAATCATATTCTTCTGGGGTACTCTTGGACCCCATCCATGTCTATTCAGATTTAAAAGCTAAAGTTGCAGTGACCAGCATTTCTCAGGTGATATCATCTCCTTGGTGCCCCAGAATAGCCATAGGTGATGGAGATGAATCTCAGCTAGAAGAAGACAGTGAGCCATTTATTGACATTTTTTATAAGCAACCACCTTGAGAGGAAGGCACTGAGCCAGCTCACATGTATAAACCTTTCCTCAAATATTTCCTCTATTTTATCCTCTCAAATCTCCCTTCATTCATTCCTGATCCCATCACAAAAATCATCCTCCCATGACAGACAGTCATTATTAAGAAAAACAGCAGAGTTCCCATCTTGGCACAGTGGAAACAAATCCAATTAGGAACCATGAGGTTGCGGGTTTGATCCCTGGCCTCGCTCAGTGGGTTAAGGATCTGGCGTGGCTGTAAGCTGTGGTGTAGGTCGCAGATGCAGCTTGGATCCAGCATTGCTATGGCTGTGGTTTAGGCTGACAGCTGTAGCTCAGATCCGACCTCTAGCCTGAGAACCTCCATATGCTGCGGGTGCAGCCCTAAATAGAAAAAAGAAAGAAAGAGGGAGGGAGGGAAGGAGGAAGGAAGGGAGTAAGGAAGGAAGGAAGGAAGAAAGAGAAAGAAGGAAAGAAAGAAAGAAGGAAAGACAGACAGACAGTGATAGAAGGCTTTAGATGCTGTTCTTGGAAAGAGTCTCAGCTGATATTTTTCTTGGGGACTCTAGTAATGTGAGCTTCAAAGCTGCCAACTGGCACCACCATGATCTCCAGATGTTTATTAGTAGTATTCTGGGTGGTCCACATACCACAGACCCATCCACATATGAAAATATAAAATGTGTGCACAAGTTACAGGACAAATAGGGAAAATGTGTTCACTCCCCAATACTTGGTAATGATACGGGACTCTGAGGCAAAAGAAATGCTCCAAACTCTTAGCTGAGTGTCTGTGTAAACAAAAATAAGCAGAATGTTCAATAAGATTGCTCAGCAGAGAACTAAATCAAGCAAAAGAAAGCCAACCAGGGCAGGGTCCATTTTCTATGTAAGGGGATGCAACCAAGCACTCCCCAGTTCTCTTTGAGAACTCACCTTCAGTTTTCTGCCTTGCCAAAGGACTTTATCAGCTGTCAATAGCAAGTAAAGAAACAGGAACGAGAATAAGCTCATTTCTAAGCTGCTTCTCCACCTCCTAAGCCCATTAAAGTTATTGATGCTGGACTAGTGGTCAGGTCAATTGGGTTTAGGTTTTCAAAGTTCATTCTACTCATTCATGACCTTCCGCTAAAAGATTATAATGTATTCATTTGGCATCAGAAATCATTGCAATTTCCCAACTGCTCCTGTGCTCTGTTGGGCCTCCTTTACTCTTGCACAAGTACTTGGCCTTGTCTGGAATGGTCATTAGCTTTTATCACCTGGCTAATACCTGTGAGACCTGCACAAGCACTTGGCCTTGTCTGGAATGGTCATTAGCTTTTATCACCTGGCTAAAACCTGAGGAACCTGTAAGACTCAGCTTACGGGTAATTCCCCGACTCCCACATTTAGAGCCAGGTTCCTGTTTTCTGGACTCTGTGTTTCCCCTGCTGTCACAGTACATGGAACTGCTGGTACTTATGCATCTACTTCAGCAGGTAAGGAGCTTGCCCAGAAATTGTAAGGAGTGATGGCTAAGGGCTTGAGATTGTGGAGTCAACTGGCCTGGGTTAAAATCCTGCTCCTCCACTTTCCAGGTGTCAGACACTGGGCAAGTTTTTTTAACATCCCTAAGCCCAATTTTCAGTATGAGGCTATAAATAGCATCCACCTTAGAGAAGCACTGCCAGGCTGGAGAAGATAATGCACACAAAGGGCTTAGGATAACACAATGTCACAACTCATTCAATAAACAGTAGTTACACATCTACTGCCATTTTCAGGTCCCTTCACTCATTCACTGTGGTTGCCTCTTATGGCTGGAGCACAGAGAACTTAAAGAGAAATAAATAGCGAGTAACAAGACTCGGGTGGCAATTAGGACTTTGAATGCCAACATTAAGTCTTTGGGACTGTGTCTTAAAGGCCATGGGGAGCTATTGAAAGTTGACGAACAGAGTTGTATCTCAATAAAGTGATGCTTTAAAAAAAGCCTTCTGAAGGTAGGCTAAACGATGGATTTGAGAAGAAAAACCAGACCCAGGAAGACCTGTTAGGAGACTATGGGAAGAATCCAGGAGGGAAGCATGCCGAGGCCTGGAGTGGAGGCATGAAGTTTCTCAAAACTACAAAACAGAAATGACAGCTTCTATTTGCAGAAGAAAGAAGCAAATTTCAAGCTTGGTAACTGAGGAGATGCAGCAGTAGTGTCCTCCACAGAATTAGGAAGTGGGGAAATGGGTGCTGGAAAGGTGATGAACTCAGTCATACAGAGACCAGGTCTCTGCCTCCCAATGGAGATCCAGTAACATGGCTGGGCAGTCAAAAGAGCCTGGGGGTCAGAGTTCCCGTTGTGGCGCAGCGGGAACGAATCTGACTAGGAACTATGAGGTTGTGGGTTCGATCCCTGACCTCCCTCAGTGGGTTAAGGATCTGGCGAGGCCATGAGTGGTGGGGTAGGTTGCAGACATGGCTCGGATCTGGTGTTGCTGTGGCTATGGTGTAGACCCACAGCCTGGGAACATCCATACGCCATGGGGTCGGCCCTAAAATCACAAAAAAAGAGCTTGGGGATCTGGGCTCTAACAAGATCACTGTTATCACAGAACTGCTCACAGACTGAGAATCAACAATGACACAGCTACATCGACAGGACCACACGTACACATGTAGATAATCCATGCATACACCACCACACCGTAGACACATGTAGACACACAGATGCAAAAACACATTGACTTACACCCGCTCCCACTGATAAAGCTGTCTTCTCTCATACTCACACAGACACACAATTTCTCATTCACATGTGTACACACACACACATATCACACACACAGATTTTAAGATTAAAATTGATCAAGCGTTCTTGGTGACATGAGGATCACTGTTTGTGGGGTCTGTGTCGCTATGAGAATCAAATCAAAGACTCAGTTAAGTCAAAATCATACCAGAGAAGGTTTTTGGGAAACACTGGGAAATGTAAAGTGGTGATTTTATATTTCAACTAAAAGCTTAGTTTTGCTTCTGGATTTGTATGCAGGTCTTGTGAGTGGTGGTTCTTCATTTTCCACACATTCTTCGCTGCCTTATACATTTTCTTCTTCTCAAATCCAGGCATTATCTATTGCTGGGGATTTTATTATTCCCATTTTACAAACTGAAGATGCCAATGCTCAGAGAGGAAGTGTCTTGCTCAAGATCATACTGTTAATAAATGGTGGAACGAGGATTCAAATTCAGGTCTATCTGCTCTTAAAGCAGTTACTCTTTAACTGCCATATGATACCTGAAATGAGAGAGCCCACAAACTAGGATTGCAAGGATGAAAAAGTCTTCAGAGACTGCACAGAAACAAGGCAGAATTGTGGAAGCTGATGAGAAAGGGCATAGTCATTCTTTCTTTCTCTATCATTTGTATAATAGTTCCAATTTTTAAATTGTGAAGAAAATAAAGCAAGTGTCATCATTTGTTCAAGTAACAGAAGCAACAATAAGATGTCAGAGTGACCTAGAATAGAACAGGAAAAGCACTCAGGACAGAACTTTAAAGTCAAGCTTCAGAGACAAGTGTTAGAGAAAGAAAGGTCACTGGGGTGCTGGGGGAGGAAAGGGGAGAGTTTGGGGGCTGAATTCACATCAATCAAATAAGATTCCCATCAACCAAATGGTCTCATTCCCATTTCCCTTATCTCTGAGTACCCAGGCTAGATGGCAGTAGCATCTTCATCATGCCCAGGGTATGGAAAGCTGTATGGGTAAAGGGTCAAAAGGACCACAGATTATCTGAACCATATCTTTCTTTCCCAATAGACTCCAAAAGGACAGGAACTTGGACCTTCACATCAGCGAGTTTGTAAGTGTGTTTGTATTTTATGCCTTTTCTTTTGGGGAACAAGAATATTTCTTATAGTTCTGGCATGTGGGAGGTTCAGAGTGATGCAAGCCCAGAGGAAAAGTGAGGCTCCTCCCCAGTCACTAGGAAGGCAAAATGCTGCCATGGCCAAGAGCATGGCCTGTGGAGTTGACAGCCTTTAGGCAAATAATTTCATCTTTCCCTGTCTCAGTTTACTCATCTATAACAATAGTTAAAATAGAACCTACCTCTCAGGGTTAGTGTGGATTAAATTAGTTAACTTCTTTAAAAGTCTTAGAATAATACCTAGCATATCAAAATATGCAATGTTTTTTTCCTTTTTATCATCCATAATGACATCTTTATCACAGCAGTGAGAATATATGCATCCAATATAATTATCTCTGAGAACCAAAAGGAAATTCTGAGGTCTTCTGGAGAATTGAAAGGGAAATAGAGGCCCAGAGAGGAAAAGAGATTTGCTGAGGTCATATAGCTACAGAGTAATTCCCACCCAGTTTTGCTAGGATATCCAGATGGCTCAAGCAGATATGCTTAAAGGGACCATGAAGAAGGCAAAAGGCCAACTAGCTGCCACAGAAGCAATAAAAGCCAAGGAAAGTCAAGGTGAGCTTTACTGAATCCTGACCATGTGGCAGGAATCATTCTGAGAGCTCATCAACCTCAGTGGGAATCAACATACGCATCTTAGTGATGCGAAAATAGCATCTCAGACAGATTGGACGTCCTGCCCAAAGCCATGGGGCCAAGGGTCATTTGTGTACAAGACCATTTCTCCCCAGGCTGCTCTGTCCCTGAAAAGAAAACCTGCAAAGAGTGGACCTGGACCCACTGAAGGAGAGGAAAGTTTCTCTCTAGGGGCAGGCATGAGGTAACTCCAAAAATGGTGTCTTTGGAGTTCCTGTCGTGGCTCAGTGGTTAACGAATCCAGCTAGGAACCATGAGGTTATGGGTTCGATCCCTGGCCTTGCTCGGTGGCTTAAGGATCCGGTGTTGCCATGAGCTGTGGTGTAGGCTGCAGACGCGGTTCGGATCCCATGTTGCTGTAGCTCTGGCATAGGCTGGCAGCTACAGCTCTGGGAACCTCCATAGGCCGAGGGAGCAGCCCAAGAAATGGCGAAAAGAACAAAAAAAAAAAAAAAAATGCTGCCTTCACTCTAGTCACCCTCTGAGTCATACAAAGCATTTTTTCCCTTTCGTTACAGATGCACCTCCTGGAGCTGGTAGAGATAAGCCAAGGGCACACCTGACAGGTAATTCTTCCATGTATATATATTTCCCAGAAGGCTGAGGGCCTGGGCCTGGGCCTGGGAATTATTTCAGTGTTAGTCAAAACACAGCCTTGTAGTTTCAACGCAGAAACCACGTCCCCTGGTAACAGGCTCCTCCTCTCAGCCAAGGATTTTCCGATGTCTTCCTCCCTTGAAGGTTCCAAAGCCCAGTATCTCTTGGGCATTTTCTTTCAGATTCTATCAGCTCTCTTCATTTCTCTGCTGTTTCTCTCTCTCATTCGCACACACAATCACTCAGAAATGGCTTTCTTCAGACTGAGATTCTGTAATTCTGAATCTAGTCAAAGATGAAAGCTCCCCTAAGTTGCCAATTTACTGAATTCATCTGTGCCCTATTCAAGAAGAAGTTATTGGATATTTATATTCAGGTAGGTATTTCTGAAGAATTTTCATTGATGTGAAGAGATTAAGAGTAATCACTTGATAGCACCAGTTGGCCAGATTCCCAAGCCTAGTGTTGAAATTCCTGCCACCTCATATGTGGAGTCACACATACCTCAAAGACTTCAGAGAAAACAGCTAGACAGTACAGAAATGTGTGTTAAAAACTCACTGAAAAACTAGAGTTAAAAAGCAAGCATTTCTCCTGACATATAAGCAAATGTGCAACCCATAAGGGGATATTCTTGTGGCCCCCAACATTTGTCTTAATGTTTGATCACGAGGAAACAACTGTAGTGAGGCCTGAGCAAGGATTAGGACCAGGGGGGTGCCAGTCGCTACCACTTACCACTTTCCTGTAAGAAGGGGAGTGACTGAATAGGCTGGGCAGGAAAATCCTAGAAACTGAGTATGGAGATGCCAGTCCTCGTCCTGCTGAATGAGGTGTGGGAATCAGGGAGGGAATCTAGGTTCTACTGAGCTTTTAATAGGTACCAAGCCCTGTGTGGTAGGCACGTTATATCCATGTTCTCATTTAAACTGCACATCAGCCCAATGAAATGGAGAGACTGGGGCTTGGACAACTAAATTCACTTGTCCCACATCACAGGAATAGGAACAGTTGAGATCTAAGACTGACTCCAACTGCTGCGATTACAATATACTTCCTACCCACGTTCCTCCTTGCTGCTGTGTGGGCCTAGCTAATTGCACACCAACCTAACAGAACTTTGTCTAGAAGATACATGATTTTGGCTTTTGCATCACTTGAGAGAAATGTTTTAAATCTATTGCATCATCCACAAAGAAGGAGTAATAAAAAAAAAGGCTAATAAAAAAGGCTTTTATAGATCCTTCAAAGAATCAACAGAGCTCTCCAGGGACCACTTAGTGCAGGAGCCAGGGGAGACCGCCCACATTCTGAACATGTGTCATGACTGCAAAAGAGGCCATCGTTTAGACAGCAATAGGAAAGATATTTTTAAAAATCCAGGAACTAGGTTTTTAGTCAACCACCATGTGAGAAGTCTGTTGAATGCTTCTTTAAAGGTAACTTATCCCCAAAATGTGGCTGACAGTACATAATGGTGATCACTAGGGATTTCCAAAGCAGTTGAGAAAATTAAAATGTGCATTTTTTTCTGAAAAGTGTTCGTTTTAGTGCAGATTGTCTGACTTGAAATCAATGGGTTGATTCTATTCATTTTTTTCTGATAGACATAACCTTATAAAAGCATTCATTCTTATGCTCTATGTAATGTACACTTAAGTGATGCAAACATCAAAACATAAAAATACATAAACTGAGACATGCTTATTTTGTAATCAGTCAGAATGAAAGATATTAGTTTATTTGGGGAAAGAAAATAAATATGTTTTGAGTAACACTGTTCGCAGCCATCACGATAAAAATGCCGTCTCTTCCATTCATTTGATCTTCAGGACAAGACTATAAGGGAGCTTTATCTCAAGTTCACAGACAGGAAACTGAGACTCAAAGAGAAGAACCCACATATTGTACAGTTGAGATTGGAACTGAGCCTATATGGCACAGACCCCCGCCCCAATCCCTTTCACTCCACAAAGCAGTTATATTTTGGTTTATATTTTAGCCCTGTTAATGTGGGAGAAACATTTGCAAAATCTTCTGGATCTCTGGTGTTTTGGATGCTGATGTTTCATTAATCACTGCCTGTTTTGCATTTGGCTTTGGACCACAGCTTTGGAAGGGAGTGACAAGAAAGCTCTGATTCTCTTTGAAATGTCCTCACTTGGTAACAGAGCATTTCTGAAACAAAAAGGCTTATAAAAGTAAATGTAGTTTAGAAAATATTCCTAATACACAGCATCTCTTTTAATCCTTTCCACAGGTATTACATCCTTCTTTTTTTGTTGCTCTTTTTTGTTTTTAAGGAAAGATGTGTCAAATAAAAAAACAAATCCTCATAGTTTCTGCTGTAGCACTGTGAGTTAAGAATCCCAACTGCAGTGGCTCAAGTTGCTGTGGTGGTGAGGGTTCAATCCCTAGCCCAGGAACTTCCATATGCCACGGTATAGCCATTAAAAAAAAAAAAAAATCCTCACTTAATAAAGAAATATTTTAAGCAAAAATATTATTGCAAGGTGAAAGAACTATTGAAATCAGGAGAACCTGGATCCATGAAGTCTGCCAAGTGTCTCAGAGTTAGGCTAGAAGGGTTTTTCTTTTATAGAAAGGAGGATGCAAAGCTAGAAAGAACCAGGTGTGGGGGAGTGAGGTGAAAGGTTGGCATGATAGGCTCGCAGAATGTTCTACCCTGAGGCCAGCCTATTTGCAGGAGGGTGGCTCAGGCTGAGGGTCAGGTTGAGGGTGGGACAAAAAAAAAAAAATTGGTTTTATCCAATTGCTTTCCTCTTTGAAAATGACGTAAGACTTTTTAGCAAAGCCCATAGGTTCTGGCACAAGCAAATGAAACCTCCCTCTTGTCTTTGCAGTTGTGAGACAAACGTCCACAGAGCCCTTGAAAAATCAGTTCCCAGCTCTACACTGGGAACATGAACTTGGCTTGGCCTTCACCAAGAACCGGATGAACTATACCAATAAATTCCTGGTGATCCCAGAGTCAGGAGACTACTTCATTTACTCCCAGGTCACATTCCGAGGGACTACATCTGAGTGTGGTGAAATCAGCCAAGAGCGCCGACTAAACAAGCCAGACTCCATCATCGTGGTCATCACCAAGGTAACGGACAGCTACCCGGAGCCAACCCAGCTCCTCATGGGGACCAAGTCAGTGTGTGAAATAGGCAGCAACTGGTTCCAACCCATCTACCTGGGGGCCATGTTCTCCTTGCATGAAGGGGACAAGCTGATGGTGAATGTCAGTGACATCTCTTTGGTGGATTACACAAAAGAAGATAAGACCTTTTTTGGAGCCTTCTTGTTATAAGGGCAAGGCAGATATCCTTGTCTGAAGTGCCTCTGCTTTTTAGCTCCTAATCTTCCTCATTTATATGTAATTACAACCAGGAGAGGTTTTTTTGGAGCATCCATAGAGGCAATGGTTTACTTATGAAATGTATGGCCCAAAAGTTCATACTGTATGTTACTAATAAGAATACTAATTGGAAAAAAGTAGAAGAGAGCAGACATATTATCATGGAAGAATGATGAGTTTCTAAACCTTAAAATAATGGTCATCAAATGAATGGATGATCTACTCAGAACATTTCCATGCCTTCTTTCTACACATTTGTCACCAGAAGGTGCAGGTACTGCCCAGTGTTATTATGAAGCACTTTCTGCAGTCCAGGAACCTTAAACAAAATCCAGAGCCCTAGAAAACAGTGTCAACACCTTAGAGGTGAAATCCTTCATCAGTTCCCCCAAACACATACTTTAATGCCTTGCCTTAAAAAAAAAAAGAAAAGAAAAAGAAAAGAGCTGATATTTCTCATAAATGTTCTCAAAAAAAGTGAAATTAATTTTCATGCCATGTATGGCATATGAGAAAAATTCCCTTTCTCTTTATCATGTACAATGCATCAAATCAAACAAGTAAATGTCCTACATGCATATCAAGAATACAAGAAGAGGAGTTCCCGTCGTGGCGCAGTGGTTAACGAATCTGACTAGGAACTATGAGGTTGCGGGTTCGGTCCCTGCCCTTGCTCAGTAGGTTAACAATCCGGCGTTGCCGTGAGCTGTGGTGTAGGTTGCAGACGCAGCTCGGATCCCGCGTTGCTATGGCTCTAGCGTAGGCCGGTGGCTACAGCTCCGATTCAACCCCTAGCCTGGGAACCTCCATATGCCGCGGGAGCGGCCCAAGAAATAGCAACAACAACAAAAATGACAAAAGACAAAAAAAAAAAAAAGAATACAAGAAGAGCCTCAATTCAACACAGTGTTCTTGAACACTTTTTATGTGTGCAAAAAGAAGACACTATAAAGAATAAGACAGACTCTACCCAAATTCGTATGAATACCATTAGATGACTCCTGGGCAAATATCACTCAACACACTCCAAGGATTAATTCTATCATCTGACTCTGTGTTATATAAGATCTCTGGAGCTCTCCTGACTATGTAAGATAACCAGCTGATTAGGTCACTCAAGACACTTGAAGACAGAGTTCTAGCTAACAGTCCAACTATGCAACAATCTTGATCCATGCCAAGAGACAATGGACTTATTCCCTGGTGGGTGGGGAGGGAATATCAATCACCAAATCTGGAGACATTACCCAAGATCTGCTTTGGATTTGACTCTAAAACTTTATATGCAGAATGTTATACGCATATTTTTCTCTCAAAGTACTCAAAGGGATTTAAATGTGGAATTGGCTAATCACCCCAGTCAAGGCATCTTTCCTGAAGAGGCTGGCCATGAGAAGGTCCTCCCTGTGCTTCAAGGAGTTCATATCCTCTAATCTGTGTGATTTTCCTCCACTAATGTCAAGGGTTTGAGGGGCATTTCTGCTCTCCTAACCTCTGTTGAGTTACCTGTAAATCAGGAATCCACCAATTTGTTTCCCAAGATGAAATGAGCACATGGGGATGAAACAAGCGCATGGGGATGACACCTAGTTTACTTTGAGCCTTCTGTGAAATCTGAGAGCATGTGGCAGTGTGACCTGGGAAGTGACCTCCAGCACCTTGGCCTCTATTATAAATGCTCCCTATTGTGAGACACCTCACAGAAGGGTCTGAGAGCAAATTTGGCAATGAAATCACTCTTACTCTTGCTACCAAGGAACTACAGAGGCAGAGACACACATGAAGGGGTTTCTGAACATGACAACTGGTATAGCGGTACTTGATCCATACTTGTTGAGTATAATTAAATAAAAAGTAATTTCTAATTTCTCAGTTGGGAGCTGAAGGTTCTGAAGCCCTCAAGTTTCTCAAAACAGCACAGGGCCCAGGGTGAGCACAGAGAAGGGTGTGGTCTCCTCCACCTGGTTTAGAAGTGTCTTCACAAGGGAAGTGAAGCCTGAGGAGTCCTGAAAGAAGGTGGGCAGGCAGCCAACGCCTCCAGGAAAGGGCATCTCAGATAGAGGAATTACCCTTTACTTAAAGCAGAAAGGAAAGATTTCTCAGTAACTACACAACCAGCTTGATAAGAGAATGTTCCCCCACCAACTCCTAGAATAATATTTATTGGTAAATCGGGAATGTTTTATCGATGACTCCCATCTGGCTCTGTGATCAGAACTAACACCCCAGGAAGAAAATAAAATGCTCAATCTGCATCTGCACAGCAGCACCTAGCAACTTGAGATACGGGCAAGGATTTGTGTAGAAGAGTCTACAGTGACCTGCTTACCATCCCCTCCACCAACAGGAACCCTTATACCAAGGGCCTTCAAACCTTCCGTCTGTTTCATAGGGAAATGGTGGATTTGGAAGTTTACCCAAGAAGTTTATCAATTCAACTATTCTAAAAGACTTGAGGCTTTAGAAAAATCCCTGCCACATATTTATGTTGCTCATGCCATATGCTTGTGTACTGAAGAACATACTGTGCTCAAGTTTTCCTTTCAATGGTAGGCCCAGCCAACCATTGCTAATAAGACTTAAATCAGAGCTTCAGTGTCCCAGGATGATCTCCATGGTAAAAATCTAGTGCACTGGTTTTAAAAATAAGGTGGGAAAATTCTTTTTAAGAATGTGTGATGGACCCTAAAAGGAGTAAATGAGGTGCATTCAAAGATTTGGAAGGGAAGAAGGAGCGTGTTTCCATGCATTAGAAAATAGTTAATTTAGGGGGAGAATGTTTTACTGATTCCAAGTCTCTGAAAAGGCTGAATTCAAATCAATTCCACAAACATTTACTAACAACGTACTCACCCTGGGGACACAAAGATAAATTGAGTCTCAGACATGTTGTTTTCTAACTGCTTTAGCACCTCTATTGTCTGTAGATCCTTTAATTTATTTTGGTTGTATTAGCTAATTAATTAGCTAACTTTAGGTACACGGATATTTTCTCATTACAAAAATGCATGCCATTTGATGAAGGATGATCATTAACAAAATGACTTGTGTTTACACTAAGAGGTTTTTTAAAAATAGCTACTCAAGGACAGTTCTCCTTAAATAAAAGGGAAGAAAATAAAAATACTGTTTTCTATGGTAGAATCTATTCTTTAAGCCACATGTAGAGAAAGTTTTGTTATCTCCTGGACTAGAGGGTGACCATCAACAACCTTGAAAGCATTAGAACTTTATGGATAGGAGTTCCCGTGCTGGCACAGTGGTTAACGAATCCAACTAAGAACCATGAGGTTGCGGGTTCGATCCCTGGCCTTGCTCAGTGGGTTAAGGATCTGGCATTGCCGTGAGCCGTGGTATAGATTGCAGACGAGGCTCGGATCCCACGTTGCTGTGACTCTGGTGTAAGCCAGTGGCTACAGCTCCAATTCAACCCCTAGCCCAGGAATCTCCATATGCTGCGGAAGCGGCTCTAGAAAAGGCAAAAAGACCCAAAAAAAAAAAAATTTTTTTTAAAAGAACTTTATGGATAACCCAGATGCTTTGAAAGCCTATGTTTCTCAGCAAATACAGGAACCACAATCCAAATGCATGGAGTCACTCGTATTTGACCACGGCATAGTTTAGATCTATTTGGCAGAAAAAAATTGTTTAGGCTACTAAAATTCCTAAGTCTTTTTGACTAAGGTACAGTAGAATGTGAAAAGGTACACTTTCACATCTTGAAAAGTGTCTGCTTTGACTTAACAGGGCATGCACATCTTGAAAAGTGTCTGCTTTGACTTAACAGGGCATGCCAGAGCCCTTGGCTCCATTTCCATCTAAGCTACGTCATTCCAGAGGAAATTCCATCTCTGTGCTCGTCAATAACCCCTCCAGACTATAAAATTTCAACTAGCTCACTGTGCACAAGGCGTGTCTGTTGCCAAGATTCTCTGGCAAGGTATTTTCCCAAGTCCTTTCCCAATCGTATTTCCATGATTATGACACTGGGGATTAATTCTTCAGACAGGACTGTTTATACACTGCACCTTGCAAAACACATGCAGAAGTTACTTGCCTCAAGATTTCTTTCCCTCCTAGGACCCAGAGTTCTGGAA